>NC_139721.1:137515009-137842509 GCF_964211835.1 Anser anser
AAACTTTATCAGAAAAGATTTTATGAAAGAGTATAGAATCCATCTCCTGTAATT
This sequence comes from Anser anser, assembly GCF_964211835.1. Taxonomy (NCBI): domain Eukaryota; kingdom Metazoa; phylum Chordata; class Aves; order Anseriformes; family Anatidae; genus Anser; species Anser anser. The sequence goes on from NC_139721.1 coordinate 137,515,064, forward strand.
ACATTGCACCTTTGTATGTTCTTTGTCCATGCAGTTTCAATAAATTGTGAATTGCAGTCTTCTTTCTCTGTTGCCCTAGATCCTGCCCTAGAACATGAAACATTTCATGTATTTGAATGCTTCTAACTGAAGCATGTGCAAAAAATATTGGCAACAGTGGTTTGTAAATTATAGTGTGACATCGTTGTGAAGTGTTAGAAGACCACACTTTATCTCAAAAACACTGGATAGAAATTAACATGATTTTGTTAATAAAAGGTGTAATTTATGACGTACATTATAACCCTTTGAAATTAAAAGTTCAATACCAACTTATACAAACAGCTGGGAAAGAAATTCCTCTATGTAGCAGCCGTAGTGCTTGCTCTATTTTGTCATGTGTGTTCATAATACAGAGCTAGTTTCAATACAACAGAATTAGAATATCAATTGCCTGTTTTTATCAGAGCACATTAAAGTGTTTAGCCAAAGTGAAATTGATTGCATTGAATTGCAAATTTCGGTTGAAAATAAACTCAGGATCACTAGAGAGAAGTTAATGTGCTCTTTAACTTTACTGTGCAATAATATGAGCTTGAAATATGACTGCATATTCTGCTAAAATGGGTTTAGATAGTTAGCTCTGTGTATTCAGGTTCGTATTGTCTTTAAGTTGCCACTTGAAACTTCTCTGGGTTCTGTTGTCACGGGTTTAGGCCATGCATGTTGTCGGAGGGCAGAAGCAGTTCGTTCAGTTGTGTTGAGCCACTATCCCTGGAGGTCTTCCGAAAACATGTAGATGTAGAGCTTAGTGACATGGTTTAAAGGTGGACTTGGCAGCACTATGTTAACGTTTGGACAAGACAATCTTAGGGGTCTTTTCCAACCTAAATGATTCTATCATCATTTAGTTCATGCATACAAAATTCACCAATTAACTTTACTGCTCGTATAAAAATAAGCAAGTATAAGGAGGCAGCACATTTTATTTTAATCTAGTGTACTGTTCAGAAATCTTCAAGACACCGTGCCCTTACAAGTTGCTGGCTCCTGCTCAGCTGTACAGAATACTTTGCACTCTCAAGGTGCCCCAGCCAGCTGAGGGAATGGAGTATGCTTATATGACGGAAAGACAAATCCCACTGAAGGTATATTTTGGGCCTAAAGTAGATTTTTCTCCAGGGTATGGAAAGGGAGTGTTGGCTGCCACTTGACTGACCTGTCTTAGAAGGAAAATGAATCATTTCAAGATGGTAATCAACCAGAATGACTTCTCTATTGTGTTCATTTGTAGCAGCCAGCAAGTAGTTTTACACTTAGACTATTAATAAAAATGAGCTGTGGAAAAACATGGAGGGTTAATGTCAATATTTTTAAGGTTTGGAACTGAAGAACTTGCCACTTCCAAACCATTAATAATGTGAAAAGTTCTCTGTAAAATAGAAGTACAGAAGAAACAGAAGTGATCCGTCCTTCCCTGTTGTTCGATGATGCTTTGGCTTTTTGTACGTCTCAACTTGGCATTAGGAGTCATCTAAAAATACATCTCTTGAACAGTTTAGCTAGCTTGACTCTTTAGGAGTTATTCGCATGTTGTATACTGCTGTAGGACATTATAAAAATAATTGTGTGGACTTTTAACTGTTTTTGTGTTTGTTAATTAAGTTGGCGTTTATAGGCCATTGTGTAAGACTATAAAAGGTGATGTGTGAAAGTGGCATTTTTTTTTCAAAAACAAAAGAAAGCCATACCAGTGTCACAGAATCAAAGGATCATAGAATATCCTGTGTTGGGAGGGACCCACACGGATCATCAAGTCCAACTTCTGGCTCCACACAGGACAACCAAAAACCCAAACCAAATATTTGAGAGCGCTGTCCAAATGCTTCCTGTACTTCGACAGCCTTGGTGCCATGACCACTGTCCTGGGGAGCCTGTCCCAGTGCCCGACCACCCTCTGGGTGCAGAAACTTTTCCTAACACCCAGCCTGACCCTCTCCTGTCCCAGCTCCATGCCATTCCCTCAGGTCCTGTCGCTGTCCCCAGAGAGCAGAGCTCAGCGCCTGCCCCTCCGCTCCCCTTGTGAGGAAGTGGTAGGCTGCCATGGGACCATGAGTCCCACCCATGCAAAAGAAACCACCTGGGGAAAATGCATGAAAATGCAAAATATGAGTGTTTTTACAGGAAAAATTAAAAGTATTTTTTTTCAAGATGGCTTACAGATATTTTTTTCAAAAAAATAAGGCGGTCCTTTGTTTGACGTAGGTTGACAAATGCTGACAAAAAACCCACAACACCAGCAAAGAATAAATGAATCTTCATCTTTTCTCAGGATAAGTGGAAAGCAGCCTGGAGGTTGGAGACTTAAAAAGTTATCATTAAGACGACTGAAAACTGAAAATACTAGATGTGGTTTTTATTTTACCTAGCACAAAGGTAAGGTGGAGCTTTATACAAATAGTAGCCAGAGGTCAATAACATTACACATACAGATTAGGCATAACAACAGAAAGGAGTGACAAAAGTGTGTCCTAAATGAATATGTATACATCAACATATTTACAATTTACATGAAATCTTACAATCAAATATTTGATAAGGCTGGAAAATTATGGCTTTTCTCCTTTGATGTCTTATGAGTTGTTCAACAGCTATATCAATTTGTGTGCGTATATGTATATATAAACACATACATGTATGCATATGCCTATATATCCACTTATTATTGATCCGAATACATAACTTACAAAAACAGCATGATTTCTAATGATGTGTAAATTCAGGATTTGATGAGCCAAAGTTTGTATTATTTGCAGGCAAACTGCACCGTGGAGTGGTCTTGCTATCCCACAGCAGCTTTATATTTCAAAAGTAGTTGTCAGTATACAGTTTTAGATACTGTAAAACATTGTGCTTCTGTGGTTACTTGACCAATACAGTCAGCTTGCCTCAACTCAAAATATAGTACATACAACTTTAATACTCTTTTCTTCTATTTTTCCAGTTTAGTTAAAATGGAAAGAGCTATATTATTCATTGCTCATTCTGAGAAAAGCACAGTATTCGAAATTATTACCAGCATATTAAATTAGTTAACAGCCAGTTAAACAAAACCTAATTAATATATCTGACTTGCTGGAAAAGTTACTCTACAGACAAGATGAAATCATTCCTTACAACAAGAAAGTCAATGGCAACCAAGTTGGCTGATTAAGTGATGACGATGGTACTTATGCCTGTATTCAATTGATTTCAGGCTATTTGAATTCACGCTATTAAGCCCTAATATCATCCTTGGTTTCTTAAATCAGAGAGCCACATCTCTACCGTGGTTCCAGACTCAACACTCAGGTCTGTTCATCTTCAGAGTCCTGTTTTACACACAAGCCCTGCTTCATGGCCGTAATATGAGGTGACTCTTAACTACTGTTGATGAGGCAGTCAGATGCAAAATCCTAGCAAAAGTAAAAGCTCAGTTTAGTTTTCAATAATTTAAGGCAAAACACTTTTAAGAAAATCTATTTTAGAATGGAGGATCTGTGAATCAGAAAAAAATAGGAAACAGGTTGCAAATAAAGTGATGAATTTTAGACAGGGAATTTTTTAAAAGTGTTTTCAGTATGAATGTAAAGCATGGAGCTTTTTTGTTTAGTTTTCAGGTTTTCTCTGATGGGTGGCCATGGAACTCCTGTGACACTCAAAAAGTAGATAAAATTAGTTTTAATTCTTACATCCAGAGAGCCTTATTGATGCATTTACTGCTGCTTTATGGCAGTTACAAAGAAGTATAAGGTATCCTGTATAAGTTTTAAAAACAGGTATGCAAGTCTCTGATTCTGTGTGTTTTCACTTTAATATTGTGAACAGTCTTCTTATTCTCTCTAGAACCTAATTAAGTGTGATTCCTGTTACATTTTTGTATTTTCTGCATCTCATTGCATCTATACTTATGATGTGGTCCATACCACCTGCGGATGGCCTGCACTACCTTCCACTGCTTCTGTACAGGATGGCTCCCCATCTGATGTGGGATCTCTTTCTTGCTGACAGCTGTGTGTGAGGAAGCTGTTACAACTGAAATTACATGGCATGTGGAGCCTGGTTGGAGCTGTGGAGGTGGCAAAAGTTCCTGGAAAGCGCATTTGGCTGAAGAAAGTTATTTAAGGTTGCACCAATACTTTCCTAACCAGTGTCCATATGGAGTACAGTGTGGTGTTCTTGTGGAACAAGCTGTTCTTGTTTCCAGCTGCTAAGTCACATTGAAGTCGGCTAAAAATACTTTACTTTCCTGGTATTAGTTCTTTCCATGAGAGCAACTGATGTGGGGTGAAACAGGATTCTGAGAAGGCGCAGAACCGATTTTTGAGACTGCAACTGGGGCAGGAATGTGGCTCCCTGGTTTCAGAAACGAAGGAAGGTGAGGTCTGTGAAGTCCTGAATAGGAAGGAATTTCATATTTCAGATCACACATGGAAAGGAAAGATCTGTGCAGATTCTCTTTTTGTTCAGATTTGTTCTGGGAAAAACAATCCTTGGGACTTAATTGCGTGAAATCAAAAGCGCCTATGTAGTTTACATGCTGAAAGAAAGGCCTTGTTCAACCCTGAGCAGTTGCTGTTTTGGCTGGACTGCAGTCCAGGAGGAATGGTTCCCCTGCTCTGCTTCAGTTTTGAGTTATGTCAAGACATCTACTGCTTTACCACCATTTTACTGCACGTAGCTCTTGGTCGTTCGGTCCCTGCAGCACTAACAGCCAGTCCGGTTCACAATCAGAAGGGAAGTTGTGGTGTATTTCTGGTGTCTGTTTTGGGTGTTTGGTTGTAATTGAGTCTTAATTAATAACAAACTGTTCACATCAAAACTTCAATTAGAAACAACATGAGCATTACTATATCGCTTTGCAGTTGTGTTCAAATGATGCACAGCTGTACAAAAGTACCTTCTGAATTTCATTTTAGTAAAACTTGTAGGAATCATAATTAGCCTCTTGAAGTCAGCCTTTCTGAAGTACTCTGTTGGTATAATTTTGGAGCTCCCTGATTACGTGCATGGGGCTAAATTTTCTTATCTGCCAGAGGAAACCGTTCTGTCTCTCGTGGTAAAGGTGTCTTCAGACCGATGTGGCTGTGAAGCCTTGAACTGTAGTGTTCCTTTGCTGGCCAAGAGACTAAGCCAGGATAGGTTTCACTGTTCCCTGTTCAGGTCTTGCATCACATTGTCTTGCCTAGGAACACTGGTGCAGCTCTAACAGAACTGACATTCTTTTGACTTAGAAAATCCTGTTTGCTATTCAGAACTGAAGAGATGTATGCAAACAGGGTGCCTTCCGTAAAAGCGTGTGACCAAAGTGTCCATAAATTGGAGTGTCTGTGTGCGTAACACTTTCCACGCTGTCAGGTCTGCCTATATGCTCTGCTCATGCATATCTCTGTATGAATTGTTCCTCTTCATTTGGCAGACTCCTAATCTCCCCATGTGGGTTATATTTTCTTGACTCCAGTCTCTATTCTATTCTCTTTTCCTTTTATTCTCTTATTTGTTAGCCCCATTGTAAAGCATTATATCGCATCAGTACTGCATTATACTCTTGTGGTATAAAACATGGCTAAACCCACAATATTTTTTGGTTCCAGCCATCTAATTACACAGCAGCTTCACATGGACCTCTTAGGATAAGTTTTAATCAAAATAACAAAAATATCCTTAGGACTTCTGCAGAACACTTCAGCAGCTGCAGAAGGGTGCTCTTTGTAACCTGTTGCTTCACACTTGCATGGACATAACTTTAATGATAATTCTTCCCCACCCCACCCCACCAAAAAAAAAAAAAAAAAATTAGTTAATAATGTTTTTATTGTGACCATTAAGATATCTAGATTTCGATTGATTTTTTTTTTTTTCTGGAAATGTTACTACAAAGTTACTTCATTAATCACATTTCTGTATCCCACATGGCATCATCAGCCTTAAAAAATATAACTTTGTTATTAATGCAATCTGGGAAATGGAAACTTGACCATATTCCAGTTTAGGATCAGTAAAATTACAATGAAAAAAAAAATGTTATCCATAACTTTCTTTTTATTGTGTGTCAAAACTCAGTCTTGTAACAATTTATTAAGTTCTTAACAGATAAATATTATGTGGCAGAACAATTAAGAGAAAAATAGATTAGGATTTCAGATTAGGACTATATAAATTTGCTTAATGCTGGCATATTATATTGGCTACCAGTGTAATGGCTATATAGAAAATCTGACTTTTTTTTTTTTCTCGATGTTGGTAATATACAGAGAAATGATGGTGTAGGCTAAACAGTTCTGCATACAACTGTCATCATATATATACATATGTCATATATACAGCAATCATTATATTAAGAATTGTAGTTAAACTTGCTGTTAGTTAGACTGAATTCTTTGTTTTCAGTTTGATAATAAGAAATATTTTTTCCTCTCTACAAACTGTGTAGATTAAATTTCTTTTGATTATAGTAGAGATTTCTCTGTAGTAGCATTTATGTTCAGGTTGGACCGGGTCATATAATACAGACTAATTTATTTGAAATGGCACAAATATTAAAAAATAAAAATAAAAAATGTGGCAATAGTTTCCTAAAATCTCATTGCAAGGAGGAAGTGATCAAAAGAAAAATTCATAAGGAGAAGATAAAAAGCAGGAAGTCAAAATTAATAGATGTAGAATGTCTAATACAGGTAGCCTAACTTTGAGAACAGTCTCTAGGGAATAGGTTATAAAATCTTTGACATTTTGTAGAGTATAGTATTAATGGAATAAAAAGAGACCCTGGGGCTCATACGTTTCTAATGAGTGTTCCTAGCGTAAAGTTTCTGTCACTCATCATAGTCATGCTTTTTACTGTGTAATTATAGATGTTGCTCTGATAAGAATACAAAAGGAGTCTGCAGGCTTTGTATATGGTGGTACCAGGGAAATGAGCATACCTGAATTATACAAAATGCCACTTGCTGAATTTATCATGGCGAGAGGTTTTTCTTCCTACTTTTTTATATAAGGATCATGGGCAGCATAGAAAGGAAGGCTCCTGTTTGGGTTCACGTTTGTGTGCTTGTAAAGCTATGCAGAAGAAAAATGACTTTTCTAACTTATGTCATGGGGTCCAATAAAAGCCTAAAAGTTGTTGTTAATGACTAGCTAAATGTGCAGGGCTGGATAATTTGTGTAGGACCCCTGTGTGCTTACATGGACATAAGTGAATATATTGGATGCCATAATATCTGATTGGGATTAAGAATAATGCAATTTGTGTTGTCTTCTTGACCTGCTTTATCACTTTACACAAGTTATTTAATCATATTAAGCCTGTCAGTTATTTCTTGAACTGAAATGAGAGTCAAGAGATTGTTGAAAGTTCTGAGAGCAAAACTTGATCTCATTTGTCCATTCTGCTGCCTTCTTGTTTGTCCATCTAATGATCTGTGCCTTATAGGGGAAAATTTTGCAGGAGCTTCTGTACTAATTATAGGTGACATAATTTAATATTGGTATTGATTTTGTCATAAGAGAAAAATCACTTGTGCTGAAGGTAGACATCATTGAGTTTTCAAGTGTCATAGGTGTAACAGAAAACAGGATTTTAAACACTGTACAACATTATAATAGAATAATTTTTGAGAAGTCAATTTCCTTTTGTGGTTTCATCAGACATAAGAGAAATGAGGTCAGAAAGTTGCCGGACAGTTGAAATTATTATGGTGGAAAATGTTGTTAATTTTGAATATAAACAGAAGTTTATAGGGAACAAAAAGTTCTGAATGAGAAATGTCAGCAGTAGGCAGATGAAAAACATTTTGATATTCCAAAATAATTTTTTTCAATGGTTTGGTGAATGGAATCAGCTCATAGAGGAAAATGCAGGCATGGGGAAGCTGAGCTCAGCTGACATGAGACTACAGCACCTTAGGCAGCTGTAGAAAATTGTCAAAGGAATCAGACAAGAAATGTGTCATTTAACAACAGAAATATATACTTCTTTTTTTCCCCTGTGCACCCCACCCAGAAGTATTAAGATTTCCCTCAAGGAATCATGCTATCTCCCAATGGAAAATCAAAACACTTGGTGAAATAATGATTTTCCCTTGGAAAATTTGAAGATGCGTTCATGACCCTTTGTCAATTTGAAGAGCACCTAGTATTTTTTTGGGTAATTGCCCCCACAGGGCTGAAAAAACTTGAAAGACTGGAATTAAGGTGCCTACACAGTATGCCATAGTTAAACATGGCTTTGATTTGACTCATCATCATTAGTAAACCACCCAGGTTATGTATCCCACACTCCAGTTACTTCCTGATATGATAAAAAGTTGCATGCTTGGTTAGTACTTATACAGTTCTGACAATTAAGTAACTCAGAGCTTTTAAGACTTGTTAAATGTGGATACATCTCAGATGATGCTCCTGGGCACTGCAGCAGCGTCGCACATCAAAGCAGGAGCACAGCCTCTGGCTCGCTTCTGGCCAACATAGACCTCTCCCAGGGATCACAGGGTGCAGGTTGGGAACTAGTGAGGGGCAAGGACATTCACAGTAGGCAATTGGGAAGTGGGCAACGTGTTTTTAAAGAGAATTCAATTTAATAGTATTCATGCTGGATGTTGCTCACCTTAGTACCAGGGAGCTGTTTTGGGCATTTTTAAATTGCAGGTATAAACATCGTCATGGTGTTTTGAATGTGCTACATTTTGCTTTGTGTGCATTCACAAGTTTCATTAATAATTTTCTCTTTCTGTAGGCTGTACTTTTGAAGAGAACAACTTTAGCATTGTTCTACAGCGTGCGTGTGTAAATCCATCTTTTTAAGTGCATCTCACAAATATTAATCAGAACTCAAAGCCTTAAAAGCACCCCATGAAATGTAGCATTCTACACTTCTAAATCAAGGACTACTCTGGCAGGAGTTTTATCGTAACCTATGAAAGGCAGAATGAATGGGCAGGTTATTTCAAGATGGAATAAATCTGACCCTGGAATCCTGCAAAGAAAATGTGTTGCCTTTAGTGGAAGTGTATTTCACCACTCAGGCAAAAATAGTGAGAAGGATCCATTTCTCTACGCCATATCCATATGGATGTCTGCCTTCAGGAAAAATGAGATGATGGGGAGACAGAAAGGGTAAAAGGTGGAGAGATTGTGCAAGAAGTCTGCCTGCCACTGTGACTTCTCTTCTTGCTTCTTTTCCCTTGTATTCTCAGTAGGAATGATCTCTGCATGCCAGAGACCCGGGAACTGATGCTTTTTTTGCTGCATCAAAAATACATCTCTGCAAGCATTTATGTTGAATGACCTTCCATTCAGGTGCAGTGGATAGCCTGACCCAGCAGTGGTTTTTCAGGGCTCCCAGGAGCTGAGGGGCTGAGAAAGCCACGTGCCTAAGGGCTCCCTGTCTTTCTCTTCTACTGCCAAGTTCAACTGGACATAGCCTGGGGCCTGAAAGCCCTGGGTGTACCTGTGAGAATCAGGGATATGGGATAACTGCTGTGAAATCGCGCACTGGGGTGTAGCTGCTAGCAGACTAAGCTCTGGGGGGTGGGGGAAGGTCCAGCTGGCCCAGGGGGCAACCTGAGCAGCTCCTGCAGCTGCTGAGGACAAGGAGGAGGATGAGCCAGTGTGAAATGAGTGTTGATTTCAGCCAGCAGCTGCTGGGTGCAACCAGATTGTTTCCTGTAGGAAGTGCCATGTGCTGGGGGTGTCAAAAGGGAATACACTCCGAGTTCCCAGTTCATAGGAAATTAAAAAGAAAAAAATATTTTTTTTTTCTGATTCAGACTAAAACTAAATAACCCCCCTGAACTTTTTCACAAGTCAGAAATCCTGCTGTACAGCCAGCTTCACTCCACAGATTGGAGCCTCCTGGGAGAACATGTATTACCCATTTTTGAACTGATATCCAATTTTGCAGGCCAAAGAAAGGTTGAAAATGGAAATCTGATTTTAGACAACTTATCCACTGTAATGCTGACCTTCTAAATCAGCTGATAATTTCTGCATTAGATCAGCTTTTTCATCTTCGCATCAGGTATTAAAACTCAGCTTGGAAAGAAATGCAGAAATGCTGATCAGAATTTGTCCTGATGCTCTTCAGAAAACCAAATTAACATTTGGATTAGGGAGCTTGATACCTATTCCCTGAATGTTCAGAATACTAAAACACACCTCATACTGTGGATGTTAAATGTCAGTTCTAAGAATAATATCTAAATCACACGAAACCTAAGCAAAGGAAACATCCAGATGATGGAGAGCTGCTTTCATCTTGTGACAGAAAGCTCAATGTTTTTTAGGCAGAAACTGTAGATGTGGAACAAGCTTCTTCAATCTGTATGGCATCTGAGTAGGACTGTCTTCAGAGCTTCTCAAATGCCTTTCTGACAGGTGTGTTTGCAGAGCTCCCTCTGCGCCAGCTAAGAGAGGAGATTAATTTTTACACCACTTACTACTCAGGATTCATTTTCAAACTTAAACTGCAACATTTATATTCTTGGTTTTAGCCATCCCTGGTTCAATGCCTGAAGTATTGGCCAAGAAAACAACTATTCCCGTCAATAGGAGCTTGTCTGGTATTCATCTGTGTGCCATAGATGCTTATGACAGGGTTTCTTTGACCAGAGGATTTGTGTCACCATCTGCTGAATTTGTAATGTAGTTTACAGGGAGTGTGAATTTTCACAGTCCCCTGTAGTAGATGGGGGACTGGAGTATTCACCAAGTTCCTGAGGTCTCAGGTCAGTCCTCTTTTCTCAGCTGGGAGAGTATCGTCACGCCTGCAAGACAAGCAGCTCTAGGCAAGCGGCGTTTGCCACAACTTAATGTTAGCACAGAGTAACCAGCCAGCAAAATCCTGGCACTGTCAGGAACAGCATGGTAGAGGAAGTTAAGCTTACCACAAGGTACCAAACTCACCACTGGAAGTTCTCATTCGTTCATTCAGAAGTGTTGGGAGTTCTTGGCATCTATGGAGGAGGTGAACTCTGGTGTCCTCAGCGCTGTGGTTGACCCTCTGCCTATGCTCCCTGGTGACGTGGTTGGAGGCTGGGGACCTCTGGTTGCTGTAAGCACTTGGGTTGGCCTTGCAGAACTTCCTTGTTGTTTTCCTAGACCCCTGACTACTTGCTGACCAGCAGCCCTTTGTGCAAGTGCCTCTGGCTTCAGACAGAAGATGATACTGGTAATTTAACATGGAAAACTGTTAAAATGTGTCTTGAAGCTGTTATTTTAGGTGGCTTTTGCTCCTTGATAATCTTTTTTATTTGGGGGTAGTCTCTCATCAGCATAAAAAGAAATGTTTTCCTTCCAGAGGTAAAGAGACAGAGAAGAAATTTTTTTGTGCATGCATTACTGGCTGCAAGGTGGCAGTCAGGAACATCCAGATAATAAACAATAAAGGGTTCTTGCATATCTTCAGAGAGTGGGTGAAGTTATGGTGCTCCAAAAAATTTCTTGCAGAGAAAATTTGCAGATATTCCATCTTTTCCTAAAATCCTTGAGATACTGTTATGAAATGTCAGTGCAAACCCTGTTACTCCCCCTGCAGAAAAAATCCTGTAAAAGCTGTAATCTCTTAAAGCTTTGAAACTGAAACCAAAGTTGTGTGCAGTCTTTAGGGGTCATTCTTAGTCTGCTGAACCTCAGCTCTCACAGGACTCAGGCTTCATGGATGATTCAACACCCGCTGATGTCAACCGAGAAAAGTCCATTCAAATCCTTACATAGCAGCCTAATGACATCAGAAGATGACAGGTGCTATAACTCTTGTGCAGACAACAGCTGGTTCAAAATGGAAATGTACTAATATCTGATAAACTGCCTTTTAAAGTTTTTTTCATATCGGAGAGTTAAAACTGCAACCACTTTCGTTAAGGGGCTTTTTTGTCGAAAATACTTGGAAAATTACTTTAAAAAACAATGTGGATTTATCGCAGCGAAATGGTTCTAAAACATTTTAATTTCTCAGAGACTTGCTTCTTGATAAATAACTCTATAAAGAAGATACTGAAAAGCCAGCACCTTGATTAAGAAATCAGATAAAAGCTGCAATTTACTTCATCGTAAACACAGAACTGAATATTATTTAATGATATTATTGGAAAAAGTAGTATTTATCCATTTTCTCTATAAAATACAAATAGCTCATTTAATAATGGGAAGCAAGCAATTAAGAAAAAAAAAAAAAAACAAAAACAAAGCACTGGATTGGTGTGACTTTGGATCCCTTCCTATCCTTTCAAAGACAGTCAGCTTCCTAACCTTGATTGTGAGAGCTCATCCAGAAGTCACAAGAAAAAGACTAAGAGGAACAGGTATTCAGCAGCAGTATCTTTTGTCTTTATGGAGATAACTGAATTGCCTCCATATAGGGTATTCACAGTTTTTTTTGCGGAGAAGAGTTTAGGAGTATGCTGCCCACTTCCAACTCAAGTTTTCTGCCTTTATTTTGCTGGTCAAATATTTTATTAATGGAAAGACATAAAACTCTTGGGACAACTTCATGTACACATTACTCAGAAATTCTGCTGTGGTTCTTAGGAAAATACATTTTTAGGATTATAGTTCTGAAGTGTTTATAATTGTAGTCCTAAGAGCTGCTCAAAAGCCAGAGCTAGTTATACCTTCTAAGTATTAAGAACAGATCCTTCAGTGCTTATTGAAGAAAATTGCTCAGTGGTTTCAATGGGAATTTAGCCTCATCAGTAAGCACTACAAAGTCAGGCCCCTAGAGAGTGCCACTTCATAAATCAATTACAATTAATTCATCAAAGAAAAAAAAAAACACACCGCTAATTCTGATTCAGTTTAGAACATCCAATCTCATTTCAAATCATTGGTTACCTAATCATGAAGGAAATTAAAATATTGTTAGAATTAATCATGTGTGACTCAGCAGTCCATAAGACCCTCAGCTAACAGATCAAGTTAAAACTTTCCATTGATGCAATATGCCAAACAAATATGACGGGGGATTTTGCTAGATCAGATCATCTGTTGTGCACAAGCTGTTGTGAGGTAAGTCTAATGTGACATTATCGATAAGACATGAGGAGAAAGCATTTCTGATAAAGAATGTAGTTACCCGAGGAAAACAAATGCTGTTTAAGATTAAAATCCAGCATTTCCACTTGGGACCTGTGTTGACAGCAGAAGTGATGACAGCAGTTATCTGTCATACCAATGCCATTATAAAAGTGATGGAGAAGCTGTCTCTGCTTTGCAAATGAATTGCGCTTATTTTTTAAAAGAAGTACTAGGTGATGTTTAACACAGGAGCTCTATTATCCAGTATTGGTCATATTGCTTTGGGACTGGTCATAATGCTTTAGGACTATAAAGCAGTGGTTGGTGCAGCCTTGCTCAGATAGGAACCTGTTGGGCTGCTTGTCCTTAAAAAGCTTTGTTCACTTTCCAGAGTAACTAGACAAAAGCAGTAGTTTGAGTTTCTATCTGTAAACAGGAGAAGAAATCAAACATATTGAAACTTGTATCTGCTGGGTTGTTTTTTTTACAATAGTTTCCTATGAACTGTCAGAAAGTCAGTATCAGCCTGTTTATAAAAACACATCACAGCTGTGTAAATAAAATACCTTCCTCTGGTAATTGTATAGGCATTGGGACGAAAAAGAGCACTGCTGAATTCTGATTGTACTATAGCAGACTCTGTTTGCTGGGGAGTGCATCTGCAGCCTAACTAGTGCTAAGCTGTAAGTTTGACTGTAAACAAACAAATAAAATAACTAGTGTGCTGTGGAGCTGAACAAGGTTAGAAATGGTAACTTCTGCATTTCTCATCTAGTCCTATTTTAAGTATGGAGCCATTCTACTGCACACAGAGTTTCTTGTGTCTAATGAATGACATTTCTTTTGAATGAATTCATCAGGTAATATTTCAATTATATCTTGATGTTCATGTCTCACTGAAGAGAATGGGATTTGTTCTCTCCTTTTCTGCTGCTGCTGTATCTATTAGTTTTCTGAAAAAGAAGTAAGAATGTGACATCATGCCTAAAACTTAAGTTTACTGCACAGTAGTTGGAATACTCAAAAGTAATAAGAAAGAAATGTGCCTAGAATTTGTATTTACTAAAAATGCTGCACTTGTTAGTTACTATGTTTTCTTGTACTGCTAGTGGGATGACAGCATTGTGGTTGTAGTTCCATTGAATACACATAATTGATTTCATAGGACAAACAAGATAATACAAGTCTTCCTATGAATGTATGCTTTCTTAATTAATTACAATTGGTTCTGACTAGCTGGCTTTATTTTCTTTGCTGTCAGTAACAACAGAACCTCAGAAAGTGTCCATGCAATAGAGGTGCAGTGGGTGTCTGTATGTCCTTTTCCATGTCAGAAGTCTCTGATTTGTTGTTTTGTTTTAGCATATAGCAAACAGTAATGAAAAATATTCCAGGAACAGTCCCATTCTTCAGTATTTCTGACTATGCTTAGCAAATGAGATGAGACCCTCACACAGATTTTTTTGAAAGTATGCTCAATGCATACTCTGCATAATATCTGTATTATTAGTTGTTCCTTACATTTTACCAAGGAGGTCAAAATTCAGATGTTCATGGCAATGAATTGCTTTGTTTGCTATCAGAAATAGCTTAACTCTGATGAACCTGATGCAACCCTGGCCAAAGGACACATCAACAGCTGCTGTCTGTACGTGCAAGTAGCAGGAACATGAGACAGACATTTTCAGTAGAGCTTTTCATCCCAAAATTCTGTTCCCGGAAAATAGACTGTACATTTATGGCACTATTATATTCAGAGATAACCTTCCCAGGAATCTCATGCATAAAACTTTTTTCAACTGAGAAATTTTTACAAGTATATTATGCAGGAGGTACACTACCTACAATCAAAGCTATCGTCTGCTCTTTCCCTCCTGGGGTAAGAATGGACCCACAAACCGCTGGATCTTTATCATACTCCTGGACAGCGTTAGTTGGACTCCAGTGGACTTTTTTTCGTTCTGCAAAAGCAGCCTGTGCTACTTGACGTAGCTCAGAACAAATTGGAGAGGGAATGAGAAACTGGACTGAAAGGTCTCTCTTCTCTCCCAGTCTTCTTTTGGAAATAGTAGAGGACCTCCTGCTGTCTACTCAACTGGAAAGTAAAATGCATTACTGAATGTCTGGATCTCTGTATCACAGGGGAACAGGATACACTCCTTCTCCTATTTGCTTTGTTTGGCAACTGAGAAGCCAAGTAGACAGGTTTTGTTCTATTTCTTGGGAGTTGTTGTTTTGTCAGTTTCTGTGGAACAAGAAGGAGCAGGATCTGCCTTCTCCCACTGCTGAAAACAGGAACTTCAATTCCTTTGTGCTTCTCTTTTAATTTTCTAAATGTATGTTTATGACATTGTAATTTTCATTGTAACTTTCCTTCTTTCTTATGATGCTCTAAGGAAAAAAAAGTTTTGAAATTATAAAACTCTACAGTTTTAAAGGATGTAACTGACTGAATGGCGCATACATCTCTAATCAAAGACTTGTGCCAATAAACAAGGATTTGGCAGTCCAGCTTTCAGCTATACCTGGGAAATGCCAGTCCACTGAAGTCTCTTTCTGCCAGCTGTGCTGGCTTTAATTAGCAGAATTTTATCACTGTCTAGAGCTATGGGCTTAATCCCACAATCAGTGAAGTCAACAAGAGTTTTCTCATTGCTTTTGGTGTTGGTTGGTCCCATTATTCCTGCAGAAATACTGGCTGGTCCAGATCCCTTGTAGGAGTAATCTGAAAGCTACTAAGTCAGAGAAAAGATTCCTGATGACAGCAGTGGGCTTCAAATAAGGTTTGAGCACTTCCAAATACTTATGCCAGGAAACTGCTTACAAAGTATAGAAACTCATTTAACAATGGTTAAAATATTGTTTGACTGAACACCCATGTTTTAGTGAACTTCCATTCTTTATGAGTTGAAAGGATATATTCTAATACTACAGCAAACACAGACTGCAAGCTAGCTATTTAGTTTAAAATGATACTTAAAGCTTTTCTATATAAAGTTTTTTTAGTATATTTTCTATATTAAGTTTTTTTTTCTATATTATTCGTGAACCTGTAAAGTCACTGAAACAAGTAATTTGTCCTTGATGAAGTAAGTGAAAAGTAGTGACTCCCTACCCCCCCACAAAAAAAAAGTATGTTTGGAAAAATAGATTGATTCCCTGCCACAACGTGCTTTTAGAAAGATTTATCATGAAACTTAAATTCCTCTAATACTTGTGTTGCACTCCAGCGAATGCTGTGGGGCTTCTTGTATGAGCAAATATTATTTCTGTGAGTAATGGCTGCAAAGACTGAGCCATCTGGCATTGCCTGACTTCCCTTTGCTTCTTACTGCTTCAGTTCCCTTATTGTGGCAGCTAAATGAGATATTATAATTAGAGACCCACCAACACTGTATTCATTATTAGAGGTCAAGTTCTGGTTGCACTTTTCTGACAAGTCTCCCAGTACTGTCTGTGGGAATGTTATTTATGCCAGGATTAGGGCCTGTATTTGACTGTTAATTTCATGGCACTGTTTTGCACAGCCTGATAATAGGAAAGCTCATAAAATGAAGATGCACACAGCTCTATGACTAAATTCTGAAATGCATGTGAAAATTGTTTTTCTTTTTATAATTACAGCTGGCATTTCAATGCTCTCTGCCAACCGTCAGTTTCCTTCATCCACATACTCATTTCCACATACACATTTCTTCCTGATACTGGCATGCAAATTGATTTGATCACTTCCCAGCAGGTCTGTAAAAAAGAAGATCTTTCATAATATATAGCTGGTCCTGATGGGACTGCTGAAATGAGACGACTGATGTATGTCCATGTAACTCTGTTGACTTTCATTCTGGCTGATGTTTGCAGAAGATACAGGTGTAGATCTGTGTTTTCCTTCCGTATAAACAAACAGATAAATATAGTGTGCTTTTAATGCCTTCTGAAGAAAAGCAGTTACAGCTGTTTTTCCTACCAGCTACACTTTGCAGCTGTAGGAATTATTCATGACTCCAAAAAGTTCCCATTTTTACCATTGCTTCTGACACACAATGAACCTATCCCTCCGTTTCCTGCATCTGCTGCAGTGAGAAACCTGCCATTTCTCGTACTGATATCTTTGTCTTAGCAAGTAATTTGACACAACAGGAGCAAATGAGCAGATCAAAGCAGCAGTCGGTGCTTATGTTTGTCACATTTTCATGTTTTGGGATTCTTCATGTTTATGCATGTTTGGGGATTTTACTGTGGCCTAGAGTTATTCTAGTCCCCTGACCAAACCTGTTAGCATACAGGGTTCAAAGTTTTTCGCAGACCTTTGCTTGATTGATTGCAGGCACATCTCTGTGGTTTTGCACTCTCTCTTTTCATCTGTCTTGTACAGGCAGGTGATTGACAATGGGAGATGAATAATCCAGACACCACTTTTGCCCACAGAGACTTCACATGTTGAAACACACCTTTTTTATGTTTCTGCCCATTCCCTTTCCAAATAGCACCATGACGTCTTATGATGACCCCTTCCCTATTCCTGTTTGGAGCAAAATTTAAAGGCAGTACTGGGTTGGGGTGTTAGGGGAGATGACGGACGTAAACCTGCTGATGTAGCAGCTATACCTTGAGTGAACTGACTCCTAGCCTACTGAATCTTCTTTGGTGTGACACGCCAATGAGACTTGGTCTCTGAGACTTCTTTACTTTTCACTGATTGGAGGTGTTGGGCCTTAGAGGGGTTTAAGATATTACGGAGAGCATCCTCCATGAGACACTTGACAACAAGCAGTGGCTTCCAGACTTTGGAGGGCTCTGTGAAGGCCCTCATTGTGAGCTGAGATCGTGGCTTTGCTATCATCACACCCAAATTCTGGAGCCTGTATCTTTTTACAAGAGAGCTCTTTGGAGCCTGGCAGCGTCCTGCTCCCACCTGCCAGTGGCTTACCAGTTTGGGGAGGGCAGCTCTGCTGTGGGAAAAGTGATGACTGGAATCACAGTGACCATTTTCCAAACTTTATTCTGCCAAACAGTGCAAGAGGGACACAGAGTTATATTATGGTGTGCTACCTGCACATTTGAGCAGACAATGGGACAGAGCCAGGCACTTGTACAGGCTGGGACTACATGGGCAGCTTCTGATGTCAGATATCCCAGAACACGGAACTGTAAATGGGCAACAGCACTGATGATGTTTCTTACCAGGAGACCTATTCAAGCTTCCCAGAACAGAGACACTCTTGCCATGCTGTCCCCAAAGAGTTGTTGTTGCCCATGCTCCCCAGGAACAATTTTCATCCCTTTGAATGCTCGTATATCCTCTCCCTGCATCAGTCAGGATGCAGCCTTCTGAGACTGCCAGTGCTTAGCCTGCTGCTGGAGACACGTTAAGTCTTCTCATGGCAAAGGATAGCTTGCAGCTTGCTGGATCTTCTGGAATTTTGCACCTCACCACTGCAAAAGAGATGAAGACCAACAGAAAAAGATGAATAAAGATGTGATTTTGTCATCAAAGGGGTCAGAAAGTGTGGATGAACAGCATCAGTAAGGTTGTAGGTATAGATCGCCATCTATATTGACAGGCAGTGTAGTTGTAGGGAATTTAAATAAGGATTTCAAGCTAGGACTGTAGAAGTTGGAGGAAGAAGTAGAACCAGAGATTCAAAGAGTCAGAGCCTGACAGCCGATGACAAATATGACAGCAGATATACAGCACGTGGTTCATTTTGTAGCACCTGAATGACCCCAGAGTGTGGCAGAAATACTTGTTGGTGTAAGAACGTATTAATGGCACAGGTTCAGCATGTGTGGTAGGAGTTTGTGAGAGCCCACTGTTCGGATTGGGGGCATTAGATCCTCCTCAGGGACAGGTGTGCATTTCTTTTACACTTAGAGCACAATTTCTGGTTTAGTTTTCTTCTAAAGGAGAAACCCAAGCAGCTCTGACCACAAAACTGACATGCACTAAGTGTATATTCAGTGGATTTGTTTCAAAACTGTTTTACTGCTCTAAGTTGAGATACTAATGCAGATGTGGCCAGTGAGACCCTAAAGTGCCTTTTTTTTTTTTTTGAGTTCCCCTTCACAGCCTTCAGTGTATTATCCTTTTCCTAACTACTTTTATAGTCCTCCCCGCTGTTCTTGTCCTCTCTTCTTTGTGCACACTAGCTCTTCCACCCCCTTGTCATGCATCTTCTGTTTGTTCCTTTTCCTTATCTTTGTCTTCTAGAGCAACAAAGCCATTCTGGAAGTTTTATTATTTTTCATGCCTTTCTCAATGCTTATCTCTTCATCCCCATGATAGCGTTCAGCCATAGTCTTTAGGTACTTGTCTTTGCAGAGCCATTTTCCTCTCTTCATCCTGCCCTCAGACCATGCCTGAATTCCATCGTGATTTCCAGCTGCTTCTGTAGTGCTCAGGCACCTTTTTTTTTTTCCTGTGGGTTCTCTCAGGGAACACTTCATACATAAATAGCTCCTCTCAAGTACCCACTTGATGGTAAAGTACATCCTGCAGCTTCTGCATTCAGTCATCTGCAATTATTTGGTCTCATCTACTGCTACCTTAGCTGACATTTATCTTTTCTTCACTGCCTGTATTTCATAAAGAAAAGAACAAATGTGAAACACATCTCTTTACTGCCCTCTCTTCACGGGGTTCCTTTGTTCAACGTGTGCTTGCTGGTTTAAACGTTTTGCGTAGGGCATCCCAGTTCCTTCATTTAGACCTGACAATTAACTGCTTGCTTGCTGTGTTCAAACAGCATGATTGTTTTAATCCTTTACCTGTAAGGCCTTGAGTCTGCTTGCAGCACACAACCCACAGAGCACCCTGCAGACTATATCCAGAGTGTGTACCCTGCAGTCTGCAGCTGAAAAAAACATTAGGGCGATTCTTTTTTCACCACAAACAAGTACAGTGCAAACTCTCCCATTGACACTTTGCATCTGATATTTTTATTGGTTACTGAATACTTGTGTACTTGTCATATTGGTTGAATGAACTGCCTCATGGCTGTTGTGGAGAAGCCATTCTGTATTGCTGGACCTGCTGGACCTCTCATAGGCAAGTAATATAAGTAACAGCACAGTTAAGAAAGTGATAACCTTGGACAGTTCTGTTCCTGTGGCCAATAGTAGGTGTTCTTACTCTGGAACATTATTGGCCACTCTGGAATTCAGTAAAAAAAAAAAAAATAAATAAAAAAGCTTAAACTATTTTTATTGCCTAAACGTTATGATGTCTGTTAGCTTTTAATTGGTAAAAGAGTTGCCTGTTTATGCCCTAGATGTAAATTGTACTACATGTGCTAATATTAGTGCATTTTACTACCTTTAAGGATCTGTGAAAATTCCTAAGAACACTTTCTTATGCTCTTTCTAACCACCCTTTAAGTATTTAAGTTTGATAAATTGGATTAGTGTTTTAAAATTCATGTTTGGTGGTATGGGAATATATCTCATTTTCTTTAGGCAAGTGAGAAAATTAAGTCTTCTCTTTGGAGACTTCATTAGTTATAACATGGGTGTGATGATATTCACCCTTTAATAATGCATATAATTTATTTTAACTTGACTGTGATGGCTGAGCTATCCAAACTGATGATTTATAATGCATCTACTTAATTAGCACTTCCAGTCATCTTTGTGAAAATGAACAATTCAGATGAGTCTTGAAAAAAATAAGGTGGTTCTAATTCAAACTTTGTGACCCAAAGGAAACCAGAAGAATGCTGTACTATTTCAGTAAAGCCCACACAATTATATGGTAGAACTTTACCTTTAATGCAATCAGGAGTCATACACCCACAGAATCAAAGGTTAGTTGAGGCTGGAGACCTCAGGAGATCTCTAGTCTAATATTGCTCCTAGTACAGAGCCATGTGGTAGTCCACTTGCTATAGGCATGCATGCAGTACATAACCCATTAGCTGCTAAACTCTGAGCCAGACCATCCAAACATCTAACTGTCCTCTCACCCAGTCCATACCTGGTCGTAACCAGTCGTAACCTGGGTACTAGAGACTGTGTGGAAAACCTTGATAATGAAATGATGCTCAAAATTTGGGCTAGGTTCCATCAGTGCACAGAGAATGTGCAGGCAGGCACCACTTCCTGGTTGGGATCTGCAGCTGAGATGCTTTATTTATACATAGATGTCTGTTCGTTCTTTCCCCCCTTTTTTCTTCCTAACTAAAAATTGCTCACCCTATAAATTTTGAGAATTCCTCTATTTGTGTAATTAATTCACTGTAAATGGTCCAGCCTTCATGAATCTGATATTAGTATGTGTGGGAACACTAGAACTGAGTCTTGGATTTTAGTTTGTGCACATTTTCTGGTTTACTGTTTTGAGCAATAATATAAGCTGTAGGAATTGCCTAGGATTATGGAAGTGGTTCACCATCTCTTCTGAGTAGGTGACCTCACTACATATGCCTCACAGCAGCATACTCCCATGGGGAGAATACAGAATAACCCAGCCTACAGTCTACAAACTCAGAAAGTATGTGCTTAGGTTTCAAAGTCCACAGGATAAAAGGAGGAAATTAATTATGTTTTTCCTATTTCTTTTCCCCATTGAGCCACATAGCTATTCCTGAAGTGCCTACCACAAATGACTTTGGGCTGTATTAAGTATTCCCTATGATCTGCACCAAGAAAATCTCAAAGAGTGTTAGTTGATAAGGGTCAAATTCATACTAGGATACCTTCCATCAGACATGAGAAAAAATGATTGCAAGAGAAAGAATGCTTGTACCCGTACCCTGGCCCTATTTCCATTGCAAATACAGATATAAGCACAGTGGACTCTGACAGAGGATCTGATAATTTTTGAATGTTGATTGAGCTTTGACCTAAGACAGACACCAAGTAGTTCAGACATGTCAAGAATTATATAGTTGGCACAGGCCAACAGTTCTAGGTATTGTGGGAACTGGTGAAGCATTTAAGAGTATGAAGTTTAGGTGCTTCTAGAAAGTACCTTTTTTTTTTTTGGGGGGGGGGGGGATGTATGCTGTTATGAGGAAAACAAAAACAAAATACCTTCATTAGAACTGGATACTGAGTATCTAAATCTTTTTCTGACTCTTGCCTTATTGTCTGGTTCCTTTTTCCCCGATGTAAGTAGCAATGGAGAAAGAGTGTATGCTTGTAAACAACACCAGAGTCAGAATCAGAGAAAATTTTCCAGTTCTAGGTGAGGACACCGGTGCCTGACATCAGCTCATTGTTTTCTTTCCCTAGCTCTTTCAGTGTTTTTTCCTGTTAGTGCATCTCTATGAACTTGAGCATGGAAATGCATTTACAGGTCTCAGCAAATGACAGATGTATTTCTAAATTTCCAGTCTTCACTCATAGCACAGAAGATGACAAGATCCTATGTGTACAACAGCCCTGACTGGGAAAGAGATGAGTAGATAAGGATTCAGACCAACTCCCACAAAACAGAAGCCTCTGCCAGGCAGGACTCTGGAAACCATGAAATCCAACAAACGTTCACCTATCTTTGAAAATGCATCACGTTGTTATTATTATTATTATTATTATTATTATTATTATTATTATTTCATATTTAGTTTTACAACAGTGTGTCTTTCCATCAGTGTTGTAGGTTACGGACACACATAACTCAAGGGTCAAAGGATATGAATAGTGGCTAAAATTTGAAGATTGATTAAAGATGTAAAGTGCTGAGTCTCAAGCTAACACAAAACTTGTTTAGTGATAGTTTTGTGTGATTGCAAAGCTGAACATTTTGTCATTATGAAATTCCATAGAACATTGTCAGTAAAAATAATATACACAGAATGTTAGGACAGCAGGTTGGTTTTGTGTATTTCATCCTTTCAAAATGTTGTTGGATGAAATAATTGCTAGTAAATTTGTCACAGCTTCTGTTTTTAAGGACACAACTGGTAATTTAAGGTTGCTACAATTAATGACTTTTAAGCTTAGGACTGTAGCTGTGTGATACTGTTTAAAACTTTGCAGCTGCTGTGCAGCATCATAATTGTTTTCTTCCACCTGCCTGCCCCATACCTTTTAAAAAATCCACAGTTAAATATCTTGTGCCAGGAAGAATGATATTTTTCTTTCTTTATATTAATAGTAGAATGAAAAACATTGTATTGACTCCCTTTATATTCTTGCAGTGTAGACATTCCTTAATGCCTGATCACTGGGATTTTTTTTTAACGTGAAATAAAATCTGCTTTTATATACTAGCCAGTTGCAAACTCTGAATTATTCGCTTGGTTTATTTTAGCCTAGATATTTGTGTATAACCTGTGGACCTTTAAAGCATCAATACAATTGTTTAGCTTAATAGCTACTTGCTATCTCTGAAGACAGAAAATTATTTCCCATTTATTTTAGAATTGTGTAAGGTGTGATGGTCCAGTTCTTGTCAGCCATTTGAGCCCTTTTCTTGTTCACTCTTTCTTAGGGCTGAAGGTGTTTCACCATGAGGTTGGGATTCAAATTCTTTCAACTGTTAGGAACTGGCACAAAATCACTGAGTATTGTGAGACACTTGTGTCACTGGGAATTTTAAAGTTCGTATTTCAGATACTTTTAAGATGTAGTCCTATCTGCAAAGTAGATACTAAAAAAGTAGAATTAAACCTGTGACATGTATACACTTCATGATCCTAAGTACAATGGAGTTAGTTAATTGCATTCAAGTTAATAATTTTGAGAGATGGAAACTTGATATTTCGGTAGACTTTTAATGTCATTTATAAGCTGCTACTGCTGCTAAGGGACACTCTCACATTCTGTTGTATTCATCCATCGTTTATCAAGGGACAGCAAAGATAAACAAAATATGGTGTCATGGCTGTGCATTCAGCCATCACAAAGCTGCTCTGCTACAGTTGTCATCACAATATGGGATAGAAAGAAAAGCTACACTACCACCTCTTGTAGGCTAAACGCCTGTTGCTGATGGGGACTTGCACAGCATGCAGTCTTCTCCCACAACATGTGATATAGAGCTGACAGTGATGCTAATCAGGAAAGCCAGAGCCCCATCAATCCTCTGGGCCAGCTGTCCACAAAGACCTGTGCTTTCATGGATGTTCCATCCATAGTGGTATGAATCCTCTTGCTCTTTACCTTTTTCTTAGAACACTTTTAGAACTGAAACTTTAATTTATGGGTTTGTTTCTACACAGGGGTGGCCAGTGTTATCCTAATACATCATAGTAAGATATCTATTTCACTGCCAGACCCTTTGTAAAGCAGAGTGAATACTTCAGTAATTTTGTGAGGTGTTTTCTAATGGTAGTTGCATATTCTCTTCCTAGTGTTTTTGTCTCATATCAGATTTTGGGATCTGGTTTTCATTAAGCAAGAAGTCTCTCACAAGTTTTAAGATAAATATATGCTGGTGTCTCATCACCCTGTGTACTGAGCCAGTCATTTATCACATAAAGGCACCTTTCGTATAATCACAGGATAATACCAGAAGTGCTTACCAAAGTACTGAAAATATGTAGTGAAACTGAATGTAAAACTACAATGAAAACAGACGTGAACAGAATCAGATGAAATGCTCAGGGAATGCAGAGGACAAGTTCCCTGGCTGAACTGAACATACTGATGGGAGAGGGCTGTTGTCCACTTAGCTTCACTCCCATTATCAAGGTATAGTTCTGCACCTGGTTATAATACTGCAATGACCTTGTGCTAAGTGACCTTAGCAAAGCAACACAAATTACTATTTGTTATTTAAGAATATGATTCAACTGATGTTGTAAACATAAGGCCAAAAGCAAATGACTTTAAGTGCTCAGCCACAATGGTGATAGTATTGAAATGGATTATATGAACTGTTCCTCTGACATGAGAGTGCCAGACAATGGCAAAGATAAACAGAACCAACAGACAGATTAGCATTCATTGGCATTATGATTGTGGCTTTGGCAGCATTTCTGCTTGTTAGGTTTTACCTG
Organism: Anser anser; assembly: GCF_964211835.1. NCBI lineage: Eukaryota > Metazoa > Chordata > Aves > Anseriformes > Anatidae > Anser > Anser anser. The sequence continues at coordinate 137,540,032 of NC_139721.1, forward strand.
AAATACAGAATGATATGGCAAATGTGGAAGCTGAACTGTCATTTAGCTTAGTGTATCTACAACATAGCATGTAATCTTTCCCGTAACTTTAAAAAGGGTAGGTTGTGTTCCTGTCTTTCCTGTCATTCAAATCTATTACCCAGCAGAAGGTAGTGTAATACCTAAATCAGGTGAAATAGCCACCATTTGTAGAAAAGCCTAAATGTTTGAAAAGTCTTCTGTTTGCAGAGGAGAAAGCATTGGGTAGATGTTCATGGTTTACAAAATCATGAAGGCAGTTAATAAGATGAATGCCAGACTCCTGGTCACGAAGTAGTCAGGGCAGAAGACTGTCTTGGTTAAACAGGGAACTCCTCCTGGAACTAGGGCAGGAAAAGAAATATATGATCTCTAGAAGCAAGGTCAGGCTTCACAGGGAGATTAAAAAGCTGCAGTTCATATTTGTTGGGAGAAATCAAGAAAAGGCAAAGCTCGACTTGAGTTGACATTGGTCAGCGTGGTGTCAGACAAGAAAAAGGCTTTTTTTAAGTACGTCAACAGCAAGAGGAAGTCTAAGGAGAACATTGGTGAAGATGGTCACCTAAAAAGAGGGGATGAGGAAAAGGTGGAGAAATTTAATGCCTTTCTTGGCTCGTTTTTTAATATTAATTATAGATCTTGGGCTGCCTGCTTCTTTGAGTTGGAGGACCTTGACTAGGGGAGCAGTGACTTTCCATTTGTGGTCATCAGAATTATAAGGGACCCTAGCTCAACGTTCATAAGTCCATAGGGCCTGATGGGATTCACCCCAGAGTACTGAATGAATTAGCAGACATTAAGCTGGACCTTATAAAGAATTTACCAAAGATCCCGGGAGTCTGGGGAGGTCCCTGCTGACTGGGAACTAGCCAACATTATACCCATCTTCAAGCAGGGCTCTAGAGAAGACCCAGGAAACTACGGACCTGTTAGTTTAACCTCAGTACCTGGAAGAGTTATGGAGGTTATCCTGGGGTATATTGAAAGGCATTTAATGAACAAAGTTCTTATCAGATATAGTCAACATGGGTTCATGAAGGGAAAGCCCTGTCTTAGTAATTTGATCTCCTTCTGTGACATAGTGGATGAGGGGAAAATGGCAGATGTAATATTTCTGAATCCTTGTAAGGCCTTTGGTACTATCTTTCACAGTATCCTTCTGGGCAGATTGTCCAATTGTGATGTGAAGAGGTACATACTACATAGGGTGATGAACTACAGGGGCTCGATGGTGGAGCTCAAAGGGTTGTAAGGAATGGGGCTACATCTGGTTTACGGCTGGTCACTAGAGGTGTTCTACAGGCTCAGTTGTAGGGCCAGTCCTGTTCCACATTTCTATCAGTGACCTTGATGCAGGAGTGGAGTGCATCCTTAGCAAGTTTGCTGATGATGCTAAACTGGGAGGTGCTGTTGACTCCCTGGAGGGACAAGAGGCCTTGCAGAGGGATCTAGAGAGACTGGAGCACTGGGCAGTCATCAGTGGCATGGAATTCAGCAAGGGTAAATGCCGGGTGCTGCAGCTGGGACAGAGCAATGCCAGGCCCAGGCTGGGCAACGAGTGGCTGGGGAGCAGCTCAGCAGAAAGGGACCTGGGGGTGCCGGTGACAGCAAGCACAGCGCGAGCCAGCAGCGTGCCCTGGCAGCAAGGAGGGCAAACCCCATTTTGGGGTGCCCTGAGCACAGCACAGCCAGCCGGCCAGAAGAGGTGATCCTCCCTCCTGCTGCACTGAGCGTGGTGCGGCCCCACCTCGACTGCTGTGTGTGGGTATGGGCTCCACCACAGAAAAGGATGTTCGGGGCCCTGACAGCGCCCAGAGCGGGGCACCAAGTCTGTAAGAGGGCTGGAAGGGCTGTGCTGTGAGGAGAGGCTGGGGACACCTGGGCTGTCTGGTGTGGAGAAGAGGAGGCTGAGAGGCAGCTTCATGGCTCTGGGCAGCCTCCTGAGGAGGGGAGCTGCAGAAGAAGGAGCCGGCCTCTGCTCCCTGGGGAGTGATGGTAGCCCATGCCCATCAGTGTTCAAGACGTATTTGGACAATGCCCTTGATAACATGCTTCAACTTTTGGTCAGCCCTGAAGTGGTGGGACAGTTGGACTAGATGGTCTTTGTGCATCCTTTCCAACTGAACTATTCTAATGCTAGTTCTAAGTCCCACAACACTGGAAATAATGAGCAGTAGTTTAAAAGAGATAAAAGCAATCAGTGAACTTGTGGAAATTCACAATTGCCATAGGAGTTTGTGAAGAGCAGACAACGTTGGGAGGTTCAAAAATAGATCAGATGTGGACAGCAGGTTGATAGACAGTACGGGGAAAGGAGAGACAGGGAGGAGGAGATCTACTGTAAAGTTCCTTTCTCAAAACAACTGTGGATACTGGGAGGGAGGGAGAGAGGGAAAAAGAAATGAGGAACAGACTGCAGAGGTGAGCTAGATGGATCATCAGTGTGACCCCATAGGCCATTTCTTGTGGTCTAATGTCTACTTCCAGCCTGAATTCACTTCTAGGCTTTTGCCTAGGATGTGAAGATTCTTCCTTCATGGTATCTGTGAGCGATGACCTTTCCTGTGCAGCCACAAAGCAATACCTCTGCTGTAGTCTGCCACCAACTGACTTCTTGGATCCGAAGCTATTGTGTCTTCTGTCAGATGCAAATGAACCCCTCTTACTTTTGCTGCAGAATAGCACATGATTTTCCATAAAGGCACCAGGGTACCCATTTGAGTACTTTCTAAATATACACCTGGAGTGCTCTTCCTGATGTGCCTCCACATTGCTGCTGTGGAATGCTAAGCAGATTGTCCCTCAGCCTATCATTGCTGGATAACAGAAAACTAATCTCATTTCGTTATTTTAAAATTCTGCTGAGTCTTTCCTTTCCTAAATCTACACATCTTATTCTTTCACTGCATCTCATGAGAGAACATTTTAAAACTCAGTTTTTATGTTGCTGTCCTCTGAACATTCATCTCCATCTTTCTTAAAAAAAATCTGTGCTCAAAAGGAGGCATAGTACTCTGTGAAAAACCTCACACACTGGTGAGGAGGGAGTTTATAATGAAAAAAATGAGATGATAATAGGCTCTGGAGAGACTCCTGCAACAGTGATATGTCTTTCTGCGTTGACAGGAAACCCTTTGTACCAGCTCCTTGAATCTTATTTTTTGTGTATGTCTGCATCCATCTTACAGTGCTATCATCTAGACCATGTTTCTCAGCTTGGCCTATGAGAATGTTGTGGGGGACTGTTAGAAAAGTGATATTCAAATCATTTTATTTGACACCAGCTGCTGTCTTTACTGCTAGATAGCCAGTTAGGAAATTAGACTGGCTTGATATGATTTCTTCTTGACATACTTGCACTGACTGCTTCTTATCAGTGTATTTATTTTTTAGGTAGTTATAAATTGTTTTTATAGTGTCGTACTCCAGTATCATTGTGGATATTGAAGTTAGGCTGACTTGTATAATCTCTCCAATGTCATATTATTTCCTCTTTTTATGAACAGGTCTTCTATCCACTTCAGGGACATCAGCCCTGCTCCTGTATACCTTTAGGAGTTCAGCCTCCTCAGGCTCACAGTTTCTTTTCCTTCACTTCTGGGGCTTTTCTAGCCTGCCCTGTCTTAACAGTCTCACTATAATCTCATTTCTCAGGCATTATCGGTTAGTCAGCCTCTCCTACTTCTAAATAATCCCAGTGTATTTGAACAATGCACTTAGTCACTGGTAGGGTGTTGGGAGAAAACCTTCATACTGCCCCTCCTCCTTGGGAGTGGTCCCTGGTGAATACCCACTTTGCTGATCTATGAAACCTCCTCTCCCGTGATTTTTATTGAGGTTGGCAGAGATTAGGGTGCTGAGACCTTCTTCCTTGTACTCCATGGTCCCTCTCTGTTGAACTGTTTCTCTTGTGACGTACTTGTTTGGCTGCACAGATCAGATGTTCCTTTGTATGTTTTTACTTTGCTGAACACAAGGGGTTAGTGGTTTATGACTAAGTCTCCTGGATATTACAATAACAAAAATAATGGTTAATAACAGAGTAGGAATCAAGGAATCAGTCTACAAGTTTAAAACAATATATGATTGTAACTTCCTTAGTATATTAGCTCTCATAGCTTCATAGTAAAAGAAAGAGCAAAATACCAACTGTGAATTCAAAACAGAAGTTGTTTTTTTAGTTATTTCAATGTGGGCTATAAGTATGCTGCTGACCATAATACATCTATCTTTATTTAAAAAATATATACTCTGAGTTCTTTCAGAATTCTCATAGATCCCAGTAATACTTGGCTGATCTGGATAAATTCAACTGTCCTTCTAGCATATGACTTTAGCTCTGCAAACCAGTTAAATCAGTTATGAAGTGACATTTCAAAGCTTTTATAGAATTTAAAATAAAATCAACTCCTGAAAGTATTAAAGTATTTCACTTAAATATGCTACTGCATTAATTTTCCTGGGAAAATGTTTTCTTAGAGTTGGTCCCTCTCATAGCATTTCTTTTTAATCTCATTCCCTATCTGCACTTTTACTTTCAAGAATTATTGTGATAATATTTAAAGTAAACACTCCTTCTGAAATCTATCACTGTAGACATTTTTTTATATGTTTTTATGGAACTTCTCCCTGCTAGAAACACAAACTTTTCCATCCTTTGCTAAATTTTATAGATGGCATAAAAATACTGTGCTACACCATTCTAAGTAAAATAGTTTTTCTCCCTTTTTTTTAAAAAAGCACAAATCCACCCTCCCAGAAAAAGAGAAAGTTAATGATAGTTCCGTATCTTCTGAAGTGCTGCAAACATCAGAATACCATGTTGATAAGACATGTTTCCAACATAGCTGTATCTCCTCTAACAGTCAGCCAGCTATACAATAATGTTTCAATTAAGTTGTTTACAATTGCAGATTACTCTAAATTAATTTATTCTGAGTTAAAAGCACAGCAAACCTATGATGGTAGCCTAACAATTTCTATTCTGCTGTGATAGTGTTTTCTCTTTCTTCAGCATCACTTGTGCTGTTTTTTAAACCTCATCTTCTGTTGAAAAAATAAACCTGTTGAAATTCCTCTTTTGTAATTCCCTAATAAGTTCTTTTAGAGATTAAATAGCCTATAATGAAACTACTTTGGTTTGGTTTAAGAAAAGATTGTTATTCTGTAATGCAATGAAACAGTTGGATAAAATGTCTTTGTAGGACTGTTTTAAACATTTTTGATGAAGTGTTTCTATGTTAGGAAAATTTTACTGCATTAACATCAAAATATTTCATGGAAATACATATTTTTGATAGACTTATTTGGGAATTGCCAAGCGTGCCCAAGGAGTCAGTCACTCTCATTCTGTAAATTTGTGCAGGTATGTGGACAATGGCTAATTTGGATTGGCCAATCCACCACAAGTTCCTGGATTTTCCTTTGTGAAATATAACCTCTCTCTGTATGGAAATTGTGAAGAATATTATTTGTGTAATTAAAAAATACTTGGCTGAAAATATCCTTGAACACTTGAATTTACTACCCATCCCACAGATTTACATTTCAAAATCCAATATATTCCTGAGGTTTTTTGTTTGCTCATTTTGTTTTTTATCTGAAAAATACGTGTTTTTTTTTTCTTTTTCCCTGTGAGTAGAAAAACACAGATTAGAGTTTTAAAATTGCTATGTGTAGGACAACTACAAATAGCATGCAAATTTATTTCAGAATGAAAGTGTCATTGTTGACAACAAATTTAAATGCACTGTCATGGCAGTACTAGGAAGGCTTCTTTCAATTTCCCCAACAAATTAAAGAGAGAGAGAAAAAAATATCCGTGACTCAATAGTGGAGGGAATTTCTCAAAATTACTTGAGGCAGTTCTTTACTGGTTTTAGGGCAGTGCTTTAATCCAGAGTTCCATTTTCTATCCAATATGTGATTTACATACGTTAACTAACATTAGTCAGCTGCCCACGTTTGTTGTCCGAAGACTGAGTCACTCCAAATCAGAAGTCACTTTTGAGAAGCCCTGATTTAAGTTTTAATTCTTTGCAAAGAAAGACTTGGGGGTTTTCACTACTGCTTCCCCAGGGGTGCCTACCAGAAGGTGGCACTTCCAATTCCTGGTCAGCAGTCCAAGGAAGGCACTAAGAACGGCTGAAGTGAGTCACTCACCCCTGTGACTACCAGCAACAGCCGTGACGATTAATAGTTTAGGGTATGTTTGCATCACTGTTGTGCCATACCTAGTCTCTTGGTTCGTCTGGCTGGCTGCAGGTTTCCTGGTGAAATGCTAGTCTAGTCTGAGTCTTCGTTTATGTTGTCTTTCCAACAGAGGTGTTAAAATACAGGACTTCAGAAAATTGCATGGTGTGTGCTGAAGTGCGCACCCCACTCCTGAAAGATGGGGCTTTTGGTAAAAGTGAAGACTGGAAATGTGGAAAGCATTTATTTTGTATCAGGTTGGCTGTATAGACCAGCTTTTTCCATAGCAGCACACTGAAATATGCTTCCCTACCTATTTATGCGCCATTTCCCCTGAACCCGTCCTTACCACAAACCCCTCCCTGCCAATGCATCCCGTCCAGGCAGTGATAAACCAGCTTGCCACTGCCAGACAGTTGTAAGGGAAGCTAGTCATGCCTGAGTCTCCCTTCATGAACTTTTCAGTCTTTCTTCTGAAACAGACTGCCAGCAATGAGGAAACTGTTAGGGAATGAGAGCAACATCTCCAAGCAAGCTGAAAAAGGGCACCAGGCACAGGATTCAGAGGTAGATCTTCCTCCAGGCTTTTTGTATTTATTCCTTGTTACAAAGGGATGGGATCTGGGTTCCAGTTTGCAGGACATTTCAACCAGACAGTAATACCTAGTATCTTTCCCTTAGCCATGAAATAGAGGCCAGACATTTTTACATTTATTTCTTTTATCACTGTACTAAAAATAGTGATGTGTGCAGCCATACTTCTTTTTTCTGCGTGTGTGGGAGGGGAGGGTGGGCAGAGGTAGGGGAGACTTCTTAAGCACCTTTAAGCAAATAGTGAAGAAAAAATACCATTTAAAAAAAAAAAAAGGTCAATATCCTACACTTACCATTTTTTTCAGCCAAGACTATACAACTGAGTGAACTCAGTTTTGCAATAGTTTCACTGAACTAAAAATCATACTCTTGGTGAATTAGTGATTTGTCTGATGAATTTTATACAATTTTGATAAACTTATTTTCAGATACAATTGACTTTCTTTTCTCCATTTATGTCCTTTGGTTAAAAAAACTCAGTATTCATCTCAAGGCAAGTTGATGACTGTGCTTTCTGCTCATTATTAAAGAAGAATTTCTTAATCAGTGCTTAGTTTCAGAAAGGTAAAAGGTTCATGGTATTTTCTTTCAGCGGTTTCTTTGACCGTTCCATTCAGCAGCATTCTTCTGTTTTCACAAACATCCCACTGTTGAGCACCATTCTGGGCTCTGCTTACCAGGCTAAAATGAAAAGCTTGAAATTCTCTATTTTGTTCTATGTTCTGCTATTGAAAACAGAAAGAAAAAATGTTCTGGAAGTGTTTTGGATTGCCTGGAAAACAATGGCAAGATGTCAGTGTCTTCAGTATTCTCTCAGAATAATCCTAAAATGGTGATTTTCTTTCTAGGAAGCAGTAAAATGTACAGGAATTATGCAACTTTTAAAAGAAGGTATCACAAAATACATAAAAAAGCAAGCATGTGGGGGGAGTTTGCTGTCCTCATGACCTGTATGAGCAATCTCAGGCTGCCCATTGCCGGAGCTGTCACACAGCTATGCCGCTGAACTGATACAAGCACCACACGTGTGCTACCGCTGGCCCAGTCCCATGTGGACATTCCTCCATTCCCACCACAGGGCTCTGGGTGAGCTCCTGGCCCCCATGGAGGCGCAAGTCCTCCAAGCATAGCATGTCCATGAGGAAGTCATTTGGCTGAATGGAGCTAGGAATGGGCACTGGGGTGCTCATCTGTCCTCCTCCTGGATCAAAGTGATGAAAATTGACACTTTTTCCTTAAGAATTTAGTCCCCCCTCAGATGTGCATGGTGACAATAAGTAGAAGATATCAAATCCATTTCCTTCACTTTTGTCCCTTCTCCCAAGTGGTCTCTCACTAGTGTCATATAGGATCAATATTAACTTCAGATGAAGTCAGTTTAATAGACTTCATAGCTCTCCTTGCAGTTCGAATGCTCTCAGCTTTGACAAAATCATGCAAATCTGTGCAACTGCTTTGTCAACAACCCGCCTGAAATGTTTTAGCCATTTCTAAATTTATCATTTTTACAGCCCTGTGGGCACCGAGTATATCAAACTTTTAAGAAAACTGGTATCAGGAATGTAGTTAAAAGGAAGATTTCATCAGCTTTAGCACTGATAAATAGAAATACTCCTTTCTAGGCTTACCCAAGCTAAAGTGAACCTGAAATTGTGTTTATTGCTTTTCTAAAATATATTCATTTGGCTGTAAATATATATCTGCAAATTCAAGTCCCTCAGTCAGGCCTCTGTGCACCACTTTGCCTGGTGGTAGAAAAAGTAATAATAATAAAAAAAATGTCCTGTAGTACATGGCATTCACTGAACACTGTTCTTAGTTCACTGTCCGTCTCAGTAACCAACTCTCCATCAAATCTTGAGTAAGCATCTCGGGTGTGTAAATAGTCTGTAGAAGACCAAAACACTGGCTTTAGCAGGCTGATGAAAGGAATAGACCTGAGAAAAAAGTTGTCTGTTTTCTTGGAAAGAGGAGTACTGGATACTACTATTGAAATGAAATGCAGTACAAACTGAAACCCAGATCTTACCTCCACACAGTATGGGGATATGAAGAACTTGGACTGAGATCTACCCTTGAATCCTGTTCTTAAAGCTTTTTTTATTTTTTATTTTATTTTATCACAATTTGGAAATGCAAATCTTTATTTAGAGACTTAACACATGGAAGAGAAAAGCGAAATGCCCATCAGATGCCATGAAGCAAATTAGACCCTAAGTGCAATTGGTTGGTTTTATTTTCAGCAGAAACCTAAGCTTTGAGCACCAAATTCTGACCTTTATTAATGCTCAGATCACAGTATCACAGTATCACAGATTTCTAGGTTGGAAGAGACCTCAAGATCATCGAGTCCAACCTTCGACCTAACGCTAAGTACTCCACTAAACCATATCGCTAAGCTCTACATCTAGACGTCTTTTAAAGACCTCCAGGGATGGTGACTCCACCACCTCCCTGGGCAGCCCGTTCCAATGCTTAATAACCCTTTCGGTAAAGAAGTACTTCCTAATATCCAACCTAAAACTCCCCTGTCGCAACTTTCGCCCATTCCCCCTCGTCCTGTCACCAGGCACGTAGGAGAACAGACCAACCCCCACCTCTTTACAGCCTCCTTTAAGGTAACTGTAGAGAGCGATAAGGTCGCCCCTGAGCCTCCCCTTCTCCAGGCTGAACAATCCCAGCTCCCTCAGCCGCTCCTCGTAAGACTTGTTCTCCAGACCCCTCACCAGCTTGGTCGCCCTTCTCTGGACTCGCTCGAGCACGTCCATGTCCTTCCTGTAGCGAGGGGCCCAAAACTGAACACAGTACTCAAGGTGCGGCCTCACCAGAGCCGAGTACAGGGGCACAATCACTTCCCTCGACCTGCTGGCCACACTGCTTCTTATACAGGCCAGGATGCCGTTGGCCTTCTTGGCCACCTGGGCACACTGCTGGCTCATATTCAGCCGACTATCAACCAATACTCCCAGGTCCTTCTCTGCCAGGCAGCTTTCCAGCCACTCATCTCCCAGCCTGTAGCTCTGCTTGGGGTTGTTGCGCCCCAGGTGCAGGACCCGGCACTTGGCCTTGTTGAACTTCATACAGTTGGACTCAGCCCATCGCTCCAGCCTATCCAGATCCTCCTGCAGAGCCTTCCTGCCCTCGAGCAGATCGACACACGCACCTAACTTGGTGTCATCTGCAAACTTACTGAGGGTGCACTGGACGCCCTCATCCAGATCATCGATAAAGATATTAAAGAGGATCGGCCTCAGTACCGAGCCCTGGGGGACTCCACTAGTGACCGGCCTCCAACTGGATTTGACTCCATTCACCACAACTCTCTGGGCCCGGCCATCCAGCCAGTTTCTAACCCAGCGAAGCGTAGATGCTAGGTTTTGGACTTTATTTATTTATTTATTTATTTATTTATTTATTTATTTATTTATTTATTTATTTAAAATTTGGGCTTGTTTAGCTATTTTCCACAAATGCTTTCAGACACATTGTAAACTGTTGCTAATGACTAGGGGGAGGCATGCTGAGAAGAACTGTGCTTTGCCCGAGCACGTCTGAATTCCCAAAGCTTCACTGAGCATCTTCACAGGCTAACTGTTGCTTTGGTGCACAGAGTATTTCTATCTATGAAAATAAAGCTTCCCAGTGACATGAAATTGTGGGAGCAAAATGGTTGCCAGAATTCGTCTAGAGAAGCGATTAAGAATCGGTATAAAAATGGTATTTTGAAACTGTGCTTGCTGCTGCTTCTCAGTCCTAGTTGATCTTGAGTTGATCTAACACAGGGAAATCGTGTCTTAAATTGCAGAGCTCTGACAGAGATCCAGGACTGTATGAGAGTGTGGTAACTTGATTTATTATTAGCATCCTGAGTTGCCAGTAGTTTAAAAGTTGGCTCAGGTTAAACAAATATGAATAATATGCACATCTCCTAGTTAAGACAGGCAGGTATATTTAACTATGAGACTTAACATGCATGCAGAAAGCAATGATGGTGAGGAGAGATAACTGAACAGAGCCTGAGTGCTGCTGTATGTGAATGTTAAATATTTCCATTTCTAAATTAAGCCATCTGTCATTTCCTCTACTTATCTATTAATTGGTGCTTACAAGCCCTCATGCTACATGTTCAAAGGAAGATCTCCAGAATAAATATGATGACAGAAGAACACGAAGTACACAGTAAACAATGCTGAGCTCAAAAATATAGAGTAATAGCCCAATTCATGGTCAATATAGTCCTATTAAATTTGGCTCCCATTGGTTTCAATTTAGGAAAGCATTAAAATGCAGTCCTATATCTGTGTCCCTTACATAATTTCTGGCTTTCTTAATTGCAGTGAGGCTTCTGTGCATGTTTACATTTAAATATGCATTTAGATTTTCTTATGAATAATGTTCTCCTGAATGGGGCTGCTAGTCAGAACATACAGAAACTGGCTTCATGGTACCAGAGTCCAAAATCCTGCTCTGTCCTTTACAACTTATACTGACTTAAAAAAGACTTAATCCTAAAGCAAGGGATGTCTGCATGTGGGTTTTCGTCTCTAACCCGTGAACTGTGAATCTTCAGGATGAAGAGAAGAGTTGAACTCTTTTTGTCTGTGAGGGTGGTTTGGCTGCTGGAACACGAATGAAATGACTTTCCAGATCTGCTTTTACATTAATCAGTGTTGTCAACAAGGGTTTATGTCTGTACTCATGGCCGTTGTCACACTGTGAAGACAAATCCATTTCCCTGGACTCATTTTTGTCTGTGGCACAGGCAGTTTGATCAGTGATGATGGGTAGATGCTAGCCTCAGAAGAAATATTCTCACTGAGTGTGAAACACAGGGTCTGCTGCCAATGACTTCCCTGGATACTGGAAAATGACCACACATACAAAAAGCCTGGCTTTTTACTGCCTTCATGTTTTCTTGTTCTGATAATTAAAGGTGGGTGGATTGATGATGTGTGATTTCTCTACTCTACTCAGAAGGGAGATGAGTGGGGCTGTACCTATGCTAGTGATTTTCTTTGAAAAGTCAGGCATTTTTGAGGCTAATCCTCCCCCCTCACTGCCCCATAGTCCTGCCTGGTTTCGTTCTCAGTTGTAGTTTTGGTGTGCATGCACAAAGCATCCTACATAAGGATGTACACCTGCAAGGTCCCCAAGGTCATACCTAATATCCATGTTTTCACTAAATGCTTATTAAGCATCAGCAGCTGCCAAGACATAACGACACACTTTTTGTCCTCCATAACAGGATAAAGCCATGTATGCCTTCCTGTTAGCCCTTGACATCAAGCTATCAATCCTTTGAGACTACTGCTTCAGCCTCCTCCACCTATCCTTTTGGTTGGAAATATCCCTTCTATGCTGAGCCACATACTGATCCCTTTATTCCTTTTACTGCCTTTTAAAATTGTCCCCCTTTTTCTATTCCCCTTTCCTGCACTGGTGACACATATGGTCCCTACAGTGTCTCAGAAAACTAATAAAATGTGACCTGGGTCCTCAGGGAAATGGTACTTCTGAGAAATCTGTGCAGTGAGAGAGCCAGAAGTTTCTCTAGAAGCTGTATAACTCTGTGGTAATTTCAGGAGGCTGCTCCTCATGAGCAATGGGAGATAAAAGAGGACTGGTGAGCAGTGCCACGTTACAGCCAAGGAAATTAAGGCTGCATTCCTGAAGATGGAACTTTGCACTGTCCCTTTGGGCTGAAACAGCAGACATGCCCCTTATGGAGAGATCAAAGATACTTTTGGATGGGAGCATTGCACAAAACCTCCTGCTGGTCTGCACTCCTACAGCCTGGGTGCCAGAACCACCATGCAAGACAGCAAGGAGGAGAGCATGCCCTCCGGTGCCACCCCAGGATACCATCTCTTCCCAGCTCTTGCCCAGTATCTACAGAGTACGTTTAGGGATGTTTGGCTCGCACCCACCACAGCCACTGGCAACAATGTGATGAACCAGGACTCCAGATCCCAAACCAGGTAAGTGAATTACTGTTTTATGCACGTCTGGGTTTAAAGAATAGGCAGTGCACAAGGCTTCAAATGGAGTTAGGGGTGGGCTGGGCTCAGAGCTGTGGCAAAGAAAGCTGTTTATAACCTGCATAACAGGGCTGCTGTGCTTTGTCACAGCACAGAAATACACACTTAGAACCATAAAATTCCTCTAGAAATGTAAGCTGTGAGAGAAGTCTGAGCTTGCAGTGCTGAGCAGATGGAGTGGTACAAGTATTACCCAGCTGTGGTAACATTCTTTTCTCTCTCCACAAACACATACTGTTGGAAAGTCCCAGGGTCACCTGCCTTCGGTCTGTGGCTGAGTGCAGGCAGAAATGGTGCAGCCCTGCTTCTTCACCCATTCCCAGTCACCAGAGATTGCCTGGCACTGAATTGTTGCGGCAGTGGTGCTGGGGGTTTCGTGGGAGGACACTGCTCATCTGCCCACATGAGAGAGGAAGATGAAGGCAAACTTTTGTGTGGACAGGAACTGGCTGTGTGGCAGCCACAGAGGGCCACTGCAGTGTTGTGCACAGTATGTATAGCACATGAGCACATCAGGCTTCATCCTCTGTCCGCAGCTCGTGGAACATAAGGAGGCTCTTGGCTCACCTTCCATGCAGAGCAGGCTAAAAATCAAGGTGGGGAAGGGATGTCCTTATAGGACTGTCTTACGACTCTCACTGATTAGCACCGACTCTCCACCGTGCTGTTCACCACCACTGTAATGCCTGAGACCTCTCATTCCCCCTCCCCTGCTGCAGAGGACAGCAGGTCACGAGATACAGCGTCCTGGGGCACAGCAGGCTACCAGTTACCCACTCCTGTTGTGGGGGCTGAGGGAGAAAGGGTCACCCTAATCAGAGCCCAAATCCATTTGCCCCTCACATGAGCTGTTCAGGGCAGAAACAACTGACACCACCCTGCCCAAAATGGGTCCTTGAAAACCTGGGGGCTGTGCTGCAAAGGTCACTCAAGGATGGACAGACTTGTTTTTCTCTCCTTTTCAGGTTCCTCAAATGAAGAGGAGGGTTGTAGGAGCTGCACTTTTCCTTACCTCAGCACATTGTCTCCATGCTGCTGCAGGTAGTCAAGAGGGCATGCACCAGGAGGCCATGCTGGAGTCTCACAGCTGAGGATGCACTACAGAGAGAAGAGAGAAAAGTGGGAGAACATGGAAACTGTGCATGAAAGGTACCCAAACACAGCTGGTGGCAATCCTCAGTCTACTTCAATCCAGACTGGCAGAGCCTCAGGAGCAGCTGGATCTTCAGAGGCAGCAGCAATGGCAGCTTCCTGTGGACGCCTCTTTGGCCTTGTTGTTGGGACAGCGGCTGAAAAGTTATCACAGGAGCTTGTCCCAGTGCTGAGGGGAACCTCAGCAAGATTTGGTGGTGACTTTGTGAGCCCATGCCAAGCCTTTACATAAACTTACAGGTCAGTGTGGTGGGAAAGCAGAAGCCAGACAGTGGCTTTGGGGCTTCTGTTTTTTGCTGCAGACCTTCAGTTGTTGTGCCTTCTTCTTTAATTAAGCCATAATGGTCAGATTGTTTTAATGTTAGCATCCATTACGTCCTGTTGTTGGTACTGTTTGGCTACATTACTTCCAAGTCCCTTTTCCCCTGGACTTCTTCTTTAGTTCTCTTCTCCTTCTGATTTTTAAATCTCTAACACTCACTTCTTCCAGTTCTTAGGTAAGGGCATGTTCCCTTCCCCTTCCATCTGTCTCCTCCTCTTTGATAAAGTTTTTGTGTTCATTTGAACTGTTTTGCAGTACCTTCTCAGTTTAGGTACAGCATTCTTCCTGTTCAGATAAACCTTCACCTAAAGCCATGTGCTAAGATTTCTTTTCTGTTGCCAGACTGACACCACAATTCAGCTGAGGTTGTGGTAGGCAGACCCTCTTACTACCTATCGAAAGAAGCAAGTCTATATGCAGTGTCCAAACAGAGGTCTGGTTCTTGTTCCCAAACTGCAATCAAAACAACCCAAAAGTAGAGGCCCATCCAGCACCCATCCTTAAAAAATTGTCCTCAGCCCTCTCCATAATCTCACAAATACTTTGTACCTCTCCACGTTGCTTTTGCAGCAGCTATCAAGAAGGTTAAATTCCTCCTTAAAGGCCTGTGACCATAAAGCTTCTTCCAGCTACTTATGGAAAGCCCATCCACTTCATCTCCTTGATCAGGCAGTCTGTAGCAGATGCCTACCTCTTCTTCTTGGCCTCCTGTGTGATGATGATACATAAGTTGACAGTTCTCACAGTGAACATCTACAGGTGGAGAGGGACATCCTAGCTGCCAAAAGTCACAAGCTTTCATCTCCAGTCATGCTAGAAGTCTCCATTCTCAGCCTCTGGCCATACCTTCTCCTGTGTAATGTGGCGTTGCATCTCTGGTCCTTGCAGAACCTGTTAATCTGTGCATCCTCGCTGGTGCTAGTCAGTCTGCTCACTGTCCTCACGTCCTTCCTCTAGCAGCTCAGCAACTCAAGCAGAGCACGCCTCCATCTGCTGAGGCCACCAGCCCACCGGCTGGTGAGTTCTCCCTGTAGGTTGGTGTGTGTGTGTGTGCGCGCACCTGCTTTGAGTATTGGCGTCCTGATCTAGGACTCTGACTTGCCAGAGGTGTCACTTCTGCCACTTGCGTCTCTTTAAATGGTGCGCACTTCATAGCTTCCTGTTACACTATGTCAGTAATGCGTGCATAACTGATGGAAAAAAGGTGTTCTGGGGCATGATATATCTTATTATTCTTTGGATTTGTTTATAGTAAATACCTCTTTCATTCCTAGAATTATTGCTGTCATATTTAGTACTAAAATTACATACTAAATGATAGAGTGATGTATTTTTACAACATTCAAAAATAACAGGGTACCAGACTTACAAGATATTGATCTAAGTATTCTGTGCTGAAATATACTCCAGTGATTCTATTCTTAAAATGTGCACTGGGTCTGATTGTGATGGTCCCAGGGGAAGGACGGAGTTTTCATGAGTGTGTGGTGAGAGCGAGTCTCGTAGATGAGGAGTTGGTTGGACCTATAAAGACATATTTCCCTGCTGTGCTAGAGATTACAAGTACAAACTGAGACAAATCATCGTAAAATACCATTGACTTCAGTGGGCTAAGTTATTAGGGTTTGTTCTGGAAAAAGGATTTAGGCATTTTAAGAATGAGCAGCCAGATTTGTTGCTCTCATTTCACCTATTTGTACCTATTCAGAGGGCTCTTAGCACTCCCTTTTCACATGAAACCTCATCTTAACCTGCTGAGACGCATTCTTTTCCTTTTGCAGGGGTGCTTAGGTGCAGGGAGAAAGGCCCTAAGAAGCAGGATGTTTACAACACAGAAACCTGTGGGCTGAACGACAAGGCACAGATCAATAGCTGTTGAAAACTTAGCTTACAGACATACTTTGCTAATATTATCCCTCTCCACAGGTTCCCACAAAGTTCACAAAAGTGTCAAAAGGAGGGTAGTATCCTGAGCAGATCTAATTTTAGTCCTTTCACCTCATTCCCCTGTCTGCTCCAGTGCTCTTCTAGGAGTAGGCTAAGGGAAATTATCCTGGACTTTATTTGGAAACGAACCTCATAGAAGAGGATTGCAGGTCTGGCACAAGGAAATGTTTGTAATGCTGTTGGTGATTACTTTTTATGAGATTGCTTTCTAAAGCAGGTGACTCACACCTTACATTGGCTCTGGTTCTGGGGCAAGATGTGAATTCTAATTTATGAAGTAACCTGAATTCGTGAAGTTGAGAACGCTTTGTCTGGCAGGGCGACACACCTGCACAGGGATGAACTCTTCCTGTGTTGGATGCAGGGGAGGTATATATGACTAAATTTATTTTGGGAGCGTTTCTCACTGTGAAATCCTTTGTGAGGTCTATGGTTTCTTTTTCAAAGACCTGCCCTTTTCTGTGTACACGTTGATTACAAATTAGGGGAAGTTCAGCAAAATACTGTAAACAACTTTGTCAGTTTTGTAGTTTGAAGCAACTCAATGCACAACACGACAGCTAAGAGTTGTGACTATGCATTTGATTTAATTCAATGTAGCCTCTGCATCCTTCAGGCCTCCTGAGGCAGCACAGTAAATATAAAGGCATTGTGGATAACACTGTTTCAAGCAAGTATGAAATGAGTCCACTGTGTGTAATACTAAACAACTTGAACAACCAGAACTGAATGTCACAGTTAAGTTGTGTAGTTGCAAGCATGTGATGAGCTATGAGCTCTGTTTGTTTTATTGTACTCTTTTCCTGTATTTTTTCCACTTGTGTCTTCCTATGTGGTCTGTGTTCTGTGTGTGAATCAGCACTCTTTAAAACAGAGTTTTGTACCAGTTTGTGTCACAGATATTATGGTGGGGCTATGGTCCAGATTTTGAGACCTGTGTCATTACATTAATGGAAATTAATAGCCCACTAGCACTCATATCCTGATCCTGCTCGCATCGCTTTCCTCCCTGAAGCAGAAGCAGTCATGAGCTAAATGTCTTTATCATTTGGACAGATAGCAAATTGGAAAATTAATAGAATGAAAAGCTATTTCCAGAAACAAACCGGTTCATTTAATTTATGCTTCAGGATTGTTTTTCAGATCTATGAGTACACTGAGCTGGTGAAATCAGAAAGTGATACTGAAGTGTGGAGCCTTTTTGGGGGGATAAGGCAGACTTTTTGTTTCATTTTGCTTTATTTTCAAATATTCAGAAGTTCTCTAAGGATTATTGGCTCATATTCTTACTGTGTATTCATCTGAGTGTAAAATAAGACCACTGGGGAAGCAAAGTAAGCCTTAGAGGTAGCATAGCTAAATGTTTGAACACATCCTTCCTTTCACTGATCTACCTTATCCCACTACCCAGCTTTTCCCCAGGGAGGAACCATGCCCCAGAGAACCCCCTGGGCAAGGCTGAGTGGGGCAGGCAGTCCTGCTGTTAATGGGCTTAAAGAGCAAGAGCACGGCAAAGAGCTGTTTGACTGGAGACAAGTTCAAACTAAATGATCTGCCCACATTATCAATTACAAATATTTCACTGGCTGGCTTTGTCCCTCAGAACTGTACATGTAGGAAGTAAACAACTCCTCGATTTTTCGAAGATGGATGTAGACGAGGACTTGACATCATGCACAAGTCCAGAATTTAGAGAATTTGGTGATTAGTAGCCAACAGTACATGGAGCACCCAAGTGTGTGTGATCATGCACAACAATATAACATCAGGTTTTCTGGAAATGCTTAGGTTGTTCCTTTCTTTTCAACTTTTCATGGGAATACTAGTGCTCATCAGCCTCATCATCAACAACAACAATGGATTAATAATTCTGCACCAAAAGAAGACAAAAATATTACATTGGTATTCATAAGGGTAATCTTGACATCAATTTGCAATATCTTTTACTTTTTGGGACCCCTTATTTCTTGTTTTCCATTTTTATAATTTGCTTATGGATTTGATTGTTGAAACTGGAACCAAAACACTCTCAGCAGATTAGTTTAGAATTAGCATATTTGAATAGCTTCATACAATGAAGATTCATTTACTAATTTTTGAATTAATTTTATTGAGTGCTTCCAGCCAATTGGAGAGGGTCCCTTATCACTAAGGATTTAGTCAGATACTATATTGCAAATGCCATATTTAAATAGCAAAGTAGGATTGGTAATAATATCAGGTAAACTTCTACAGTATTTCATTATGTTTACAAACCCACATATAGTTAAAAAAAAATTCTAGAAGGTCAGTAATCAGTATGATAGTGCAGCAATCTGTTGTATATCTGTTCTTACAAAAATGTATTTGGTTAAATTATAATTTGAGTCAATTTATGGTTTCAAGTTCTCAGCTGGCATAGATTAGTGAGAGGGTAGGGGAATTTGCACCAACAGAAAGTTTTTCTGATGACATACAGACAATGAAAATACTACCGTCTTGAACATACTGTGGAAGGAGAAATGAAAACATAATTCTTTTAACTTAAGTTCATGAGTAGCTATTAAAAATGGCCACGTGATACTGACAAAGACTTAAACTAAACAATGTTATTAGCCATAGTTCAAAAGTAGTTGATATATGCGTTTATTAAGTGTAGTTAATCAAAAAGAAAGACCACTTGCCACGTCTTTTGGTCAAATTAAAGCCAACCAGTTCTTTCACAAAGTTAAAAAAAGAAAATCCAAGTTGTGATTGCTGCACCTGCTGCAGGAGGACTATTCTATTTCAGTGTTCCTGTAATTACTTCTCTTGTCTCTTTCAGGGAAATATGAATTAGTTTTGCTAAATTGATTTTTGTCTGGGGACTACGTGACGAATTGTTCAGATGAATCAGAAATCATAGTTCAAATGCTGTAACATTAGTAAGAATGAAATTAATTTCTGAATATAGTCCTTGTTTAACCACTCAGATAAACTTTTATAAATATGTGTAGGATCTGTGCTGTGCTTTAGGAATAATATGCAGAATATTTTTTCTACTATGCAGAACATTAGACTTTTGAAAATATTCCAGTTCTTTCATAACCAAGAAAAAGTCACCTTTTTGAAAACTTTCTGTAAAAAGGGAACATAGTCTGCATATTGTGTTTGAAAAGTCATCCAAAAAAGCCCTGTGTGCTGCTTCTGGCTTGTTCTGAATTGATATAATTATACTCTGCAGCTTTCTATTTTTCCCTCTTCTTAGCAGCTCAATGCTTTTTTTTTTTTTTTTTTTTTTCCAGTTAAAATGGGCAGGTTAAATTTATAAGCAAGGCAAAAAGAAAAAAAGAAACACAACAACAACAACAAAACTAACTTTTGCAATCTTGACGGCTTCTCATGTTCATAATATTAAACAGATAGAGAAGTGCTTTCAGATTTGAGGCCTTAAAATGCTCTTGGCTAAATTCTCTTCAGGCTTTACAGATTTCTCTGAACTCCTGCTGAGATTTGCTTCAGTACTGAGTAAAGACATTAGGATTTGCTCCTTGTCATGCAGTCTTCTTTGTCAGAATATAAAATGGCATTAAGAAAAACTACAGGCAAGTAATCAGAATATGAAAAGCTAGAATAGGTCTTCATTATAGCATTTGTTCTCTTAAAAGGAGAAGCTGAGCATATTCCCACAGAACTGATATGAATGGAAGTGCTACCTTCCATGCTCACGGTTCTGGCACAGGTTAAGTCTATGGTTTTGAGGACTGAGAATAGAGATAGTGAGAATGAATCAAACTCATGGTGGCATTACTAACAAGAAATTCATTTTGCACTATTTTTATGTTTCTTGGGACTTGGTATTGTTCAGTCAAACCATAAATAAAATGAACTGACTTTTGTGTCTGATTTTTCAGTTTTTTCTAGTTATAGAACCAAGACCTGAGGCCACTTGTTCTTGGTCTCTGCTAATGTGAGTTCAAGGCAGCCTGGTCTTGCAGTTTCCCTAGCAGAAACGGCAGGATTCACACCACTGTTCAGCCCCATTGGCAAGTGCACTTAAAGTACAAGTTTTCTATTGCAGTCTGTTCAAGCAGCCACTGCTGCTATTTAATATAACAACATATGTTCCCTTGTTTACTTGAAATAAATATACCCAGAGCTTGACTGAACTGGTGGCTCCTAGGAGAACACTTGACTGATTCATGAAATGCAATGGCTGACTCCAGAATGGATGTTGCTTTTCTCTGGAGTAGAGCTGTCACTTAGCAGTGTTTGCCTTTCACTCGTTGCAACTTCTTGACATAAAGTACATTTCTGAAAGGCAGAGGTTGGCTTTGAAGAGAAAAATAAAGACTCAGAAATAGGAAAGAAGGTTAGGAAGGGTTTACTAATTCTTGGTATGGTGCTTCAGCTTAATACACGCTTATTAGCAAGCAGGAAAAGAATTGCTGTATCATATTTGGCTCCTGTAATTCTCCTGAGATGGAGCCAATTACAGATGAAACTGTGTTGCTGAGTTTATATGCTATAGAATTCTAATCTAATGTTTCACCTAATTAAATTCTAGAAGGATAAAAGAAAAGCACTGCTCCCTGGAGATAAGGGAGGGTGCATATTTCTAATATTCATGTATTCTATGCACCACTGACTTCAAGACAAAGATTGAAGTAACTGGGTAGAAGTTCTGATAAAGCTGTCTCCTACCTGGATAATCAAGAAGCTTTTCCTATGCCTGTGATCAAACAATTGTCTCATCTTTCTTGCCATACCTCACCATAGTTGCTGTAAAAGGCAAAGGATGTGAACCCTGGTCCCAAGCTCAGTGAAGGGCAAGCACAAGTTCTGAGTGAAGGAGTTAGATAATTCTTTGAGGTTAAGTCAACAACCTGTATAGAACAAATATTCTACAGATGACACAAATTCCAACTAGCAAGAAAGGCATTAACTGGAAACCAGGTTTGGGGCAGTCTTTCTTGAGACATCTCTTGAGAGATTTACAGCTAGGATCTTCTAAAGCACGTAATGTCCTCCTGTCTCATGTATGGCTTCCCATGCATCTGGGGGGAGAACTGGGAATGCAGAACCAGGCTTCACTGAAGAATACTGAGGTGAGTTATGTGTCTAAGGAAAATTCCAAGTATTGGAGCCCGGGTCTCTGGTAACAGAGGACCTGGAATCGGTCTTGGAACACGTCTTTGCTAGTAGAGGCTCACATCAGCTCTGCCTTGCAAAATCCTGCTCTTCCAAGCCTTGCATGGCTTGCAGGTGACAGGTGACTCTCCCCGGGATTATGAGTAATATCCAGGTAAAGATGGCATCCTTGCAACCTGAACTTCTGCCACTCTTCAAGCATATTCAGCAGTGAAGACAAATATCAGTTACAAATGTAGAAACCCAGAATAAGAGGATTCCTATGCATTTGTGGTAGTTTGTGGCACACTGCTTATCTGTACATTTATGTATCAATAGAGTTGTGACTCAGATTTCATAGGTACATAAGTATAGATATATACATAAGTATAATACATGATTATGTATACATAAGTATACGTAAGTATAGATATGAGCAGTGTGTCACAAAATAATACAAATATGTAGGAAACAACACATAGATACTACAGGTTTATTCCAGTATTATTTTACCACAAGTTAGCAGCACAGTCTTTACCTCTGCTCTTGATTTGATCTGACAGAGTGAAAAGAGCTGTTCACAAACCATTCGAATATTCACAGATGTCTCACAAGTGTACTTGAAAGAACGTGCTATACTCAACACCATGCACTTGCACCTGTCAACCATGAGATGAAAGCAAACCTGAAAGCTGCCAATATCTTTATGTACAACTATTTGCCCAGTCGCTGTGATATGTTGTTCTGCTTTCTCATGTCTTCTTCATCTGCAGCAAATAGAGCTTGAAAATGTTATTTTCATAAAAACAAAGCATCCAGAAAAGGCTGCCTACTCATGCAGGCTGGCTGCAGCATGAGCTGCTTGTCCGCAGCATATTATAGAGCACAGAAAGGGACCATCTCAAGTAAAAATAGCACTAGTAAATGGTGATTTATGTCTTAAAATATTTTTCTTTAAGGTTTTGTTTTCAAAATTTCATGAGATTTAAACAGACAGAAAAAGCTTGCTGTTTTTTTATGTTTCACCAAGAGAAATCTCAGTTGACTGACTGAAGTGAAGTTTAAAACCAACTGGACGCAAAACTAATGTATTTGTTCAGATGTTTTCAGGCCATCTGTTTAAGTTCAGTGTTATAGTTATCCTTTTCACTGGATCTATTCTAAGACAGGACCATTTGTTCAAGAAAGGAACAGCAACAACAAGAAAGTAACATAAGAAAGGAGATTTTTTTCTTTTCGTTTCTTTTTTTTAAAGAATGCTGACAGTCAAACTCTACTTTTCAGTCCTTCCAATCCAGACACTACCATGTTTCTAATATTCCAGTTCAATATTCTAGAAACAGAATCACTTCTGAAGCCCATAAGTAGACCTCTCTATAATAAACAGTGCTTTCAGAAATTGCTAGCAAACTTTTACAAACTCTACCTGCCCAAATAACAGATACCAAGAGAAGGGCTTGAACGTATGAGAGTCAAATGAGAATGAACTCATTTCATTTACATTTAGTAATGAACTGAAATGTGAACTGTGCCTAGACAGGTAGGACTAAATTTTCTCACAGGGATTACAGTACACACCTTAGGCATACGTCAGTGTAGCAGCTTCTGCATGCTCTGGAAAAGCTAGTACTATAATTTCAACCATAAGAAAGACTGATGAAACCCCAAGTGGCCCTGAAGAGCCTTGTAAATGGAAATTTGCAAGCTCTTTTCTGTGCCAGTACAATATCCAACTCTATTTATCCCAGAGGAATGAAAAGATGCCTTTGAAGTTATCTTTGATCCTGTCTTCACCTCTTTGCACATTTTGACCTCTGAAAAATGTAATGCCATCATTGCCACTGCGCCCTAGTTTTCAGTGTTGCAAATCCCACTGTGGCCACTAATGTATTGTAGCTGAAAATAGATTCATGAAACACAAGGGTGAATACGTCAAAAAATCATGTAACGTATAATCGCAGTACAATGACTTCATCACCATTAAGTATCAAAGCATAAATAAGAATGTTGCCAAGTCATGCATATCTTTGTATTTAAATTATCTGTAATATCATGGAATAATACACCTTGAGAATTAATACTGAGAAATCTGGGCTGCTTATTAGAGCTTCCTTCCAGCAACACTCATAAAAATGTGATTATTATAGAAATTGTTTCCAATAGGAACATAATAGAACAGGTGAAATGAATGAATACAAACTGTGTTCAAATAGCTCAAAAGGGTATTGAAAATCCTTGATAGAAATCCGGCTTCTATCGTGCACAATCTTTTTTTTTTAAATGAAATGGGCTGTTTTACTGTAACCAACAAACAAATTACTGATGGACCCTTTGACAATAGAGGTTGGTGGTGCAGTGCAATCATTTCTTCATGTGTGATCTACAGGTAGCTTATTTGAGGGATTTCATCTTATAAAACTGCATTACAGTAAATTGCTGTAATCTATGTGTTGTCTCCTAAATAACTGCATATATGGGAATGTAAATATATTTCTAGTCTGAATCAGACATAACTGATAATGGGTCATTCTGTTATTTCTAAAGTTGCTTGGGTATTTTTATCAAAATGTTTTTTTCTGCCTCGTTATTTTGGTGGCCTATGCCAATTTATTGACATAAAAAAACCTTCAGGAACATAAATATTTCTATAGCTTTCTTATGTGGAAAAGTCTATCAGGTTCAGAATGGACCATTTACAAGGAAACGGAAAAGACTTCATGTCTTTGCTTTGACTAGGATGTGTGAGATTGTAAGGGTGTACTCTGAGTCAGATACAACAAGATGTAGGAAATATATCCCCTACATCTGATGCATATATGCTAAATACATAGGTTTTAGCTAATCCTCTTTGCTGAAACTCTCACTATTTGTATGAACAATAAATTATTAATTGAACCAATTGAGAGAGACTGATTTTCATGAATATAGGATGTAATGTTGTGGCATTTCAGCATAGCAAAGCCCAATGGGAGACCTCAAGTGAGGGGAACGTGGCTTTATTTTCACATGAAATTATGTTTAACTCAGTCACATTCTAATACCACATATTCACAAGCAATAATATGTGTGTGCCCAACTTGTCTGTTCAGCATGCAGACACCACATGGTAGGCAGGTGGTCTGTCCAGAATTTCTTGCAATTGCTTGAAGGACAAGGGGTGGCAGCTGTTGAATCCTCCTCACTTCACCAGGGTGCTTCTTAGTGTAGAAACCCTTTCCAATAATAGGTGTGCCTGTTTGTACCCTTTAGGAGTGAACAGCAGTTTTGACTTTTCATCACTGACTTGTCCCACCTCTGTAAATGATCCAGGTTTGTACACCAACATTCGTCACCTTATATGGGTTATCTTATGGCTCCCACTCTGTTCACTGTCATCTCCGAGTTTTTGCTTTACTCTGCATGTAGGCTGCCTTTGTGTTAGGATGTTCTTTCAGTCTGTTCTTTGTTGCCTTGGTGCTGGTTGTCCTGAAAAGATGCATGTAGATGTGCTGGCATCTTGGTGACCTGCTAGTGTATGCGCCATCAGCACAATCCATTCCCATAGCCTTTTTTCTGTCAGTTGTTCTTCCCACTGCTTCCAATCACAGATATTCCCATTCTCCATCAACTGATCTTAACATTTCTGTGATAATTCTCATAGAATCATAGAATTGTAAAATGGTTGGGTTGGAAGGGACCTTAAAGATCACCCAATTCCAACCCCCTGCCATGGGCAGGGACACCTCCCACCAGACCAGGTTGCTTAAAGCCCCATCCAACGTGGCCTTGAGCACCTCCAGGGATGGGGCATCCACAGCTTCTCTGGGCAGCCTGTGCCAGTGCCTCACCACCCTCACAGTAAAGAATTTCTTCCCTGTACCAAGCAAGGGCAGTACTTGCATAGATGTTCCTGATGTTTCTGAGAAGATGCTCTTTTGCAGTTTCATCAGAGCTATGGGCTAGTGTTCATGTGATCAGTGTTGAAATTTGTAGATGATGTAGAAATAGACATATAAAGGTAACAATTTGTATCACCTAAAATAAACATTGAAAATAGAATGTGAATGAATCATGTTCTACAAGTACCTGTTTGTCTCAACTGATTGTGAATTGATCGATGGATGCATAGCTTAGATACAGCCATCTCCCTGTGAGGTTGTAGTGCTTCTAATATTCACCTTAAAAAAAAAGTAAAAAAATAAAAAATTTAATACCAAGCACCAAGTTTTAAGATTTTACAAACATCTTTCAGAGAAGACAATTTCATATTCCTGGGTCCATCTCTTCATTTCAGGCACCCTTTGAGAGTGCCTTCAGAGACAATGGAATAGGACATGCCAGGGGAAGGGGGATAAAATATGCTTTTATAAATAAGATATTCCTAAAAGATCAGGCCCAAACTTATTAGCATAATCATTTGAGCATATTCACTTTGTTCTCTAAATTTTAAATTGCTCAGAAATGTTACATACTATAAAATAACAGCTACAGGAGGAGAAGTAGCATTTCTTTTTTGTATGATGCTCTACTTTCCCTCAGAGAGAAAGAGACATTTTCCCACCTGCAGTTTTGGTAAAGCATAAAGCAATACAGTACAGCTTTACCTATTTATTACTACTGTAATTTGTATCACTAATGATGTCAGTCTGGTTCTGGGAAGAAGTTTTGTTGAAGCTGATTGTGCTTCTTCTAATATCTGATTACTCTGGATAGGTCTGCAGTACCACCACAAAAGAAATGCTGGCCAGATCCCACTACCTTTGCTCATGCTGAGATGATCTTTATGCCTTGAATGTTGACATTGAAATTGATGTGTCTGCTTGGGAAGTAAAAGGCTATTTAGCATGAATCATTGTGTCACAGTTCAGACTGCAGATAAGTTCTATTATGTTGATTAATCATCTTCATTAAGCATTGGATTAAGCCTGCACACTTATCTCTGGATAAAGACACTGTTATAGATGTCTCACAATAGAGAGGAGAAGCTTTGGGATGCAATGGTGATTTGGATTATCTGTTCCTGCCAGCCTCTTTTTTTTTTGTTCTTGAGAAGAAATTTCTTGCAACCCTGCATGCAAGTTTTTTTTTTTTTCCTCTTCTTGGTCAGGACAGTGCTGCTGGTCCACTTAGCTGAAGCCAAGTCTCCAACTTCCACATTCATCTCCTAAAGAAGGAAGGGTTTTGTTTTTATCTTTTCTGCTTGTGTCTAAGAAGGATGTACCAGCATTACAGGCGTTACTAAAGTCAAAGATGTAGGACTTCAGAGGTAACATTAAAAATTTAAGCAAGAGAATCTGTATTTAAAAGAGGAAGGGATATCAAATCTTAGAAACATTAGGCCGGCACATTTCTGCCAAAATCAATTACTGTCACAGAGGTTTTCCTACCATTGAGATAACGGTGCCTGCTGTGATTGCCAACTTTTGACACTAATTTGCATGTCATTGGTATTATACATTTCTAGGCTATTCTGTTTGCCAAGATTTTGCTTGTTTTGAAACCAATGCACTGACTTCCTGTGCCAAGTATATCTGTCTCCTGTGTGACATAGTAAAAAGCAATAACATAAAGTCACACATATGTTACAATTAGGTGAATTCCAAGGGATTTTGAATTAAAAGGATTTAGGATAAGATACATACTGTGGCTAGGTTATAGTAACCAAGATGGTCGTCTAGCACACTTTATCACAGTATCACAGTATCACAGATTTCTAGGTTGGAAGAGACCTCAAGATCATCGAGTCCAACCTCCGACCTAACACTAAGTACTCCACTAAACCATATCGCTAAGCTCTATATCTAGACGTCTTTTAAAGACCTCCAGGGATGGTGACTCCACCACCTCCCTGGGCAGCCCGTTCCAATGCTTAATAACCCTTTCGGTAAAGAAGTACTTCCTAATATCCAACCTAAAACTCCCCTGTCGCAACTTTCGCCCATTCCCCCTCGTCCTGTCACCAGGCACGTAGGAGAACAGACCAACCCCCACCTCTTTACAGCCTCCTTTAAGGTAACTGTAGAGAGCGATAAGGTCGCCCCTGAGCCTCCCCTTCTCCAGGCTGAACAAGCCCAGCTCCCTCAGCCGCTCCTCGTAAGACTTGTTCTCCAGACCCCTCACCAGCTTGGTCGCCCTTCTCTGGACTTGCTCGAGTACGTCCATGTCCTTTCTGTAGCGAGGGGCCCAAAACTGAACACAGTACTCAAGGTGTGGCCTCACCAGAGCCGAGTACAGGGGCACAATCACTTCCCTAGACCTGCTGGCCACACTGCTTCTTATACAGGCCAGGATGCTGTTGGCCTTCTTGGCCACCTGGGCACACTGCTGGCTCATATTCAGCCGACTATCAACCAATACTCCCAGGTCCTTCTCGGCCAGGCAGCTTTCCAGCCACTCATCTCCCAGCCTGTAGCTCTGCTTGGGGTTGTTGCGCCCCAGGTGCAGGACCCGGCACTTGGCCTTGTTGAACTTCATACAGTTGACCTCAGCCAACTCAGCCAAGACCTTTATATTTTATTCTGGGAAAAATACATATATATTTAAGCCACTTCCTTCTCTTGGCTGGGAAAATCCTCCAGTGTATAGTGAATGGATTAAAACATGCTCAACTTTTCAGTGGGAATGAAGAAATTAGGCTGTGGAACAGCAGTCCCCATGTACAGGGCCTTTCACACTTAAACTCCAAGGAAGGTATTTGAGAACTGTTCATCATGCTTTCACTAATCTGGACACGCATATTCTTAGATATAGCTAGGGTTTAATTAAGGGATCAAGCACTCCAGATTGTGTGCTTTAGCCTAGCTGTTTTTCTCTTCAGATTAAAAAGTGTATCTATACATGCAGTGATAGTACTGGCGTGGATAGGATTAACTCCCAATTATCTGAGATAACGGATGAGTGTCTGTCCCATTACATTTCAGATTGTTCACACCTATGTCTCCAAGGCAAAGGTTCTGTGTGGGACTGCAAGACTGGTACTTTTTTTAAAGCTTGTAGCATTGATTTCTTTTTTATTTTTTTTACAGGCTTTGGCATTCAACTGTGATCACTTCTGAACAGTGCAATTTGGTTGGACAGATATACTGGCAGGAAATTGAATAAAGCATGTCAGTGCATTTCATAAACCCACTGAAGCAAGATTTCTCTACTGGCGGTTCACTTTACCCTGGATATACAGGAAAAAAATAGTTATCCAATTTATAACTGTATAACTACATTTATAAACAAACTGATCTTGAGACCTCAAACAGATGAATTAGAAAGAAATGTTAATGAAAAAGAGAGCAAATTTATTTAACAATCTAATAAGAAATGAATGCCTTGAGGGACTCTTTTCAGCTCTCTTTGATCTGTTGCCAGAAGGAAATCCTCTCTGTCTTGCTTCGGGTCACCTGCAGGTGGGAGGCTCTCCATCCTGCTGAAGCATGGTGGTGCTGTGCCAAATGGTGGGCAACCCAGGGTGGCCTCACTGTTGGCATTCACCTCCATGGCATGGGTTGTGCGCCTTCACCCCCCTTATGCATCTCTTTCCTGGGACTGCTTGGTATGGGATAGAGGACTGATCAGCTGCCTCCATATAGGCACGAACCTATACATACATAGATATGCATTCTTTAGATGATGGTCCTAGTCTTCTCTACTACACGGTTCAGGAAGAAACCAGGGCAGGAGGTAAATCTTCTAGACGATGAGAAGAGCTGGATCATCTTGTCACTGAGTCTCCTCATGATACACATCTCTTTCCCTCTGTATATAAAGCAAAATAGTTGATCTGGACTGTTATTTCTTTTGCCAGCAGTAGGACTGACTGCATCTTAGAAATTAAGTCTTTCTCATATATTCCACCCATTGGAGACAAAACAGTTTTAGTCAAGATTCGTAATTCAGAATTTGTTGCTCTAGCTCAGCTCTATGTTTCCTTTAGTCTGGTGGCTTTTCTGAAACTTTTACTAGCAGTAGGTGTTTCAGTGCAAGCAGTGGTTGCTGTTCTGCAGGAAAACAGTTAAATGTGATTGAGAGATGTATAGAAGGAACTTGTACTGTTTTTATTCATGTCATGTCCAAAAGAGCAAGAGTCTTGCTGACATCTGTGCCTCACCCTGCAAGGGCAAGTTGTACTACAACTTCTGCATGCAGAATGGAGAATGGATCCCTTCCTTTCAAATTAGCCCCAAATCAGTCTCTTTCCAAAGTCTTTTCATGTGCCTTTTCCAGCTTCACCAAACAAAAATAAGGTTTTGCACAGTGTGAGAAATTACATCAGTCAAATGTGACCATGAGATTTGCCAGTCAGCTAACTAAAACCCACCTGAATCATCTGAGTAGCACATTTCTTTTAAAGGGTGCAAGTGGGGAGACTATCTGGAAACAAAGTAAGGAGTAGTTATGTCACTTGCACTTTTTATGTCATTCTTAGTAAAAATAAATAAAATATCCGAAGTAAAAAGAAAGATACTGATTCCAGATAGGTATGCCAAGTGTCACTGTACTTGAAAAGAAAAACAAAAACCATGAACAGGAAGAAGATTTAATTAGCTTCTTTAAGAGTATCCCTGTTACTTGCAAACAATTTTGTGTAGATACACCTCAACACATCTGTTAATTCAACAACGTTACAGACAAAATGCTAGCTAAAAGCATAGATAGGTATGTGTGTACAATTGTGAACATTATGTAGTTTGCAGATAGGCGTATAATCTCTTTTGACTGTACTTTTATAAGTCAGTTGAAAAATTGACCCAAAAAGTAAAAAGTACTCTGTACAAAATTAGAATAATAAATAGAGAATGCAATATTTGACTTCTTTCTTGGGAACCAAGGCTTCTCTGATGGTGTTGCCTGGCTGTACGTGTATGGACCTGTCTCTCTGCTGTTGATAACTTTTGAATCTATTTGTCCATTTATCTAAAACTGGATGTATCTCAAGGGTCAATAGATTTCCTCACAAGTTTCAGAGAAAACTGCCACATAAGTTCTTTGTTAGAATACAGGCTATCTGCATGGAACACAATAAATGTCTCTGCATAAAAAAAATCTGTGTACGCAGATTGTGATCAATCTTAGGACATGAATAAGAACCAAAACTTCATTAATTCTGAGACTTCAAGAAAATATTGTGTGCAGTTTGCTTATTTTTGGTATAATTTTGAGGGGTAGAATAAGGATTGTTTTTCTGTGAATTTTAAACAGCTTTAGTTAATTTGGCTAAATTAACAAACTAAAAATTTGCATATCAGCTGCTCTAAAAAAATAATAATTACATTTGATATTAAAAAAACAGTTTTTATTCCACTTTGTGCAAACGAAGTGAGCCTGTCTCTCAGTTGGCTTATACTTACTCGAACATTTAACTTTTTTTCTCTCAGCTGTCTCCCTGGTATATTTGTTAGCTAAATAAATGACTTCTAAAGATTATGCTGGAATATTTTTTTCCAGGGATGCATAAAAATCAGATTTTACAATAATTTCTTATATTGCATAAAACATAGCAATGCTCTGTGTAGCAGATGTTAAGTTTAGTTAAATAAAAGCAGATTGTTTAATGACAATTTCGACATACTTTGGTCTTAGTTTTACATTTCTTGTTAAAACTCACAACTCTGTGTATCATGTCCTCTATTTTTCCCATTCTGAAGAGGTGTCTGTAAATGATAAAAAAAAGATCAGAACAATACCACCTTTCCCACCGTCCTTCCTTCCTCAGTCAAAGGCTCTAGTTAGCACCATGCCCCAATATCACTCTTGTCCTGAAGTGGCTTATTGCTTTCCTTGGACAAGGAGAAGAATTGTGCAAACCTCAAGGCTGTTGGAATATGAGGGTGACGCGTATTTTACATCCTCAATGCCAACTGTGCAAATTGCTTTCTTCTTTCCTCGTGGCTTTGAGTAATGAAGGAGATACTCATGTTTTTGTAAGAAAAATGAGTTAACACCTCTCTACATAACACAGAAAGCTGTGGTTCAGGTCTTCTGACTATACTGGGGAGGAGGGCATAGGGAGAGGAATTTTCAAAGTTTTATCTTGCTTCAGTTCCCTATACACTAAAAAGGGACTTTCCATTTCCCTGAACCATTTTCCTTCGTTCATAAAATAAATGGGAACCAAATATTGGACTGGTAATTCTGCTGTGGTACCGTTCAAAGACATTTGCTGTCCTTGAAGAGGCATACAGTTATCTAACATAGTTCTTTTCTGAGTGCCAAAAACAGCAAACCCAACTAGACTTTGGTCCCTTCTGTTGCCGTAGATGGAGAGCCATTGTGCCGCCAGCTTTCATAACTTCAAAGAACATGGTATACAAGTCCCGTAGGTGTTCTGCAAGAATGCATTTTTGATAATAATTACACAATCTGTCCAATGTGTTGGCATGCATCCCAAAGCAAATGTTTACTGCTGGAAGCCCATAAATAGAGTTAAAATGATGCTAATTCCCATGTTCTAATACCTCAAATGATCATAGTGACCAGAATCTTGGGGCAGCCTGCTGTACATAAGCAAGACATATTTCTGACCATCTCTGTCAGGTTGTTCTTGAAAGTGAAGTTGTTGTTAGGAATACTTCCAATAGTACAATAAACCTTTTGTTTTAGTTCCAAGGAAAGCAGGGATTTAACATGACTTTATTAAAAAACAAGTGTCAAGGCAGGAATGACAGTCTGCACATATGAATATAGAAAGCAGTCATGTAAATTCAGAAGAATGTAACTACCAGTATTGATAGAGTGTTTAACATTACTATCACAGTACTACCTCATCCCCATTTTAGACTTTGTTTTCAGTCTCTGAGCTCACTGGGGAGTTTTTCCATTATTTTTTACTGACTTATCTTGAAGTCAGGTGCAACATCCTGTCCAAGTCATAGATAGTAAACTGGAAAAAATCCTTTATTTGCACCCAGGCAAAAAGAAACAGCTTATCATCAGTGGTGGGATTAGAAATCATAACTGTTCTTTTTGATACTACACTGTAATAATCTACAAGCTTTCTCGTCCTATCTCTTCAGAATAAGAAAGATTATTTCCATGGCTGACATCAAACTTTGGCAAGCTGCCAATATAAAATTTTGGTTTCTGAAAGCCATTTTCTAGAAGAAAACTAGGATTCACGCAGACTCATCTGTCTGTATGAGAATCTTGTATCCCCAGAAATAGCTTATCCCCTGCTATTAGCAAACTGCAGGAACTAATCTCTGTTTTGGCTTTGCAGCCTCTGTTGGGCTTTGATGGAGCTTTAGCTCATACAATGTGTGGAAAGAATTTGGAGGGGGAAAACAAAGTTCTTGCAGACCAACTTTTTGTAGAAAGTCAGTATGAAGATCTTGTTAAAATTTGTAAGACCTCAGTTAAACAGGATAGTTAGATTTCTCCCAAGCCCTCGTTATTAACTGTGGTTCAAGCAAGGCATAGTTGTGTGGGCAGTGTTGTGTGCCCCAGCTTAGAAATGCAATTATCAGGGAAAACATTTTCGGAAGAGTAAAAGTGTTTGTCTCTTTGTCAGCTTTGCTCACTGCGGGAGACCGGCCTTTCTTTGCAGCATTCTTCTTTTCCTCTGTCTGCTCCAAACTGCTTTTCGTTGAAATCAATACCAAATGTTGACTTTGTTTGAATGGCACCATTGGCCTAAAGTAAGGCCAAAGTTAAATCAGCAAAAAATCTTCTTACAACTTTAAAATTGATAGCAATTAAAAAGTTGTTTAATTTCATTTACATTTTTGGGCCAAAATTTTATTACTGTTTAATCAGCAGTATGTAATATAATTAAGGACTGAGACCTGGAATTAAGTCCTGAAACAGCATTCAGAAATGAATCTACTTCAAAATATTTTTCACTTAAAGATCAGTTCAATTAAGTGCACATATTCATCAATATGGAAATAAATAGAACATAATCTTATCCCAGAAAATTGGCCATATTTCAGATATTTTGCATGTCTTTCAATCTTTGTTCCGCCTTCACAAATTCAGAAGTTCAGCAGACGGAGGTGGTGTTCAACCATTATGAATGCTGCTGGACAATGCTCATTCCCAAACTGAGATCAGCTTAAAGAATTTAATATTAAAAATGAAGTTGCCAAATAATTTCATCCTAAAATGTTATTTCTATAATTTAAATGCCATATGAGATATTTATTATAAATGTCTGCTTGAACCACTGCTACCTATAAAGGCAGAAAAACTCCCAGTAAGGCCCCAATGTACATTATGCTGCCAGTATCACTTATCTTGCAATGGTTAATACCTCCTGTTCAAACAGAAAGATGCAAACTTGCTGCCTGAAAAAAACACAGTCCTGCTCTTCCAGAAATGAGTCCTACCAGTTAAGCAGTTTTTCCAAAGAGCTGTCACTGCAACTACTGTAAAAGGGACTCAGTACAAAGATAAAAGGGACTCTTTATAAAGATAAAACACTCAGGAGTTCTGCTAAGATGGAGCTCTGTATTTCTGAGTATCCAGCATCAAGAGCAGCTCCAAAATAGCACCATCATGTGTGAGGGACTGGTAGTCATCATCTTTCCTTTGAAAATAAAAACTGAAAGAGCAACTTAATGGCAGTTAAAATCTCAGCACTGAGTATACATCACAAATTGTTAACAAATCCAAACGGAAGTTTCCTAGAAGAAAATCAAGACCCCTTAACATGCAAAAGGACTTTTTAAATCACTTTTGTCTATCTGCCAGTAACTCCTTAACTACCCCAGAGTAAATTTGATGGCTTTCCAATCAATATTTATGGAAAAAATAAAAATAAAAAAGATGCATCCTGTAAAAAGATACAATAAGCAGACCCATTAAGTAACCATATTCACAATGAAAATGAAAAGACTGATTTATATATATCTTAGGATAGGTAAGGTTAATAGAGACAAGAAAATAGAGCACAGATAATACCAACCTGTTTGTAATTCACTGTGTTAGATAGTCTAATACGTTACTAAGATTCCAAAATACAATGATAGGAAAATAACACATTTGACATTGTTTACCTGGAAATGCTGCTGAATTCAGGTCTTATTACCGCAGGCCCTGCAGGAGTGCAGCAATTAGAGCATTCAGCTGACCCGTACAGCAGCATGCAGAAGTGACAAACATGCCATGAGATGACAGTGGTTCATGTGCAATCTGAGCATCAGTCTCTTACCGGTTTTAATGTCGTCCGTTTCAGAGAAATTACCTTAAATCGAGAAAGGAACACATAAAGTGCAAATAAGCCCAGTAATATTTAACTGAATAATTCAGTAAGTATTTGGTTTGAGTTGATCAACATAATCGTTTAAACAAGTCTGTTTATGAAACATCTTTCTCACATTGTTTCTGCTCAAGTGTATGATGCAGGACTGTTTGATCACGTGTAGCCTGATATTATATTCAATCCTACCTGTGTGCTAAAAGAATAAAAATAATGAATAGGCCTTGGTTTGCAGGAAGTCTGAGACCTGTGCTTACTGAAATCAAAGGGAAATATATTCCTCCAGTTTCAAAGGGAAGGAATTCAGCTACTTCTATCTGAAAAATGAGAAGGTTCAGATGTGTATTACTTAAAAATTACTGAATAATGCACATGCTTCAATACAGGAACAAGAAAAAAATTAAAGCTGGTCTTTAATAGTCTCTAAATTTTGTTTCACATTTTTGTGTTTAGCATTTACTTACATTTGTAAGAATTTGGTATTTTCATGATGGGCATATATCTGAAAAATTGCACACAGTGATTTTTATCAACTCCTAGAGCCAAATGCCTAGGAATTGCAATGCCTGGAAGTTCAGAGTATAATAAGCTCAGCTGAACCAAGTGTTTGTCTTGTTCTATATTTCACAGAAAACGAAAATTAAAAAAAAAAAAAAGTATCATTACTCTGTTTCAAAAGAGATTGAAAACATCCTAATCTTCCAAGCTGAATCTTTGCTTTCATACAAGCTTTCCTTTATGTCTTTTGTTTTAATCAACAGAACTTGATCACATAAAAAGAAATTTTCTACTCTTTTAGCTAGGAGGTATTATTCAAAATTTACTTGGTATATATGGTATTTATAACTTAAATGGTACCTTAAATAAATAGCTTAAATAAGATGGAAATATAAAAATAGTTAATTTTGTTATTAATTCAGGTTAGAGACTAATACTCCTCTGAGAAATCAGGGACAGAAAATGCAATTGCATAGGATTCATATTCAGAGCTTTGACACATGCTGTTTTAATGTACATGGGGTATCAGTAAGACCTCTTTTGAAAAAGCAGGGCCACTAATTGCACCACTTTGCTTTCTACATCAAGACAAAACACAGATGATTTATTTCATATGCAATGGAGCACCTTCAATTAAACATCCTGATGGAAGTTCTACTGTCCTGGTATAGAGGCAGTTGGTCACTGTCCACCCAGCTCTGATCCCTTAGTGAGGAAAGAGTTTCAGTAGGGAAGTCTTCCCAACAATAGTAGTAAACATCACGCAACTTACCCACAGTCAGGCGGTATTCTTTAACCTCGAGGAGACTTCAGATGTCATCAGAAATCACAGCACCTTCGTGTGATGAAGCCTGCCTCACTGTTCAGGGTGTAGGTGGCTTTCAGCTGCCCTTCTGCTTCTGCTGTCCCTGCAAGGCTTATGGCTGCCTAGGCAGAAAGGGATACCACTTACAGTGTGGTGCTTGGTGGACTAGGAATCAGTCACTTCACTAACATACAATACAACAGCCACATGTGTAATGCTTACATCTCCTGAAATACGACCATAGCAAATAGGTGGGATGTACGTTAATGCTGTACATTCCTCTTAAAGACAGGAACATTGTCGGTATCAGGATACCAACCTGTATTTCATCCTGTTGGCCATTAGCCTAAGGAGTTAGTTCGGTATTCGTTACTAGAAGCCCTGGTAGTGTCTGGGACCTATTGTGAGAGCTCCAAGCATCTGTCTTTCTACTGTCATCTTCCATGATTTATGCACCTGAATTTCCCTATGGAAGTCTGGTGTGATGTTATTTTGGTTTCAGCCCAATCTTCCTGATTATGCAAAAGCAGCTTTTGCTATGGATTCTCATTTATACATGGAAATCCTCTCCTGACTTTTGCATTTTGTCAGCCAGAATCCACTGCATGTGAGCGTACAGTACAAAGGTGACAGATGCATGGCTCAATGTCTCCCCATCAAATGTTTGTAGAGGGAAAAAAAACAAAACAAACAAAAAAAAAACAATGTAACTCCATTGGCTAGTGTTTCATGATGTACATTGCAACAAACAGTCAGACACACTTAGCTTAATGGTGCACCTATATCTCAAGGTCAAAGTTCAGAATTTTCCATCTAGATCCTTGCAGTGGCTCATTCCAAAAGGACAGCGTCTGTAGATCTCCCTTTCTTTCTTTATGCTCTGAAGATGAGGGCATGGGAGAACAGAAATGTGGTACAAGACAAATAGTGGAGAAGCTGGTCTGTCTGTGCTCTGTGACTACTACAGGTGTGTGTCTATGCTGTGCCAGAAATTACTATACACAGAGTGGGATACAGATTGCAATGCTGTCAGGGCTGGAGGCAATCATTTGCCAGGACTACATGGCTGGAGACCTATGAAGTATCTTTAACAACTGCTGTTACAGACAAACATATGGGTCAATAGCAATAAATAAAAAAACAATGACATCTTTTACTTCAACTTGTGTGTATTTTGATTTGTTGTTAGCTTACAGACCTTGTTCTAAATGGAGTGACATATGCTATTTATCTCATTCTATTAAAAGTCCAATTAGGACATGCTCTCCAGTTTTCCAGAGCACTCAAATTTCACCCATTACTGCTACCAAAGGAATCATGAAAGAGTGTTGTTGCATTTAATAGAGCTTTTTACATTTAAATAAGCTTCCAAATTTATGGCAGAAAAGGGAGCAGACATGGTTCAGTGATCTCTGTAGCAATATTGCCAGAAGACAGGTTAAAAGCTTGGTCCACTACAGTAGTTGTTTGTATCATATTTACATCATATTTATATGTGCAATTATATATTTCATTGATAATTCTTTGATGGTTGCATGTTCTGTACATACCCATTGATTTGAAAGCACGGTAAAACCCTGTAGTTACTAGTGAAAAACAATGAGTATTTGTGCTAATTGATGTTAGACTATAGGCATTGCCTGAAGTCTTGTAGGCAGTTGCCCACAGTTTTTGACCTCTGTTGAATTGCATTCTAAGCACAGAACATGTGTGTACATTCTCTCTTGTGGTATTGCAGAAAAGTTTTGTGGACATTTTCAGTTGTATTTCTGCCCTGTTCTGTAGTTGAGGAGAAAAAGTAGCTTGAAGAGAAAGTACGTTTGCTCAGGTGAAATCCAGTCATGCAAGGGGACAGCAAACAACACCTGAGTACAGCACTAGCAAGAGCAATGTGCATTTTCTCTGCCTGTAATAAAACTATATTGGTAAAGAGCAATCCCAAATACCTCCAGTGGAGCTTTTCTAGTACTCGGTAAGACTTTTTTTTTTTTCTTTCAGTGACATGACTTAAATAAAAAGGCTCTGACAAATCTTTTCACTGCATTGGCCTTCTCTCGCAATTGTACTACATTGTTTTCCCTGAATGGAAGCTAATAGTCTAACCTAAATATTTTGTGGGCACATGAATTTATAATTGTCATTGGCTGGGTCTGAAAGTAGGTCATGGTGAACAATCTGCTCTATTCCTTGTATTTTTTACCAGATATCAACCCCCTAAAATCTGTATTATTATAATAAACCATATTAATGGCAGAAATATATTATCTTAATGTGTCTTACGCTGACTTTAAAGACAAAAGTGATGTCTGTGGTTCATTTCCTGTATAGGCTTTTTCCCATGTATTTTTGACTTTTTTCTTGCAGAATTCAGGTCATAAATTCTTTCATGAAAATAAAGTCTTGTTTGTGCTGCTCATTATCAAAAAGCAAGTTCATGAGACAGTCACAGGTATTACCACTTTTGAGCCAACATCTGTTTTCTGTTGCACAGTCTAACACTAATGAACTAAATAGAGCAGGATTACCGATCTTTTCATTAGTTAGACTGACATTGGTAGTACTATACCAAAAGATAGTTTTACTGAATGTAGACTAGATTATTCAAGAAAGACATGCTATGAAACCATGTTACGTTACTGGCTGAAGCAAAATGAGCAGATTATTTGATTTTGGACCATTGTTTCAACTCAAATGTCAAATAAGGAGCCTACTCTAGTAAAATTACTCAATATAGACAAATGGTTGGGCACCAGTTCTACTTAAAATTTCAAGAAGCAACCCTCATTTGTCACATCATAGGAACAGCAGGATTGTTCAGATACTCTGCCATTAGTATCGGCATTTTTGTTTTCAAAAAAAATGTGGGATTCCTCACTGACTGCAACTCAATCTGGATTATTGACTCCATTCATTAAGAGCAGAAGTAAAGTCAAATGATTTAAGCATGATGTGATTCCTGGAGTAGAAATCTATAACCAGAGCTCAATAAGCCTAGCCTAATTTTGTAGCAAAAGGCTGAGGAATTTGCAGACACACAATACAGCCATTTATATATGCTGTTAAACTTCTGAGATAAATTTCAGACAGGTGTTTTACTAAATAGATATGGAAAGCAATTAGCACAATATTCACTGACAACAAATTAAATCATTATAATGTTGCACAAGATTTTCCAGCCTCATATGTTATGGACCTCTGTGCTGTTAGTATGGGCTTGCAGTATGAATATATTTAAAAGAGGTGTGAATAGCATCTTCTGGAAAGGATCCAGCTGGAAAAGAAAATAAAGGGTAGGGAGAAAGTGCTAAATTTAAGGAAGGGTACTAAGACTACAAGGGCTGAAAGAAGAGGTTTTAGGACATAAAACCATGAAAAAACAAGTTCTACTGCTTGCTTCTTTGCTGTGAGCTGTGCTCTTAAATATGAATAGTTGAGATGTTTTTTCACAGCTGAAATATCAGCTTCTCGTGTAACTCATTCTACAAAGAGATTGCTTTTGTAGACCCTTTCATTCCTTGCTTCCCAAACAAGACCACCCATTCCCTGTCAGATCCAGGCAGCAGAGCTATTCAAACACAGAACTTCTTGAGTGCTAACTCTACTCCTGAGTTCATTTGTCATTTTAGTGACATCTTTGCCTTGTAGCTCTGTGAAACACCTGCTCAAATGGGATCAACATATGAGGCTACAAAAGTGGTATTATTCTGCTCATGCTGAAATCAATTGAGTTAAGCAAAAAACAATTAAACTGTGTGAAAAACTTTTCTCTCAGTAAAGGAATAAAGGAAGAAAACATCCAGATGCTGTTTGCAGTCCACAAATAGTAATATGTGGATTTTACATTGCTTTATTGCTTGTGCATATGTAATGTTTGAGCAATCAAACGCAGGACTAGATCTTACTCCAAGAAACCAAAGAGAGTTGGGCCTCTCACTACCTTGGTGACTTGGATGACCCATCAAAAATAACCCTTTAGGTACTTTTCAAACTGGTGCTGTCTGAAAAACATACTGGATAGGAAGGTGAAGTGCCTCATCAGGATGAATGCATGGCAAGCTTTAGGCAAAAGCTACAAGCTGCTTATAAGCAAATAAATCCTGAACTCTGCATCACCAGCAGGCCAAATCAACACTGGAAGGAGGGCAAAAAGCCCCAAGACACAAACTCTGCAGAGCCCATAAAAGCTAAGCTGTCTTAAATTCCCTGTATCTTGAGTTTTTATACAGCCCTTCAGAAGTATACACACACACGTGGATTCAACGAGACAGTCGGGGTGTCAAGCAAGGTCAGCCCTAGCTGCTGTTGAATAGACTGTGCTGACTTCTTTCCAAAGCCATCAGAAATCTTTTCTGGATCTTAGTGCTCATCCAAATAAGCTTCCCTTTTGTCCTCTGTCTGCTATATAAAGTACTTTCCATATGAAGGCACTTTATCTGGCAATGTAATTTATGGAAGAGACCATCTATTATTTTTCCACATGAAGCTTTTGATCATGGATGGATATTTGAAGTTATTAACAGCACTGAGAGGCTAAAGTTTCAGGTCTTTTTACTCGTTGCCAGTGAAATAAATGCTAACATTGGCAACCCATGGTTTAACAGGAAAAATCTTGCTGAGAATTACAGACTACTTCCAGGTTTTTATTTTGAAAAGCTTTACAAATTGGCTGCTATATTGGAGTCATTTCTTTTCCTATTTGTCTCTATCATTTGTAGTCCAGATTATCTTTTATCTCAGCAGCTGGATTTGATAGGAATATTTGGGGCAACCCTATTCCTAGCTGTCCAAAAGTGTCCAAGTGCTCTATAGGCTAAACTGAAGAACAGCCCCATGGCACCTGCATGTGTCGAGGCTGTGCTCAGAAAAGCAAAATTGCCTCTGTATTTTCAGCTGACTCAAAACTTGGAAGCTAATCCTCATTAGTGACTTCAGCTGACATTTTGGAATTGCTTCTGAATTCCTTGCCTAATGGAGCCAGAAATTCAGTTTAACAGCCCCAGCAAAATAAATCCCTGCTAAACACAGGCATTAGCCAGTGTGTATCAAGATTTTACCAAAAGCAAACCTTGGCACAGGATAGCATTCAGAGTTAGTTTTGGCAGCCTTAAAAAATACATTATGTTGGAAGTGATCATAAATGGGCCTTGTCTGATTTGCTTGAGAATTGCAATGGCCCCGCAGGCTTCCAGTCCTAACAGTGGAGCAGGTACAAGCCAGACGAGATGCTGATTTACCCACCACCATGTGTCTCATTGGCTGTGGCTCACTAGACGCTTCAGAGCAGGCCTTGCTCCCCACCCATGCCCTAAGACAAAATTAGGCTATGCATTTTCTGTCTGACTAGAATCTCATGTACAGAACCGGTGCATGAAAGGAAAGGAAAATCAGAAAATGAATTTGAAATAACCACAGTAAGTGGGACAGTGACAGTGCCAAGAGGCCAATGAAATGATCTGTATTACATGTAACAGGTTCTGAGGAGCCACTTTTGCCAATATTGACAATAACAAGTCATTTCCAAGTTCTGCCATGCCATTTTCCTTTTGAAACTGAGTGGGTTAGCTTCCCATAGCTGTCCCAGAGCTCCATTTAACAAGTATAACGGAAGAAGGAAAACCCTGGGCTCACAGAAAAGCAGTCCTGCTGGCTTGCATCTATGTTGCAGGTTTTGTTGAAGGTGGTGAAAACCTTTACATTCAGGAGGATCCAGCACTGAGACAGCCCCCGACATAGTGAGCAGCAAGAGCAAAATGTCTATCTGCAGTCTGAGAGGCTGCCCAAATTCTCATTGTAACTCTGAGTTCCTGTTGTCTTCAGATTGCAGGACAGAAAGAGTTCTTAAGTACAGTTTAAAGTAAGCAAAGCTTCACTAAATCCTCAAGAACTCATTTGTGGTAGCTCATCCTAGTAGAAAGGCGCAGTCAAACATCTACAAATCCAATGCCTGTAGTCTGCCCATCACAGGGTCCAGCATTGTCCCTATCTGTCCGGCTGTGAAAGGGCTTATTTCTCTGTTGTACTGCGTTCCTCCTACTTCATGATGTTTTTTTGTTGTTGTTGTTGTTTTTTGGTGTTTTTTTTAGGAACATTACATCCACCTGTATTTTCTGGCACCTGGTGTGCCAGAAAATAAAGTAACTTCCAAAGACCTGAATACCTGGGGACCAGTAAAGCTTCTGTGAGAGGTGGTTGGCCATTGATAGTCCAGTGTGTGCAGATCTGTGCAAGGTCTTTGCTGAGACTCTGAACTCCACAGGTGGAGTTTATGAATATTTAAGAGCAGAAGAAGTTTAAGGTTTTTTTAAGAGGTTGCCAGAGCTGCTGTATCTATGCCTTGGTTACAGGTCTGGAAGGACGTTTGGGACAGAGAATCAAGTCTTTTTATAAAATTTTCCAGGAATATGTGAGTGATTTACACAAATAATGGCTTCTCTCACTGTTCAGGTAATTCCCATTCCGTCATCTCTTTTCCGTGCTAATTTACAGAAGAAAAGATGAGCTGTAAAGAAAACACTAATCTCCTCCCTGCAAGTCGATGAAAAGACCCGTTCCTCCCCTTATTCTAACCCGAGCAGGTGTGTACACTATGAGACTTGCCTGCATATTTATCATGGAAATAAAGACTTTTTGTGTGTGTTAGTCTGGAATTCATCATAGGATTTTAATTTAAATGGCTAATAACTACCTCTTGGTAAAATAGCAGTTCATAGTAATTTATCATGTGTAAATTGCTCTGTTAAACTTTTGTAATGAATGCATAATGCCATAGTGAAAAATATGCAGGTTTTTTCAAAATCGAAACTAGGAATTTAGACTGCTAATATTCAATCTAAAGCTTTACAGTAACACTGCTGCAATTCCTGGCAAGGACAACATCGTAGTCAAGCAGTACTGCTGTGTTATTTAATTATTCCACAGCAATTGATGGAGATAATTTTGTTTTTACTGACTTGTAAAAGTCATGACCATGTTTTCTTATATGTGCATCATTACATCATCATATCTTCATCTGTCATTACATTGTTTGTAAAAATAGTGTAAAATGTAATGACAGCTTTGGGTCACATCTATTTATTGTAGTTTAGGTATGGTAACAGAAATATCAGTGCTGCAGTAGACTCAATAGTTTAAGAGTATAGGTAAGGTAAGATTTGCCACCAGAGGTAATATCTCACCAAGCAGACCAATTGGTGTATCTGTAAAAGTTGGCCAACGCCTCAAACATGCAAAGCTTTCTTCAGAGACTGTCACAAGATGACTTGCGTGCCCCGAAGTTTCTTTGTCTCAGTTAGGTCTTTTAAAACATCTTGTTAGAAACAGCCCTTCCAGATCAGTGGTAACATATTCTGACTTCAAATCACATTCAGGATTTCTAATCATTATTAGCAGAGTTGCTATAAAATTAGAACCAGACTTGAGAAAAAAGTGTTAGTGTTTCAACACAGGCTCATTTTTGTCAGGATAGAAATGAAACCTACATCCAACTGTTACAGGCTATGCCAAAATGGGAACAAAATGCTCTAAATGTGTGTCATGTGCATTTGATTTATAACAATCCACTCACATGATTTTTCACACTTCATATGATTTATATAAAAACAGTGACATAATAAGAAAGTATAATATTTTTCTTGCTATTTTGCCCACCCCATAAAATATTCACTTACTTCAAATAATCTATAGGAATGTATGGTTATGAAAAAAAGGACCAGTGGGAGTTTGCCTGGGGAAGGATTGAATGGAAAACTGAAAAAGAATTGGCCACAAGTAAATATTAAATAGATGTTTTTCTTTCCAGTATATGCTGAAGCTGAAAGAAAACTTTTAACAAATTTTCAATGGATGGAATAATAATTAAAAAAAAATGTATCAATCCAAAAAAGTATTGATCCTAGAAGGAAGAATGTCACATGTTTAGTTGTACTCATCCACATAAATGAAGATTCTGTTAATGTGACGCAGAAAGAATCTGGGAACTGGAAAAAGTTCAACCCTTATTGTGCAGTTTTTCTTGCTTCTCTTAAATTTTTCACATGTACTTTCGAAGTGCATCTAGGACTGCCTTTTCAAGATATTGTTATTCCACTGAACGTGTTAAAATATTTCCAAACGCATTGACTGGCATGGACTGTGCTGTACATACAGACTAGGTCTCATGTACAGTACAGTCATGATGCAGGTCTGGGAGAATCATAGGACAACCAAGCAGGTGTTTTTTCCTTAACTCACTCACAGAGTTTTGACTTAACCTGTTGTAATATACTTCAGTATATTTAACAATGCTCGTTTAGCTCTACCCCTCACAATTCTCTTTGAATTTTCTCTTTATACTAATATTATTAATGTTAGCCTCAAATGCTGTTTTGCAGATGATAAGTACTCTGAAAACTAAGAGAATGATAGATATGGATTCATCCCAATGATCTGAGTTAATTTTTCAGGATATGCAAAAGATTATAATCTGACATAAATGTATGCAACTCCACTGAAGTCACTGCTCTGCTGCATGGTAATATTTGTCCCAAGCTTCTGGAGGTGTGCAAGCTGCAGTGTCACCAAGATTACATTATAGCATACCTGCTGTTTCTGCAAACACTGCTGTAGATATCTCCAAAAAAACTGCAAGCACTTTAGAAAACACCTCTTCTTACTGTGCTTAAAAGACTAAGATTGTTCTATGCTACTGTGTGCGACGATAAACCACAGCTTCACAGCATAGCGAAATAGCAAGGAAATATTGTGCTTTAAGGAATGTTTAGTGGTGAACTTGACATTTGTGCAGTATGGCTGCTT
Organism: Anser anser; assembly: GCF_964211835.1. NCBI lineage: Eukaryota > Metazoa > Chordata > Aves > Anseriformes > Anatidae > Anser > Anser anser. The sequence goes on from NC_139721.1 coordinate 137,584,644, forward strand.
TCATCCATTGTGTGGCAGACCACTAGCCAAAGCTGCTTCATTTAATCCCATTATTTAAGCACTCATAAAGTAGCAGAAATGCTACTCTATAGACCTTGCTCATATGCTTTGTTTCACATCTTTTTCTCCTTCTTTGTTCTGTAGCTAGAAATTATTTGATTTTAACATGACAACATTTACTGGCACATAGTAGGGTTTCTTTAAAAATTTGATGATGTTGTTTGTTTGTTTAAAAAGTTTATTTAAAATGTTTTTATCTTATTATCCACTACTGAAAAAAGAGCTACTAAAATGATAAGTCATACTTGAGATATTTAAGGATTTTATTTAACATTAGCAACACAAATCTGATTGTAAAAAACAAACAAAGAAAAAGGCCTCAGCATCTGCTATGAACAAAGTTGCTGAGAATCTGAATTAATTCTTGCATGAACCGTCATGGCTTTGTTACAGTGAGATTATTTTAAGAGTGTATACTCTGAGTACAGACTAAAGAGGATGGGCTCATTTTCCAGAGACAGTGTGATCCACTGCCTGTACTCCATTATGGCTTGTGTACAAGTGTAATTGCACATGTTGCACACCGCAAAAGTACCAGATTCGTTTTTCTTTTAATTTCTATTTCACAAAAGCTTAAACTGACCTTTAGCAGGGCATCTGTTCTCCTCTTCCTCTCCCTCTCTTGCCAACAACATCTTTCTGCACCCTTCCTTTTACCAGTGCTTGTATCACTGGAGCCTGTGGGAAGTCCAGAGTGCTGCAGAGGCAGAAAACATCACTCACGCCAGGGCACTCCAGAGTTCAACTTCCGCTGGAGTAGCTGTGTGGGACATGTGTTCACAACACCAGCACGAGGAAGAACTAGGGACATGTGGCTGAGGCACAGTAACCCCCAAAGCAATAGGTTATGATATTTATTGCAGCTGTAAATGCCTATCATTTATATTTAAAGATCAATTCTACAATATCCTATTCTATTCTATTCTGTTCTGTTCTGTTCTGTTCTGTTCTGTTCTATTCTATTCTAATTCCATTCCATTCCATTCCATTCCATTCCATTCCATTCCATTCTATTCTTTTTTTTTTTTTTTCTGTTTTAAAAAACAAGGAAACAAGGATGACTTTTACTTGGGATAGCTATAGCTTCATGTCCAGCCAAAACCGGAGATCCGTTACTATGATTACAAAATAGGATTTTATACATTGTTCCTACACCCATTCCTATGTAAAACAGAATGATTTTACCAACTTCAGAGAACTGAAAGTACAACAAGGGACAGGGAGTCCTGTGGAGGCTAACCTCCAGAAGTCCTTCAAATACTCCTGTTAATGGAGGGCTAAAATATGTCCTGGGCTAAAATATGTCATGTTTTACACCTTCCCAGAGTACATTTGAAAGAAACGACAGAATCCAGTCTTTGTAAGTACTGCAAACCTTGTGTACCAAGAAATCCGCCAAAGTACTTTACTAGTCCCTTTGTGAAATTTTCATTCCTTCCACTTTCTTTTAAGCCTCATAAAAGCTCTTGACCAACAGCCAGGAGGGGGATGAGGGATAGCTTCCTAAGTACTAAAAAAGTAGTAGTTTTCTTGGCTACTATTATGTGATACAAATCCTGTCCCTTTGCATCAGCCATTAGAGAATACAAAAGCACAGTATATAATTCTCATTCAAAGCACATTTCTTGTATTTTTTGTTCTTTCAAAATACAGTTGTCTGTCATCTAGTCTAATAAGAGCCATCTTCCTCATTTTCTGTAGTGTGTATGATCACCTTGACCGCCCAGATGTGTAGTGTGTGGGCTTTTCAAAACTTGTGATTACCCCAAAAGTAAGTACAGCCAAGTTTGCAGCTACTTTCTCTTTCTTCCTCTGTTTGTTCAATTTATTGTCAATGATTTGGTTAAAGAGAAGCCTAGGGTAAAACAGACCCTTCCTGTTCACTGTGTTTCAATAGGAAAATGAAGCCTCAAACATTGCACCTCCCATGTAATCCAAATGAGTCGATGAAGTAGATTTATTTGGTCACTTGATCTGTGCAGCTCCGAAATTGCCTATTTGCCATAGCTAATAGTTTCCACTTGTTAACATAGCACTTGTTAACATAACACATAACACCCACTCAGCTCTACACGTGAAATTCACCGTCCCCAACAGGCAAGATAATGGAAATTAATGGCCTGAGTAACAACTGGATAATCATCAAACCAATCATCATTTGGCTCCCTGATAATGAAATTATCTATCTTCAAGACTACCAAAGAAATGAGATAAGATCTAGCAAGTGACCTAGATGTCTGCAGTTTTCATGTAGCAATACCTTTAGGTGCCCAACACCAAAAATCGAGAATATGGAACCTATATTTCTAAGGTTTTCATATGAAAACTTCAGGAGGATTAGACAAAAATACTGATCAAAGAGCTGTGTAGAGGTAGCCAATACACCTTCAGCCTTGCCTCAGCTTCATAGATGCTTGACTAAACATTGTAAGGCGCCTCATTTCTCCACCTGGGACAGATGGTCACCAGCTTTCTGGCATGTTAGGAAGAACTGAGAGAAGCTTACCATTTCCTTCAGAAATATGGCCTGTCAGAAGATCGTGGTGGCAGTTAAACCACTGGTAGATCATTGCAGGCTAATGGTTAGAGAATGTGCTTGGAAAAATAGGAGGGATTTTCTCTCTTTCTCACAGCTGGGATCACACTCATGGTATTTACTCTGCCTGAAGGGCCTGTAACTACTGTGCTGTGGTACTGGTCTGCACAGGACCTGGGATTATAGAAGTGTGATTGCACGGCTGACTCGTGGCCCAAAGCAATAGCCTAAATTAGGAAACTGTTGGTAAAATATCCAGTTGGAAATAAGAGGATAATTTTAATACTTTTTACCCTAGACTGTGTGTTTGGCAAAACAAAAGCAAACTGGAAACTATGGTAAGGCACAGGGAAAATAAGCACGTGATTGTTGACAGCCAACATGACTTCACTAAGGGCAAATCCTGCCTGACAAATTTGGTGACCTTCTACAACAGGGTTACAGCATTAGAGCATAAGGGAAGAGCAACTGACATCAGCTACCTGGACTTGTGCAAAGCATTTGACAGTCCCACGTCATGCTTGTCTCTAAATTGAAAAGACATAGATTTGATGGATGAACCACTTAGTGGCTGTATGGTTGCATTCAAAGAGTTGCAGCCAATGGATCAATGTCCAGACAGAGACTAGTGGATGAGTGGTGCCCCTCAGAAGTCAGTATTATTTGCCATCTTTATCGGTGACATGGACAGTGGGATCGAGTGCACCCTCAGCAAGTTTGCTGATGACACCAGGCTGCGTGGTGCAGTTGACATGCTGGAGGGAAGGGATGCCATCCAGAGGGAGCTGGGCAGGCTGAGAGGTGGGCCTGTGCAAACCTCATCAAGTTGAAGAAGACGAAATGCAAGGTCCTGCACCTGAATTGTGACGATCCCAAACACGAATACAGGCTGGGCAATGAGTGGATCCAGAGCAACCCTGTGGAGAAGGAGTTGGGGGTATTGGTGGACAAAAAAAAATGAATATGAGCTGGAAGTGTGCACTTGCAGCCCAGAAAGCAAACCGTATCCTGGGCTGCATCAAAAGAAGTGTGGCCAGCAGGTAAAGGGAGTTGATCCCCCCCTCTACTTCACTCTCACTAGAACCCACCTGGAGTGCTGCATCCAGCTCTGGGGCCCCCAGCACAGGAAATACATGGGCTTGTTGGAGTGAGTCCAGAGGAGGGCCACAAAACTGATGAGAGTGCTGGAGCACCTCTCCTGTGAAGACAGGCTGATATACCTGGGGTTGTTCATCCAGGAGAAGAGAAGGCTCTGGGGAGACCTTACAGCAGCCTTCCAGTACATTAAAAGGGTCTACAGAAAAGCTGGGGAGGGACATTTTACAAAGGCATGTCGTGACAGGACAAAGAGTAATGGTTTTAAACTACAAAAGGGTAGATTTAGCTTAGGTATAGAGAAGAAATTCTTCACTCAGAGGGTGGTGAGGCACTGGCACAGGCTGCCCAGAGAAGCTGTGGATGCCCCATCCCTGGAAGTGTTCAAGGCCAGGCTGGATGGGGCTTTGGGCAACCTGGTCCAGTGGGAGGTGTCCCTGCCCATGAAACTAGAATTTGGAACTAGATGAGTTTAACGATCCATTCCAAGCCAATTCTATAATTCTATGAAATGGACCTGCAACCTCCTCCTAGGATCCAAATTCCCTAAATGTTCATCAACAGGGGCTGCTATCTTGCCCGTGTCTTCTTGAGTAGCTTCTCCCTTTTTTTTCCTGCTCCAGCATTGATGCAGGCAGAGCAGGCTGATGTCCTCCTGCGCTGGGTGGCAAGATTCTCCCCAAGAGGATCTACAAGCCTCTGTGCTAGTTTTGAAATCCTGGAGACCTTGGGGTTAGAGGTGGCTACACAGCTATTCGCCTTGAGAAAACTTCTCAGCAATGGTACGGAAGCCATCAAAAAACATGCAGGCCAAGAAAGGAAGTAGAAAGTGAATTTTCAGAGTCTTGAGGGGTAAGACAATCACAGAAAAAGTAATATTTTCACGTCATTCTTCTGTACTTTGTCACAAATCCTCCAAGTCCTGTTTTGTGCTATTAAAATCTTTTCTTCTTCCAAAGGTATTGTGAAATATGGCTTTGCAGAATTATCAGAGCAGAATAATTAAATGAGTTTTTTCCAGTTCATCCTTCAAAAAGCCTTTCTTTCTAACTTTTTCTTCAGACCTCAGCAAATAAATGTTGATCTGCTGCCCTCTCTTGAATCTTTCCTCTTACACCACTTTCTGACTAAATTTGACCCTCCTTATTGGCCATCTCAGGCCACTTGTGCAAATGACTGAGGTGGTAGTGTTGTAACCCTTTTGGGTAAACAGATTATAATTGTAATTAAAGCCCTTTTCAGTTTAATATTACAACTGAGAAAACCAGGACAAAGCCAAAAAAGGTGCCATTACCAAATGGGATATTGTGCTGGTCCTTAGATGAGCTTCAGGACTAATCCCAAGGTGTCCATGTCCACTATAATAGCTGAAGCAGGAGGAATATCTTAGCACATAATGAGCGATGCTACATTAACAAAGAAATAGAGAACAATATTCTAGTTTAAAAAATAGACTGGGATTTCATACATTATTATAAGCAACAAAGGATGAAGAATTAATATAATCATGGAAATGTACTGGGCTTTAACAGTGTCCCTATGATTAATCACTACATATGGATGTTCTGAACCTTAAATGTATGAAGCACATTATATTATCTTAACTTCAAGCAAGGATATTGCTTGACTTGAGGAAAAAAGATAAACTGTAGAGAAACATGAACTGAGACAGCACCTAAAACCTGCTTGAAAACTTCAGCAAATGAAACAAAATTTGGGGTATTTGATCCACATAATAACCATTCTCATGTTAGCTCCAGTGATCCCAATAGCTATCAGTATATTCTCTAAAAATCAAGATGTTTATTGCAATAAGCATCGTCTCAGGGAATCCTCAGGAATACCTTGAAACATCTGCAGTGAAGAATCATCTAAAATACCTATGCATAAAACAGCTTAAAATTTTAGAATTTGTTTTTCCTCCCTCTCTATTGGTAAATAACAAAGAAACAAGCAAACACATGTTCTCTTTAAAGTGTAGTTTAAAAATAATTTCCTGACCTACTTCATTGCATGGTCCTATCAAGTGGCTGTGGGGGTAGCACAAGTCAGGTGGCAATAAGCAGCCAGAAGACAAAGGAAAGACATACCAAAGCCAGAATGTGGTAGAGTCATGACATGAATATGTGCTAAGAACCAGGCTCATTTCTGATTTCTCCCTCTGTGTTCATGGTAGCACAGTTCCAGTGCAGCTATGCCCTGCTTAAGGCTGCTCTGGGCTTCCCAGCCTCCTTCAGCTGCAAGGAGGCTGCCCATAGCAGCAACAGGAATAGATGTAAATGAGCCATACTTTTTGCACAAGAGTCTCAAACTCAAGGCACTTAAGTGTGCCGCTTTGCACACCCGAGTTTACCTGTCTTGTCACCCCTGAGCCTGGATCTCTGGCAATGGGGCAGAGCTGTGGTGAAGGTGGTCCACCCTTCTGTCCAGAGTCTGACAGGGTCCATCTCGTGGGGCTCCCCTTTCTGTGAATCTTTCTGCCTCCACGCTGTTTCTGCCCTGCCTATATATCACCACTTTTTCCCCGTACCTGCCTTTTCATTTCAATGTGCTCATTATCCTTCATCCAATATTGATGCTAACCCAAGCGTGTGTAGTGCTATGGCCCATTCGTATGGTTGAGTAGAGAAAAGCTACTTCTCAGTCAGGAGCTTTATACTATCATTGTTAAAATCTAGCCTGTTGAAATTGTTGTCACTGGAAAAGACTCCTATGAAAAAGGAAAAAAAAAGAGGTACTGGATTTTAAGTAGCATGTCAGCCATTCTTGTGGTTAGAGCTGGCTCGAAGAAGAAAGACTAGAAATACCAAGACTATATAAGATTTTGTGTGGGAAATAATTCTTACTCATTTACTTGCATGTAGTATCATGTGGCACAGTCATCACGGTTGACAAAGGGGAAAAATAATGTGTTAAATATTTTACAGATTTTTTTTTTTTTATAATTAGGAGGTATGGGAGCAAGAAGTATTTTAAATAGCTTCTTCAGTACGTAGCTACAAATGTTCACAGAATCTCACTAGGCTAAAATTTACATGTAGCTACAGCTGTAATCCAACATAGTGCTGCAAGCACTTCCAGCATTAAGAGCAGGAAAAGTAGATGTATCACAGGTTAACTTCAATTGATATTGATTTGGCTTATGCTTTCTAGATCACAACATTGTGTTCATCTCTGTGCCATTTATAGCAAGTGGTGTATGTTTTAAAAATGTCAACTGGTTGTAGGGCAAAGTCCTCCCTTTACCTACTGTTTAGTACATCCCTGTAGGCGCAGCAGAAGTAACAAGGCTAGCAAGAAGAATAGAAGCACCTGCAAGACTGGCTTTACACCACATTACAGAATGCTTTATACTACAGTGCATAATTGTATGGATACACATATTTATGCATATGTGTCTGCTCATTGGGCAGCTGACCAAGGCCCACTGTTTATACGCCCATGATTTTTTTTGGCAGTTTTTAACCAATATACACTGCAGGAAACAGTATACAGAAGATGGCGTTTTCCAGGCGTTTTCCTCAGATCTAGCTGTCCAATTTTTGCTTCAGTTGAGTTGTCTGTCATTGCAGCTCAAATACGAATATATGGCTGACAGCATAATTATGTATTATTTCTGTGTCATTTGCCTGTCCCATTACCTCTGGCACACCAGAATGTTTCTGGCAAGGCTCAGACAGTAACAAGACCACTTCTTATCAGAGGCAAATCCTCTGAACCCTCTTTTCCATCATTTTGTGTTCATGTAATCTCAGTGACACATGACTGCAACACTCCCATTTGTAGGAGATCACATCCAGATGTATTAGAATGTAGTGGAAGTGACACACCTTTATTACATTTTGAGATTGCGTATTTCTTCTTTAGATGAGGACAGTTGTCTCATATTTTAATTCCCTCTGGAAATGGGTGACATTCCAGACCATTTCAAGATGAAAAAAGCTGTTACAGTTCTGTGGCAGAAACAAATGTTATACAAGTGATTGTGTTGCTCACTACATGTAAAGTAGACTAAGCATCCAAGTTGGTTTGCCTTTTACCCATTAAATTTCTAGGGTTTGGATATGTAGGGTACTCTCTACATTGTTTGCTCAGGTGGAAAACACCTCACTCTTAATTTTTGAGATGCTTCAAGAGTAAGGGTGTGGTAGACAGATCCCTTTCTTACTGTGACAGAAAGTGACCTAAAGACATGTTTCTCACCTGTGGTCCACACACTTCGAGCAGTCTTTACAACATTAATAGGCACAGTGTCTTCACAAAAGCCGTGTTTCTCATTCTAATGCAGAAGTTCTGTTTTTATAAAACTGCAAAAGATGTGTTAATGCAAAGAGTTCCGCTCACTTTAACTCACACAACTGCCATGCGGTATGATGATGTAAGGTGACCCATGGATAGTTTTCCTAGAAAGGAGAGATGGGTGTTGTTATATTAAACAAAAAGAATAACAGAAAGTTGCTGATCAAGTTCCCTCCAAGCCTGTGGAGTCTTGGCCATGCTCTATTTCTCTATTTCTTTTTGTGGCTGAAGCAGTCATTTTTGATGTTGGAGGGTTACTCTGCCATGTGTCTGCCCACAGTTCAGCTGAGCTAGCTGCACTGGGTAGCGTGAAAACCCACTATTTACCTATAGGAATTTATTATAACAAATAAAGTCTAATGCTGGTTTTGTTTTTGCTCTTTAATTCCCAGAAGGGTCAGCTACAACGTGTCTCTCCAGGAAGACTCCACAATGAAAAAAACAACCCACAGTTGCTTCTTACTGATTATCCTTCTTATTGTAAGTACGAGAAAAATGAACTGCTTATGACACCTGCCAAATTTAAACTTGTGGTGATGTTCAGAAAACTAAGGAGTACTGGATTATATTTGTTATAGAGTACAGAAGGAATGAGTTCCTTTGCTGATAAATTTTGAAGTAAGGTTTATAAAGTTTCTAAACAAGATACCTCATAAAAGCTTGAAATTGAATCTACTGTTCCTTGGTGAAACAGAACTGCAAGTCTGAGAAGGTAATGCACGTGATTTTTCATTTTCTTATTTGTAAGAACTGTAGTACAGACCACAGCATATCATTGACTTGGAAACTTAAGTGTTTGAAAACTTCCTTAACATTGTTGTGTGAGACTTTTACTGACTTAAGTAATTGTGGATTTTCACTGTTTATGGTTACTCTGCAAAAAAAGCAATGAAAGCAATAGAAATGGCAAATTACAATGTAAAGTTTAGTTATTTGGTTCAAACACTACTTTCAACTGTTTAATCTCAATATTTCTGTTACTCCAATATCTGCCATGTGACCAGGTAATTATCATTCTAAATATGTAGCAAATTAATTTCTACTTGACTAAATACGTCTCGTGTAAGTTGAATGGTTTCTCTGACCTCTGCTTGTGAAACCTCAAATGGTTCACAGTTATGATAAAATCAAAGACATTGCAGGTAGTCAGAAATGAGGACACTACTCAGATCCTTGGCTGCAGTGCAGTCAGTATATGTCTGAATGATGTTACGGGAAATAAGCATCTCTCTGCCTCAATGTTGTCTGAGTCACTTGCATGCCTGATGCCACCTTTTTCCCCAGTTGTTTCTTTGTTCCTGAAGAAAGGTTCATGTCTTATTCTTCTTGATTGTGTTTTGTTGGCTAGCTCCTCATGCCCCTCTGCTTCTAATCTTCTCTTCCAGCAGCTGAATGTAGAAGTCTCCCCATCAGCTCACACCCTTTCCGGGTATAAATTGTAGAAATGGGGCTATAAGACAGAGTGGGGAACAGCAGACTGCTCTCCCTGATTTGTTTGTTGGATTGTGTCCCTCCTTCTCTTTCAGACTAGCATAACTTGCCCACAGTGCTGTTCACCACTTGCATTTATGTGAACAAAAAGTAGGTTAGGGAAACAGAGAACAGTAAGAGAACAATGGAATAAAACAGTGAAATGAGATCATGGAGAAAACAGAACAGCAAAGAACACCTCACGTTGGTAAAATACTGAATTCATAGTTCAGGATTAGGACCTTCAACCAAAGAAGAACTAGAGAGCAGGAGGAAGAACAGAGGAGAGTTAACATATTTCTGTTAACTTGGTCTCAAAAGTAACTAACACAGAATTAGTTAATGATCTGAAGAATCATCCTTGTGATTGGCAAAAATCTTCTCCCTTGATGCATATCGGAGTATTCTGGTTTTTGTGGCATTTTGTGGCTGTTACATATAGCCCTGCAAGGGACGCACGTAGCAATGCTCTGGCTGGGACATCATGCATGTTCGGAGATCTCTCTAAGCCAAAGAGCCCAACAGACATCAGCTTCCTTCTGTATTTGAATAATCCTGGCTGGTCTACATAGCATAACAGGAGCCTTGGCAAAGAACTGCAATTCTTCCTATAACAAAGTGAAGCCAACTGAAGGAACAATTCCAGGTTATTTTTCTTCCTCAGACAAATGACAGGACTGTAAATATCCTGATAACTAGAATTGTCAACAGATCTTATGGAGTGAGGTGTTCTGACCTACAGCATGGATTTATAGGTCAGCCCTGAAGGACTGGGCTGATCGTTCCCCTGTTATCTACAATTTTTTAAATCTCTTACCCATGGTATCATGCATGTAGTATTGGTTCTGTGCTCCTTAACGCAATGTTCCGGGGCTAGGACTTCTTTAAGAAACTCTGCGGTGAGATCTGCATCCCCTTCCTTTTAGACATCTTTGCACCAGAGGTCCTGTCTGGATAACTTAAGCACAAATTTCTTTACATTTTCACTGTTCCAATCTCAATATTCCATCCTTTTCCATTGCAGTGGCCATACTGTGATCTAGTTAAACACCTCTTAGATCAATTTATCTTCTGGTAAGGGATAAGCTACAGTCATAGAAGGAGACCATGAGCAAACTCTGTTTTCTTGATAGCACTTGCCAGAACACTGCTGTTAAATCAAATATGAAAAATATTTGGCAGCAGCCATCCTTCCAAAAAATTTCTTCACCTGTAGCTCGTAGAAGGCATTCATTTTTTACATTTTATTTGTGGCCTGTAATAAGAAAAAGGTGACTCTTTTTCTCTTCCAAAAAGACCGCTCCTGCTCTTTTGGATCTTCTAATCACTTTTTGGTTCCCAGAGCCACAAGCCCATGGGAGTTCCATGTCAGCCACTGTCTGAGGTTGAGGAAGATGGAGTAATCAGAGTGATTTGTGATATGGGTTATTGCCCCTTCCTCTACCCACCCCACAAACCATTCTCCAGATTCTCTTTTTTGGTGGCACTGATAGTTTACTGTCGTCCTATTGTCTGTGTCCTGCACTCCCAGTGCACTGATGAATGCAAATTCTTCCAAAGCAACACAGCCTAATGTGGTCCTAGCTTTCCCTCAGGGCTGCAAGCCCTCTGATTATGCTGTTTGTAAGTGCCAGTCCTGTATCTCTTCTTGCATGTTTTGTCCTAGACCCTAGTTACAAGGTGTCCATAGGGTCCCTTCCCCACAGTCTCCAGCATTTAGACCAGTCCTCAAGTGGTTTTGGTACCTTATGATAGAAACCATCTTTCTTACCTATGTAATTTTTACATAGAATGGATAGCATTTTATCCTTCTATGAAGAGGTCAATAATAATTGTCCTTTGCCAAACAAAAACTATTTAAAGCACTAGTTGCTCCAAAACTCACCTGTTAAAAATGAAGATTTTTTTAATTGTCTCTCTGACGGCTCCCCTTGCTTTTGGATGTACAGTGATGGCAATGCTTCCACCATCACCAGATATTGCTCTGTAATTCAAAGTGAATTCCACTAGAAATGTTAACTGTTCTTCTCAAGGAGTATTTCTTAGTTCACTTTATCCCTGGTAGTATTTTTTCAGTAATTATTGAGAGCCACAGAATGTGACTGAGATACGTTTCATTAAGCCCCTGGGTGCTGGAGGAATTAGTTCATCTCCTAGGTGCACATTTCTCTCCACAAGAAAGACAGAACATCAGCACGGTGTGTCCAGGGGCATCAAACTGCAGAGAATGAGAGGGACGAGGAAACAAGCCTGGGTCTTTTTCCTATGTGACTGATCAATTTTGCAGGACATTGGGAAAAGGGAATTGTATTTTCTACCTCATTTTGTCAAGTAAGAATTCTCATCTAGTGAGAATTCCATCTCTACAGATGGTAGTTTAGTCTTGCCCTGTAAATGAGGATGGATGCAGTAGTTTTTCTCACATATTGCAATTTTGTTGTCCTGAGCCAACCACAAAGTGCTCAGTAAGGACAAAATGAATGCTGTAGCTTAAGACCACACCATTATTCAATTAGATCAATTTGACCAAGATTGTATTTTAAAATAAAATCATTTTGAGTAAAAAACAAATTGTACAGCTTCATTAAGTCCAAACCTGTCAAATTGCTACCAAGCCTCGGTCACTAAACTATACACGGTCTAGTGCATTGTGTCAGATCCTGAAAGGCTTGCAAATAATTTCAATTCATAAAACATGGAACATTAATTACATGAAAGCCTAAATGTAATTTTAGGTAACTGCAAAAACTGGCTTATTTTGGAGCACGGCTTTAGTAGGTTGGAGTCTCCAGAAGCCAATTAGTAAAACATTTGCCACCGTGATGAGGGCATAGCTCATGGCGCACGCGTCTGATCCCTCACAGCTACCAGTCAAATATATTCACCAGTGAGGTGGCGTGTCCATGTCCTTCCCTGAGCTCCTGCTGCTGTCCAGCTTTCACCAGAGGTCTCTAAAAGCCGTGTCTGTGCAGATAATGTACGGATAAGACTCCTCCTGCTTAAACACTCTTCCAGCATCTGGTCCAGAGCAGGTCCCACCCTTCAGAGGGCAGAAGAGGTGCTGAAGAAGTGCATATTTTCCTATGTAGCTATGGGTTGCTTCAAGCTGTAAGAAAGTGGACTTGCAAATTCCAGAGCTCTTCTCATGCAAGGAAGATTTGGGAAAGTACTTTGCTGATGATATAAAGTTGATGAGAATTATTTTGAGAATTTCAGGCACAGGCTGCCCACAGTTTTCCAGGAGAGAGAGGAGTGCCCTGCTCTGTTCTGTTCACCTGAGGTTCTGGGGTGAGCAGGACCTTTTTGTCTCTCTCTTTGCTTTTTAATAAAATAAGAATGTAGCTGATTGCCCTAAAGAGGTCTCTTGAAAGAACACAATTAGAGTTGAAGACAAAATCTGTGAAGCATTCTGCAGCCTGCCTTTAAGCCCACAGTTTGCATCAGGCTTTCCTGAGAGTAAAGCTTCCTCGTGTGAGCAGTACTGACTGCTGCAATGGAAAAGAACTGTCAGAGAGTCGTGAGCTGCTTTTCATTAAAAGTGCCTTGTCCTCATCTACTGCAGATGATAATCTCTTGCTTTACACGGCTGCCAAAATCGGCAATATAAATTGTATGGGATCTAACTGTGAGATGTTTCCATCTTGCTTCAACAGCAACTGAGGAGGGAAAAAATGTAAAATTCAGAGGTTAAGCAAAACATGTCATGTTGAGGTACTTCCCCAAAGAAATTGTCTGCTGTTTCTAGGCACATTTATAATGAATAAGAAATCATTGCTATGTTTACTCAGTACCTTCTGCTAATGACCTTCCTAAGGCATCACAGTGGTTTTCTTCTCTGTCCTGACACTCGTAGCTGTGAATAGTGTTTCAAACACAATCGAGGTACAATGGGGGCTCTGCAACTAGGCTGAGTCATGCTGAGCACTCACTCAAAGATGTGATATATTGAAGGATAGGGGTTTAGTGACCCACAAAGTGGTGACTAAACATAGCAGTTTTAAGAGAAATGTGCCAAGTGTGTTTTTGAGCTATCAAAATCGATAACAAACAGTTGTAGCATCCAGAATCTGAAATATATTTTGACTGAGCTCAACAGTAAATGTTGCAAAATTGCTGCATTTAATGGAAGGGGGGGGAGGAGTAAAAAGGAAGGAAAACTACAAATACCTTCTTTTCCATCGTGTCATGTACAGTCAACAGTTCAAGCTCCTTGATGGTGGAAGAAAAATATTTGTGGATCGTATCCAATATTGTATGGGAAAAAAGTTAATTTTATGCTTGCTTTATCTGGATTCTCTCTTGCAGAAATGGACACAGTCTTGCATATGTTAATAGCAGGTGTCTGTCTTACAGCAACCGGGGCACTATTTACTATTTTCTGCATAGTTTAATAATGAATCCAAATTGCTTTTTTTCTACCAATTCTACGTATAAAGTGACCTTCAGCATTGCTATCAGCCTGTTATTTCTCTTTGTCATGATAATTCACTTCCTTATAACAGTCATTTGTCAGGTGGTGGCTTGGTGGTCGTATGTATGACGTCATTTACTTGGACTTCTAGGAGTGACATCATATGTACGGCTGCTAAACTGCTGCATGGGACATCACTTAAACAGTTTTCATCTGAAGAAATCACACCAATCATTTTCAGGCTCTGAACACCACATCCTGATTATTAAGTTGTGAATTATTTATTTCTCTTTAATAAAGAATATTTGTAAATGAGTGAGGAATTCTTTTATTGTATCAACACCATTTACACTTCCATCTGAAGTAACCAGTGGATGGATGGGAAAGGTTTTTAACTTGCAGTAATGAATGCTGAATATTCAAGATTTATCTATACTGTAAGTACTAAGCAGGTGGAAATGATTTAGTCTTGGATTTTAATGGCAAAAATACATATTTTAAAACTTAAGTCCCAATGTAAGTATATATAATCAAAAAAAATGTAATATGAGGTGTGATATATACACCTAGTCTCATGGGACATTCCCAGTCTTTCCCATTAGCATACTGCACACGAAGTTTTCCCCATATGTAGCCATGCCCAGGCTTCTTCTACCTCCAATAAGAGAATATTGACCCAGATATTTCTTTCTGCCCCATTTGCCCTTTTCTCACCCCTAAGGTAAGGAGTGCCAGAATAATAAAACAAATCAGGACTGTACTAACATCTTTGTCTGACTGAGCCCCAAGAAGGAGTACCTGGCTGGATCATCACCCCACTGAGCTGAGTGGGAAGACTGCCCCTGGCTTCAGGGAGGTCAGGTGCTAGGCCCCAAGCACCGGAGTGGTGGTGGACACGCGATTCTCTTGCACATGGTAGAAAACACTAATATTGCAAACAGAGGTATGATTGCTCACCCTCCAGCAAGCCAGCAGAATTATTTTTTGTTAGTCAGCTGAAACGGTCATCTTGTTTTAAGGTAGAATTAAATACTGTTCAAACTTCCACAGCCAGCTTTTCAATTCCAGGCAAACAGAAATGAGTAATAACAATCAGAGTATATTTGGAGGGCATATCACAGATGAACAATACCAGTAACACATCTATGTATAACCCTGTAATTTGATTTCACCCACAAGCTATACAATTACATCAAAGTTGTCTGGAAATGTGTGTGCAACTAACTTTGAAAATCTGATTCTTTGTGTTTGATAATAAGTAAAAAATGAGATAATAGACAGCTGTAATCTAACAGTAATATTTCATTCTTTATCTAAGTTGCTTTAGATTTACTGTAGGCCATTAAGTGATTCCCCTTGATGAAGTAATTTCCATTGAAATTTAGTGGCATATTCTCATCTATCTTTTTAATCTGAGTGAATTCCTGGCCCAAATGTGAGCAATAGGAATTTTGCTGGCAATTTAATCTGGGCCATGATTGCTTTGCTCAGAGGTAGTAGGATGGTTACGTGGTTGAGCACTTCAGATAATTTTGGCACACTCCAAAAGGTTCATCCTATCCACCACCACAGGAACTCTCTGCCTCCAAATATTAAAGTATTCTCATTAATCTATACCCAGTAAGAGCCAATTTCTTCAGGAATTGAGTTAGTCCCTCACATACAGCAAGTTATGAAACTGACTTTGAAGAGTAAGGTGTCTTCATTCTGTATTGTATCGCACCCTACAGAATTATCACCCCTCATTACAAACTGTGTCATCTTCACCAGTTAAAAGATACAAATAGAAAATTCCTTTTCTGATGACATTTTACTTTTGATTTAAATTTATGTTTCTGTACTGTGCAATCTTCTGGGAAAAGTCTGTCCTTTTAAAAATGGTGGGTAAAAGATGATCCAAAACAAGTTAAAGGGAGGGAAAGATGTTCCAAAGCACTTTGAAAGTACTTGCAATTTCTATCTGTAGCTGAAGTTTGCCAATTATTTCATAGCTATGTTGTGCTTTATTCTGTACAGATAAAACAAGAGAAGCTGCAATGGTATTTATGACCAGCAACCCCAGTCTTTCTAGTCACTTAATCAGTGTGAATTGATCTCGTTTGGTCCAACAGATCTGAAGAACAGATCATCTCCTTCCTAGAAGGAAACAAAAATCAAATAAAAATAATGCTTCAGGGGAAAGAAAATTGGCAATGTTTTCCAAGCATAATCATATGGTTATGCTTTCAAAAAAGAGGTGCCTTCCCAGACTGGCCCCCAATAGCAGAGGAATCATCAAGAACAGAGACAGTGACATGAAAGTCCCCCTAGTTATCTTTGACTATAGCATTATTCCTTTCTTAAATACAAACTGTTTGTAACTAAGGTATTATTCAAAATAAGAATGAAAAAAAAATAAGCGTGGGCTACCTATGAATCACTTCAGGGAAGCACCGAAGCCTGTGGCTATACATGGACACAAAGGCAGACCCAAGGAAGAATGTCATTTTTTCTTTCCTGCACTACTTGCTGGATTTGGGACATTGCTCGGTTGTTTTTTAAACAATCCACATGGACACCTGCTAACCCCTTTAATCTTCCCATAAATGAGGGATCCCAGATATGTTTGGCTTTGCTTCTGTATTTTCTGTTCTGGCTTTCTAGATTCTTAATATTTTCACTTGTATGGCCAGATGAAATACTTCACTGTTTAAATTTATCTATACATGCACATATACACACACAAGTACACATTAAATTGTTATAAAATTGTCTCTACCAGGAAATACCTTCCTTCTTCCACCCCATCCCACCCACTCCCCCACCCCCTCTTTTATTTAAAGCTCCTATTTAAGAACAATGAGATAAGCTACTATCAGTGTCTTCCAGCCTTCACATAGTAGCTGTATACAGGTCAAAATTAAAATAACATTATCAAAAGAGATTGGGTTAAATTATGAAAAAATAATTGGTGAGATAAAAGAGCATAAAAAGATTAAACTGAGATGGTTTGGCACAGAAATACCTGTATAACGTAATGACTTTTTTTTTCACTTAAGTCAAACATACTGTGTTTTGCTATGTATTTTACAAAGGTGTTTTAGCTCTGCTAATGGAAAAGAAATCAATGAAATCAATGTATTAATGAGATACAGCTGCTTTGGATGTGCAATAAAAGAAGAGAAGCAACAATTTAAAAAGTAGGGTGATATTTGAACTTTAAAAACCTGTCATGTCTTTTTGTTTGAACTGTAAATGCCTACTTAAAGAGTTCTGTAACAGCATTTGGTGTTAATATGAATCTCACAGACTCAAATATATATAATCAATATAATCTGAAGCATGCCCCTAAAAGACCTCAACACATCCGTTCATATGAAGAAAATATCATTAAAAATGTTTAGTTACATTATTTACATGACTTGTCTGGGGAAATCCAGGCTTTAAATAAGAAAGATTCACATGAACTTCAAGCCTGTGTGCTTACAGGAGTCCTAAGCTTTGAGGCAGGCTGTAAATGACTCTGTATCTGTTTGCAATGGCTTAAGTATAGCTTTGCAGTAAAAAAGTAAAGGGTCATACAAGAAAAGTGCCACAGAAGCATTGATTTTGCTTGGGAAAGCAGAGGAACTAATCCTTTCCAATCACCTTCATGCAGAGAAGTGTCCTTATACAGGATTAAGGCAGAAGAGCATTAACTGGAGCTCCACGCTCTCATTTCCAGCCTGGCTCAAGACCTGGGCTGTGCAACAGAGGGACAGATAGAGAAAAGATAACTGACCTCTCTACCGAGATCTTTGCCTTAGAGGTCCTTCTCTATGCCCTCCAGGCAGCTCAGAGTGGAAACACCCAGAAGAGGCCACTTGATCAAAGAGGACTGTCATTCAGGCTCTCAAATTTAGGAACACTTTGATTAGGTGCTTAATTAAGAACCGAGCTCAGGCTGTGAGGGTTAAACTCTGCTTTGACCTTAACAGCTGAAGGAGCTCAAAGCAAATGACAGAAAATATGGAAAAAAAAAAAAAAAAAAAAAAAAAAAACCAGCTAGTTTCTAGACTGTGGCACTGAGGTATTTTTGTCTGAGTAGTCTAGAGAGAAATCAGCACCATTGAGAGGAAATACATGGGTGTAACTTTGGGCAGATTCATACAAAGATTTTTTGCAGATCACTAAACTAAATGAAAAGATTTTAAAGACTTTATCAAGAATTTAGTGGTCCTCCCTTTTGCCAGGAAAAAGGGCTTGGTTAAAATCCTGAGTTTACAGTGAGGTGAACTTAGTAAAAATTCAACATTTACTTTGCAAGCACTAGAAGGTCTAACATAATACTAAACACATGTGTAAATAGGTCTTTGAAGAATGCATAATAGATATTTCTGATTTTTTTTTTTTTTGTATCCTACTGGTTTATTCACTGGTACTAACTGTTTTTCCTTTCTGTACAGAGAATGGTTCCAAGTCTTACTGCTACTGTAAATTATACTGATCCTACATTAGAGCCTGTAGTAACTGAAAATTCAGTCATACGACAGAAGATAATAGATTCACAGTTCAAATGCTATGAGAGGATGAACAGAGCACCTCCATATAGGAAAAAAGGTAAAAAAGATTTAAAATTTCTGTTTGTATATTGCCATGTTTGCTTTTATCAATATAAAGAAGCCTTTTGTTATATATATTAACCCATAGTTTTCCTTGGGGTTCAGTTGCCATCCAGCACGCAGCAGTCAAGTCCACACTAACTTTCCATCCTCTTAGATGCTAAGAAAGAAGAAAGATTAGAATGACCCCAGGGAATGAACAGCTTTTCCTTCCTCCCATGCAGACGATACCTCCATCAACTAGGGGAAGTGCATTTCTGTCTTAGGGCTTTGCTGCTTGAATTTCTGTGTTCCTGCTCAGGGAGTACCACTCTCCAGAATGGTCTGTGTGGTACCTTCCAGCACACTTACGTGAAGACCTGGCTGTGAACTTCTATGTGTTTTTCTCTGGGGCAGAGTTGTCCCAGGAGGTCAGCAATAGCAGACCAGCACCTATCTGAGACAGCCCAGCAGCCCCTGCACTCCTTTGACTGGCAGCTGGATTTAAGTGATGCCACTGGGGACTGCTGTGATCATAGGAACATGCACTTAATTCATATATAACTCAGAGTGAAGACAGTAGGTGAATAGGGAACGATGCCAACACTACTGAAGTTGTGCTTTCATTGTAGACTTGCCTCTGTGAGTCATGACTGAATTACAGGGCTCTCAGCAGTCCTCCAACATCTATATCTCATAAAGGGTTGGAGGTGAGTAAGGGTCTAAATCTCTTGGCTGTAAATTTGAAAGGGAGCACGCTATGAAATGGGTAATTCCCTTAATGCAAGGGGCAACTGTAGGGGTGTCTCCTGAGAAGAAAAGCCCAACATATGAGTTGAAAGCATACACTGGGTATGCATTTTCGTCACAAGCAGTTGTGGAGTCTCATACTGAGATGTCCAGGAAAGCCCAGGATCTGGCACAACTTTACAGAGCCAGCCCAGACATGGCTAACTTTTCTCTGTCACGTCTGCAGTCCCCGATGTAGCCAATCTGTAGACCTTCACAAATGTAGTTTAAATGCTTCATAACTCTGGGGCTCAAAGTTGATGGCAATGAACTGCCAGGAGCTGCACGGTATCCCATCCCCAGGAGCCCAGGAGATGGTGTAATACAGGTAAGCTGCAGCAGCATTGCTGTGGCCTTGTGTCAGCAGAGCCAACGTCACAGATTTTGTGCACACATTTATCTTGT
This sequence comes from Anser anser, assembly GCF_964211835.1. Taxonomy (NCBI): domain Eukaryota; kingdom Metazoa; phylum Chordata; class Aves; order Anseriformes; family Anatidae; genus Anser; species Anser anser. Next base: position 137,604,268 of record NC_139721.1, read on the forward strand.
CCATTTCAAGGTAGAATTGATTACCTTAAACAACAATGAAGTAATGAAATGTGCAGCTCAAGCACACAGAATTGCCTAACCATCCCTCTGGGACAGCACAACATTCCCACGCTCCCTGTCCATCCAAAAATGCAATAGTTTCAGCCAGTGATTCAACAACATGATGTTCAACTCTACCTTTTCTGGTTTATGACTTAGACCATTTAATTTTCTGCAGGAGTTCAAAAGCACATATACGTTATGTATTTTTAATCCATATATTTGTGTGTGCCTATTTATGGATGGATGGATGCATATATATATATATATATATTGTTTCTGACCTTGAAAGAGAGATTCCACACTGTATAGATCAATGTCAGTGATTTTTTGTCTTTATAAGGCAAGCCAAAGGATTGAAAATTAAAGCTTGAAATCCCTACCAACCCCCTCCTGCACTGTCTTTCAGAAACAAGCTCAAGTTGCAAACATTTTCTACTCTTCTTTTTCTTTGATGTTATGAGTCCTAAAAGTCTTTCAAGTTTATCTCAAAGACAGAGAAGAACATGGGAGTGCCTGAAAGATAACAAATTGTTGATACAACAGCTTATTAATGAGGTGAACAAGTAGTGTTTAGCACATCTAACTTGACAATGGCAAAATATCTGTGCATAAAATCTTAGCTAATGTAGAAGTTCTCATAAAAATATGCTTTTTGCCATGCATCTAATCTGGAAAGAATTAATTTGGAATGATTTATGTTTTCCATTTTTAATCCACAGCTATTTTGACTTAAAACAGTAGTTACCAGTGCAAATTTCAAAAATCCAGACATCTTTTTACAGCTTTGTAAATCTCCTGTGAATATTATGTTTTCTAAGAAAGTCTAAATAAGAAGGACTGTCTGAGGATAATTCCAAGTGCAGCTAGAATTCGTTGACCGTATTTTACTAAATGTAAATGGCTATTGGGTACCTTCCATATGGATGTTTCAAAAACAACCTACATGGTCATAGCAGCAATTCTGAAATTCCCTTGGGGCCAGTGCAAAAAAAGGCAAGATGTGTCTTCTCACTGTATTTCCATACCTTTTCTGCAACACAAACTGATTTTAAATGGAAAATAACCAAGATTTTTTTTAACGCATTACTTGAATAAACCCACAACAAGTGAGGAAGTCATATTACTGCAAGCAGTCTCATAGTGCAATTTCTGTGGACCACGTAACATTTACATAATGGGAATCAAGAGTGAGTAGTATTCTGCCTCCCTAGTTTGGCAGGAAATACTTTTTTTTTCTCATCCACTTTGCCTTTTCTGGGTCAATCCTTGTAGGGGATACAGCCCCAACAACGCTACTTTTACAGAGGGGAATTTACAGGTACCTGTCTGTTGCAAATGTTGAGAATCGAGAACAGGAACGTGTAGGATCAGATCCTACACTCAAAGTTCAGTTCAACCAGCTTTAGCAAAAAACAAGTACACTTTAGCACCTGAATGCCATTCAAAGCATAGCAATAGCAAGGGTTTTTACTGCAAAAGCTCTTTATTGTCTCCAGATGGCAATATTCCTTGGGAGGCTAGAACAGAATGGGATAAGGAACAAATCTGTTGAATTGACTACTGAATTCCTTTAAATGTCCAGGTCTGTTCTGCAACCGAACCTGGGATGGCTGGCTGTGCTGGGACGACACACCTGCTGGCAGAGTCACTGCTCAGAACTGTCCAGATTACTTTCCAGACTTTGATCCAACTGGTACAGTATTTCTTTTTATCATCTTATCTTTCAGAGGAACATTCATGCCATTGAGTGGAAGCATGTTTCCATAGGCATTTTTGCATCATTGTGAAATTTCAGAGAGTTTGACTGAGATGAAAATACATTACTTCTTTGGATTGCCTAATTTATATAGTTTTATTTTACAATATTTTGTATGCACTTCTATGTACGTAATTTTGACTGCTGTACATATGGAACCCATTTTATTAAATATGGAAGTATTAACTATAGCCCTGTCCCCCAGGGCTCGGTACTGGGGCCAGTCCTCTTCAATATCTTTATCGATGATCTGGATGAGGGGATCGAGTGCACCCTCAGTAAGTTTGCAGACGACACCAAGTTAGGTGCGTGTGTCGATCTGCTCGAGGGCAGGAAGGCTCTGCAGGAGGATCTGGATAGGCTGGACCGATGGGCTGAGGTCAACTGTATGAAGTTCAACAAGGCCAAGTGCCGGGTCCTGCACCTGGGGCACAACAACCCCAAGCAGAGCTACAGGCTGGGAGATGAGTGGTTGGAAAGCTGCCTGGCAGAGAAGGACCTGGGAGTATTGGTTGATAGTTGGCTGAATATGAGCCAGCAGTGTGCCCAGGTGGCCAAGAAGGCCAACGGCATCTTGGCCTGTATAAAAAGCAGTGTGGCCAGCAGGTCCAGGGAAGTGATTGTCCCCCTGTACTTGGCCCTGGTGAGGCCGCACCTCGAGTACTGTGTTCAGTTTTGGGCCCCTCGCTACAGGAAGGACGTTGAGGTGCTCGAGAGAGTCCAGAGAAGGGCGACGAGGCTAGTGAGGGGTCTGGAGAACAAGTCTTACGAGGAACGGCTGAGGGAGCTGGGATTGTTCAGCCTGGAGAAGGGGAGGCTCAGGGGCGACCTTATCGCTCTCTACAGGTACCTTAAAGGAGGCTGTAAAGAGGTGGGGGTTGGTCTATTCTCCCACGTGCCTGGTGACAGGACAAGGGGGAATGGGCTAAAGTTGTGCCAGGGGAGGTTTAGGTTGGATATTAGGAAGAACTTCGCTGAAAGGGTTGTTAGGCATTGGAATGGGCTGCCCAGGGAAGTGGTTGAGTCACCATCCCTGGAGGTCTTTAAGAGATGTTTAGATGTTGAGCTTAGTGATATGGTTTAGTGGAGGACTTGGTAGTGTTAGGTAAGAGGTTGAACTGGGTGATCTTGGAGGTCTCTTCTGTGATTCTGTGATTCTGTGAACTACTTATTTATGATTTCAAAACATTTTTAACACCTCATTCTGACTTTTTCTAATGAAGAGAAAATGCTGAAAGAAAGTACTCATAGGCATGAAACATCTATCAGAATCTTCTGTTTTTATTGCAAAATATCATTTTATGGAAGAAGATAAGCAGAAGTGATGTTCTTTCAGTCTCAAAGTTTCAGTTGTTCATTGAATTCTTCATACAAATACTAGCAGCCGTGTAGACTACGAAAAGAAGTAAATTAAGAATCTTTAAAAAGAAAAACGAAAGGAAAAAAGACAAATATTGCTGAACAGATATGAGGAAATATTAGACAGAAGTAAAACTCCAGGGAGGGTATTGCTTGAAGAAAAACACAGTTGTGTGTTCCATTCTCAGGATATATTGCTTATGGGCAGTGGTTGATGCCACGATGTCCTCAATCATCTGGAAACACAGCACACCAACTGCAGTTAAAAAATATGAAACTAAGTATTTTGAACAAGGTTGAAACAAAATTTATGTGCTGAATTGGAAAGTAAAGAACATACTATTGCATAGCTGTAAGTTACCAAGTACCATTAGCTAAAACTATTTTTGTTGAGATTACCTATTTAGAAACAGAGGCGTTTCCAGGTAGGATCAGTATGTATCTCACTAAATCCTATTTGCAATAACAAACAGATTTATTGATATTCCTGTTTTTTTCTAAATCAAGCTATCCACAGTTAGAGAATTCACCCTGGAAGTGGGAAACTTCCAGTATCAGCCCCAGATTGAGAGGATTCAAACCTGCATCCTAACTTGGATGAAGGAACCTCCCCCTTTCCAGTGGACAACTGCTTCAACCATTAGGTTATTTGTACCAAAGATACCAGAAGAGCACTGTAAAAGAACTGACCAAACTTGGTTCAGTTCTCAAAAAGAAGTGCCTGCATTCAGAGAGTTCGAGGCTCTGGATCCTGAGGTTACACATGCTTTTTCCTATGTTCATGGCAGGGGTGCCTCTTGGATGGGGTCAGTACTTTCTGTTTCAGCCCCCATTTTGTTCATGATACCGTCCCCAGGTGGCTACTAGCTTTGATGAATAGAACAACTTACAAGTTTTCTGCTTTCCCTGCTTCCATGTTTTTCTTAGGGAAAAAAAAAAAAGGCAATACCAACAGCACTGGTTTATGTATACTCCATACATTCCTGCAAAAGCAGGTGGTGGACAGCTTTGTAATCACAGAAGTCTCCTCACCACTCCCAGGTCCTCATCCCACAATGAGAGGGGGTGATTATGGAGCCACTCTCCAGCTGGTGCCCAAGCCACTTATTCCCGGCTTTTCTGGTTGCCCACTTGTCTCCAGCGACTTGTTCCGAACTAATCACTCCATTCCAACAGCACTCTTCAAAGTAACACTTAAGCCATCCATGGAGAAGCACCTCTCTCGATCATTAATGCTTATTTATGTTGAAATCTGTGACTTGTTGGGCTGATTGAAAATGGCTCCTTAGTGTACAAATGTGTGCTGCAGTCTTGCCTGTGACAATAGGTACATACTGTGTTTTTTCCTTCTGCTGTGCTTTAAAGTTTGCAGATTTTTTTTATTTTTAAGTGTTCCTGTTATCTGTATGAAGCCACAGGGGATAGAAAGCCTTGTCCAGCAATTTCCTCCTGTTCTCACTGCTGTCCTGCGTAGGAGCAATACCTGTGGTCTCCCACGCTCAGCGTTTCCCCCACACACACTTTCCTCTGATCCTTTGTGGCACCTCTGTCTGTCTCTTGGCTGGTGTTTCTGTGTCTCAGACACAGCTCCTGGTTCAGCCAGAGCTGCTTTCCTGGAATATCTTTTCAGTACCCCAGGAAACAGCTGCAGCATAAAACCAGCACGGAGCCTGCCTTTGCCATACAGGTGGCTGATTGTCACACCAGGGCTTAATAATGCAAGAGGGAGACGAGAAACTGTAGGGGTGAGGAGAAATCTTTCAGCTGCTAATGGAAGTGGCTGCCACTTGGAAGTGGCCAAAAGTGCAGGTTCAACTGTCCTGAGAAAAGTCTACCAAGTTTGTGTCACAAGTCATTATTTCGTTCAGTAACCTCTGCATGTTAAACATAATGCAGCCAGATTTTCTGCTGAGAAGCAGAAAATTCATCCTAAGGAACAACGATTTTACAAGTTGAAAACCTCAGTGCCTGTCAGGCTTCCTTCTCATTAAGGCCCTACAATATCAAACCACCTCAGCATATATTTTAGGTGTGCAAGGAAACTCATGGACTTCTGAAACAAGTACTTTACACCATGCTGCTTTGGGCTGCACTGAGACCTGCAGAACTGCTGCCTATCAGCTCCCTGATGTCTACTTCTCTTTGTGTCCAGGTATAGCTTCAAGTCCTGGAACAAAATATCACTCAGCTTTCTTTTTGTGCTTTGAATCTTAAGCCATTCATACTGGAAAAGTCAAACCTTATCTGGCAACACAGGGTCACATCTTCCTCCCATCTGCACCTGTGGGTGCTGCATAACATCTCGCTGTATGCGAACCCTCAACATTCAGTATCCAAGCCAAGAGTGTGTGTTAAAGTCTGTTAGAAAATAAATCAGATGAAATCATTTTCTGGAGAAAATGACTCAGAAGCACAATGAAAGGTGGAAAGAAAGAACCAACATGCTCAGTGCTCAGTTAGTTTTCTCTGACTTCACAACTAATTCAACCAAATGTAACTCTACTTATTTCATTGAATTTAAATCCGTTCATACTAGGCAGAAATCGGTGTGTTGAGGTAAGAAAGACCACCATGGTAACTTAGTCTTCTCCATTAGCTGGGGCTTCCTACATTTCTTTTCCCACCCAAAGAAGCTCTATCTTGTTAAAGTGAGTACCTTAAAGCTAACAAACAGAAATCTCTCTCTACATGCTGTGACAACTGTGTCCTTTTCGATAAACAACTTGCCTCTTGCAGCAACCTCTTTCTTACAACGAGCATTGTGTGCAATGTGGAAATGCATAAAAACAAATCAATTTTTTGGGAAAGCATACTGAGATCTGCTGGTTTAACTCCAGTGACAGCAGGAAATTCATTGTCTCATCCGCTCCTGACTGAGGCTCTGAGAAGGGCTGAGCTTTGTACTCCCATATTCAGGCAACGTGCACAGTTTCCTTTGAATGGTATTTATATTCATGTTTTATTCAAGTGAATCTCTTGTGTAATCCATTTGAAATGGTTCCAGGTCATGCTGAAATTGATAGGAATTGTATTTGATAGAAATATATAGTATGTAATTCATGCTGGTAATACTCTTGCTAATAAAATAGAAGGGAAATAAGTTGCGGATGTAAATGGCCTTCCATCATAGCAGGTGGACTGGGGCCACTGCGAGGGGCAGACCATTGTGCCGAGTACAGCCTGTGGGGCTTGTGGCAGGGCACTGACATGTTGTCACCGTCCTGTATTTGGTCAGGATGAATTTGGCACAGCCACATACAGCAATGCAGCTGAATGTACAAGTTGTGTTGTGACAGCCTTACCCTATGACCACAGGGGACTGGACTTATGGGCACAGGCACATCGTGCTCACAGCGGGCAAAATGCACAAAGCATTCGGCTGAGTAGGCCGCCACGCCGACGGAAGAAGTCATTGCAGATGAGAAACCATGGCCATAAACCACAAAGCAGAAAGAGACAGAGACCTTCTGGGTCTCAGCAGCTGCTGCAGCTCCAAGCAGGCAGGGAGGCCACTGCTACGGGCATCCCGTAATTCAAGCAGCTTCCCAACCCGTCTCCCCTCCTTAGTGCCCAATCCATCATTTGCCCCTTACCACCCGGCAGCATGCCTCAGTGTTGCGATGTCCCTGTGAGCAAGGAGCAGCAGCAGGAGTCCCCAGGAGCTGCCTGAGCACCCTGAGAGGCATAGGGAGGGGATAGCCCTTCTCTTGCTGCCACTAAATCTCGTTTTGTCGACTCCGCCTAAAAAGCCAGCTCTAGATTTCTGCTGGCTCTGCTTTTTTTGTCTTGAATTAATATAGACAAGGATAGATAAAACAAATCTGAATTTTATGGCTGCTTCTTTTGCTTCCTACCCGTCCATGTATTTCTGTCATGCTCCATAGAAATCTCAACAGCTACATTTTAAACATCATTTCTTATCCCCCCAGTGCACGACTTGACTTTATTCCACTGACTCCAATTCTGCAGAATAAGGCATTTTGATGATAGTAAGAATTCTTTACTTACTAGGATGCTGGAACTGAACTTTTTTAAGGTCTCTGTTGTATTATATCAGATGATGTTTTCATTTCTGAAAAAAAATCTTCTAAAATATTTCACTGAGGAAGTAAATCAGATGTGTTATAGAAGTATCAGCTATTCTCCCATCTGCAAAACTAAGTACTGTACAGGTCAATCGAAACAATGGCAAATAATCCAGTGTCTGGTATGTGCTGAGCATGCACTGCAACAGAGGAAAACTTCTTTTTACTTCCAGCGTATAACTCAGCAATAAAAAAAATGGTGTTCACTCTTTTAACATCTGCTAGCCATAGGCTTTGGCTAATTGTAAAAAAAAACAGACAAACAAACAAGCAAAATGATTGTGAGTGCTCATGTTTGTTCAAAAGTTATTGGTTAAGATATTTGTTACATATAATTGACCTATTTGTTTTTATGAAAATAAGATTCATAAAAGCACCATTGGTAGCACAAGCAATGGCATATACAAGACAATTACTAGGGGTTAATATTTTTAGACACCTCACTACTCCAATGAAACTTCTATTGTGGATAAGGTTTCTCTCATACAGTTTTCCCAGACAACTCCTAAAGCGTCTGTCTTTCTCAGCTAACTACAGCAAGCCTGTATAACTTTATAACTAAAGTTAGGTGAAATGAATCCAACACAATGCCACCATTCTTCCACTCTGAATAATGTGATACCCTGGTGGTATGCTATCCAGGCTGACAGGGTACAGACAGAGCCCAAAAAATTATTTAAAGAGTATTTCAATAATTTTAAAGCACATACTTCCATTTTGCCTTACTAGTATTATCTTACCCATCCTTACGCTCTTGGCTGTTTCTTCAGAGCTTTTTACAGATGGTTCTGGTCAGCATAAAAAACATGTGCCCAAGTTCCTAATCACAAACCTGCCACCACAGAAGAACTTGCAATAGAACAGTGGTTGAGTTACATACTCACTGCTTCATTTCTCTATACTATAAAACCACAGAAATGTTCTACCAGTGTGAGTCACTGGATTGGACAGTACAGAGGCTTACAGTGCACAAGGTCAAGCATCTATTTTATCATAAGAGAAACACATATGAAGCTTCTTCAAAAGCCAGTCTGTTGACAGCCCATCGCACTTCAGGGACACCACAGTTGATGGACACCCAGGTACCTAAATGGATCCCCTTTATTTGTGATCTACCAAGAAGAGAGAACAGTAAAATGAAAAATTGTCCCTTGTATCATAAACTTTAGCCCACACCATTTTTCCAATCTAACTAGCATCTCATAATTAAATATTTCAAAAAGACACGTACCATATTTAGTGGGTATGTCACAATTGCATATTCTGACAACAGGACCCCATGATCTAGGGTTCTGATCCCCCAGACCCTTTTTCTGACATTACAGCAAGAAATCAGTGGGCCATAGCAACTTCCAGACTAAGATCAGTTGTGTTTGTCTGGCTTCAAGGAAAGGCATGAGGCAACAGATTTGCCTCTGGCTTACAAAGGTCACATTATACTTAGGCAGAGTGCCTACCTAGGCATTAAAGTACAGAGATGATAGATGGTATTACCATTATGCTTTATAGCATATTAACAAAAGCCACGTACTCTGCACAGTGTATGGGATAGTAGGCATGATGTTTGTACACTGTGTTCCATGGTAGAGTAATGATTAATCTTTTATCTATGACTGAAAACTTTTTCCAGCTTTAGATAATATCTGGCAAAGAGCACAATGGGAACATTGCTGCACAGGCAGTCTGAGATTATCTCCAAGCTGCAGTGATGGAAGGCTGAGATAGCATGTACTGTTCCTCTTTGTATTGTTGATGCACATATTGATTTTCAGCAGTTCCCCCAAAACAATGATTTGAAACTCACAGTAATTTCAAAAGTATGCTGTGTTCTGGAGGATTGTCTTCTTTTTGCAACGGTACTATGCAAAGTGTATTTCTAGTCAGAGGAAGATAGCTTGTTCTGTACGATCCTTACCTTACCAATATGATCAAATGCTCTTCTTAGCATGTAAAGAGGGAATATGAATCTTCCAAATTACTAGAACCATTATTATCAAAACTGATTAAGAAAAATAAATGCAGATGTTCAACACAAACAGTGAAAATGTGTAAGTTCAAATGGTAGTAGGCTCTTTAAAAGTAAATTGACTGGAAATGCTGATAACCTATATATAGGGCCAATATCTATAAAACTACGGTAGACAAAGGGTTGTCAAGAGAGAATTTTTAGAATGTCAAAAAGTCAGACTTGAAACACTGTCCTTTTCATAAATAAACAGTTGTGTCACTATCTACGAGAGCATCAAATAATTTATGATCTTATCCATTTCCCACTTTTGTTACTCAAACAAGTTTTCCACTGACTCCCCTGTGGCCAGCGGTTGAGGGAAGGCCAGAGGAATTAGTCCAAGACTTGACAGGTGATTAGAAGTGACTGTTTGTGGCTCCACGTCCAGGATTTCCCAGACAGAAATGCAAATGTGGACAGGAGGATGCCTGCACGGCATACATCTGTGGTTCCAGACATCCCTCCAAGCTATCCTGATGGTGCTGCGATCACAAAAAAAGGACGCGTGCAAAGAAGCATGAAGCTGTTGCACGTTGGCGAGGATGTCAGAGCCACCTGTGGTGCAGAGACACACGTAGAGGAGCTAAATGCACATCAGATTATTTAAACAGAGAGCCTGTTTCTCTCTCTGCAGCCTCAAAGGGAAATAAGCAGTGTTCCTGCTCACCATTGGCATGGAGCTTGGGCAGCACACTTCCACCAGTCTGTGCAAACGCACCGCTGGTGTCGGGGCTATCACCATCTCCAGCACCTGGGCTCCAGTTCATGCACTGCTTGCTACTCTTTTACTACACATTGTCTTTAACTAGTTATTCAATTATTCCCCTTAATATGTGAAACACTGCTGCAGGACTCAGTCTGTTAGTGTCTGTGTAGGGATACCAGCATCTTGTTGAGAGTGTCAGGTTTGAGCAGTTTTCAATAGCCTCTTTAAATGAATTATTAACACAGAAATAATTGCATCTGAATGAAAGTTGGATATATATACTCTAGTGCATTCATTCAAGACAACAGGAGACAGATAAATGACAAATTTTGTGTCAGATAAATCTCTGAGAGACAAAAATGAAACAGAAAAATGTATATTAATTACACAACTTGAAAACCCTTTGGATTTCGTTACGCAGGCATTTTATTTCTAAACATTAATTCTTTTTAATGTTTTTTTAAAATGTGTAACATGCTAAAATAATTCTAATTGTGCTTTATTATCAGAAAGAGCTTCAAAATATTGTGATGAAACTGGAAACTGGTTCCGCCATCCTGAGAGCAACCGCACTTGGTCCAACTACACCCTGTGCAACTCTTTCACCTCTGAAAAACTGAAGGTATTCTACAGTTAAAAACACAGTGATTGTCTGGGAATGGCTTTAGGCTGGGCTAGCAGCAAGGCACATATGAATAGGTCAGGATTGTCTTAATCGTTTACCTTTATTTGTTGCCCAAGAATTGAATAGCAATGTCCTCCTGATTTTAACCTATTAAAATTATCTGATGAATTCTCAAACCTAAATATAGGTTTGCTACAGGCTGGATAATTTAATAGCAATTCATGTGATCTGTTTTGCTGTATTTTTCAAATGCATTTTTTCATTCCTGTGATTTTTTCTCCTGATTGTCCAACAGCTGTAAAATGATCCTTTAAAATTTCAGTTTTACTTTCTGTAAAAAGTATCTTCCAAGCTGTAGATATCATCTCTGCAGGGCTGGAAATCCTAAGATATGTTAAGATTATTTTTCATAACAAAAGAACATTGCTCTATATTCACTCCCTTTGAAAAGAAATATTTATGACGGTACCATCATGCCAGAAAATCCTACAAGTCTGAATACATTTTACTTTAATAGTTTGATTGAAGTCAATGTGACTATTTACACTAATAAACTAAGCATTTGCATCAATATTTCCAAAATTGAGTTGCTAAGCTGAAAAAGGAGAACAAAGTCTAAAAGCACCAAAAGAAACAAGGAGAGAGAAATCTGAGAAAGCTTTAAAAAAAGAAGTTAGAGAAGCTCATGAAAATAAACATATTTCTCAAATGTGAGTGGAGCTCCAGGAAAATCTGATTACAGATTTGTGACAGAATAATTTGTGACTATTTGGAATTGTGGAAGGAAAAGAGTCAGAAAGTGATTTGATTTGGGGTTTGTCTTGGAGAATCTTTTTTTACGCAGCCAAAAATCAGTATGTGGTTATATTTAGTAATGATCCAGCATAAAGGGCCTTGGAAAAGTCTACTGGACTAGGCAGGAGGTGAATTCTAAAAGTTTTTACAGCATGAGGAATCATCTTGGTAAAATGGGGCTCACCTATGTGTCAGACAGAGTATTAGTAAAAATCTCAGCTCACAGAAGCATTAAATGGAAGCACCATAAAAATATAATTTTTCCAGATGTTGGCCCATGTAAGGAGGCAAAAAATGTAGTTCTGTTGCCTATTATCCATGCCTTCCAGAAGAAGAATTTTGAATACCATTCAAGCGAAATGCAGATAGAGCACAAAGGAAAATTATATGTACCTTGAGATTCTTCTGAAACAAAAAAAAATAATAATAATGGAAAATACAGAAAGAATCTATCTTTACGGAAATGCCAAGTTGGATTATGACCTTTAGTCCAAGTCTTCAAAAACCAGGAGTATGCTTCATTTCTAGAGTATTTTCATGCACTTATAGATAGTTTAATTAACTGAGTATGAGGTATCTCTATCAGAGATTCTCTTTCCTCAAGACAAGAATTCTAGAGAGACAGGGGGAATATCAATTACGTGTTTCAGTTTCAAGTATTCTAAGCCCAGGATGAAAAAAACATGTATAAACTAAAAATTTGGTGAATCAATATAAGTCCTATATATGCGAAAGAACATCAAAGGTTGCCATTTCAAGGAGTGTACAGGTTAATAAAATAGTTGCTTGTTTGAAATTAACTGAAAATACCAACATGCTATACTTCTGAGATGGATTACAGAGGCAGAAATAAAACAAAACATTTATGAACAGTTCTGTAAATTGAATTCAGGCTTTAAAATTATATCAATCTAATATCATATTTCAACCACTTAGTATGCAGTGGAAGAAATGTCACATGCACTCTCCCACTACTCTGTATTCAGAAATCTGTCTCATCTCAGCTCTCCGATCTGCCTTCTCTGGGGTTTTGTGGACACTAGCAATGTTGTGGTTAGTCATTGTGGAGGGAAAGTAGGAGACCTAGAGCTTTTTCAGTTAATGTGCATGGATACCCATAAATCTTGGTGAGTGATACTTTGTTGTAAATAAGAACTAGGCCACAATATCACTTAGGTTAATGAAAGCAGGAGCTGATTCCAAAGTTGGGCAATGACGGAAGAATAAGCTAGATAAGAAGATGTGCACTTGTGCTAAGTAGAATAGCTTTGTTTTCTGAATTTTATTCGTATCTGTTTTCAACTGCAACTTTAAGCTGCCTTGGAAATTAAAAAAAAAAAAAAAGCCATCAGCAAAACTCAGGACTACAGAAATCAATTAGAAGCTTGCCAGATATTAACTGAGTATGCCTGAAATAAGAGTTGTATGAAACATTCCTTATCCCTTTGTTCTTCTCCCTTTGCCAAAAACACACAAAAGATGCAAAGAGGGAGTAATAAAGAAACAATGTGCAAAATGCTGCACTGGTAATTGCAAACTGTTCGTGGAGGAGGGTGATCTTAAAAAATTCATCTAATCGTTGAAAAAGGAAAATCACTCTTGCATAACAAAAGAAAAATGAATGAAATAGAAGATAAATCCAAGAGAGGAACCTTCTATCTGGTCTTTTTTTCAGGACAGGCTGATAGTATATTAGTGCTTTCAGAAAGAAAAGGGACTGGTGGATCTTGGCATGCCATTAGCCTCCTGCAGTATTCTGACAGCTGGATGATGCTTAAGAGCTTGGCTGAGACCAAAGTATGACATTTAAATACCACAGCATTCTGCAGCCAAGGCGATGTCCTGTGATTTTGCTTCACTGTTGGCATACAAAATATGCATAGGCCTATCTTAGATTTCAGTGATATTAGTCAAAGTGAAAGCCTGATTACCTGTTTTTGTTTGTTTGTTTGTTTTGTTTTGTGTGTTGTTTTTTTTCCAGCAATGCAAGACTATTGAGTTGCCCAATGGTGAGGTTCACATTAGTGTCAAAACCAGAATTGTCACTGGATGTCTTGTTCTAATGTGGTTGGAGCTGCTGAACTGTTTTCAGCTCATCTACTGCTTTCATGACTTCACAGACCTTAGTCATAAGCTCCAGGAGTCACTGGAATTGTACTCTCCAATAGGGAGAATCTGACATTTGCACCCATTTGTCATAACACAGCTACTCTACCTCCTCAGTTACTTTAGTTGAGTTTTTTGCATGTTTTCCAGCTGTGACGTGTCCTTCTTAAAGTGAGGAGGCCAGAATCACACGTTTGAGATGTGGGATATGTTTTAAGTAGAGACAAAATGACATTCTATCCTCAGTGCCTTTCCTGATCATAGCTGACATTTTGTTTACTCTTTGGCTGTCACTACAGATTGAGTCAATGATTCAGAGAACTGGCTGGATGACTTCAAGATCTTGTTCCTGACTTTGGTTGCCAGTTCTGAGTTTAGCATTGTTTAAGCAGGGTTTAGATTGCTTATCCCTACTTTTATCTATGTTGAAGTTCACATAGTATCTTCTTGTCCCCTTGCTTAGTTATCTGAGGCCCTTCTGGGATCCATTACTATTATCTAGAAGAGCTAAGTATCGTTTGGGAACTTAGAGATTTCTCTGCATCCTCTCATCCCCAGGTCATCAATGAATCCATTGAACAAAAAGCCAGCCCCGATATCAGTCCTGAGGTCACCTAACTGACTCATCTCCATCCGAAAGTGACCATTAAACTTTTACTTCCTGCTGTTTAAGCAGCTTTCAGATGATAAAACCTTTCTTCCAATCCTGTGGCAACCTGTATTTTCCTTAATATTTTTTGGTGTGGAAACTTGTCATGGGCGTTTGAAAACCCAAGTGTATTATGTCTGCTGTGCTCCCCTAGAGCTCAGGAAAGTTAGTGACGCATAACGTGAGCAAGGATCTTGCCAGTGACTTCAGTGCAGCAGAAACACATCAACTTATGTAAGAAACACTTATCTCGTCTTTAGACCTTGAGTCATACTATTTAATGTATTGCTGCTATTAAAAGAATATTGCAAAAGAACTTTTTAAAGAAAAGAAGTACAAAATAGGATGTTGATTCTGTAGTTTCCTCCTCAATGAGAAAAAAATGAGTGCCTGCAAGTTGCTCATGTTTTACTTTTCTTTTTTTAAATTGCAGATGGCGTTCATACTTTATTATATGGCGATCGTTGGCCATGCTTTGTCTATAACATCCCTGTTGATTTCCCTGGCAATTTTCTTCTATTTCAAGTAAGTGTTTCTTACAAACACTCTCTCTTCTTTTCTTGAGGGATCTCATGTGGTAACCAAAGAAAAGCATGGAAGGGGACATGGCCAGCTCTTCTGAGTGCCTTTTTATATAATCCTGACTATAAATAAATAAATAATTAAATGAACTCAGCGCAGTATTCTCTCACCACTGTGACATCTCCTAGTGATATGTAGCCAAAATCGTGATGTTAGATTTATCAAGAATTGTGTAGAAGTGCAACCCATAGGGAAATGGCATAACTGTGGATGTGGTAAGGCCCTTCATTTACCATTTGCCTATTGTTCCTTGGAGGGCATGTCCAGCCCAGCCCCTGGAAGTTGCAGTGACTGCACAGAGCAGTAGCTTGAAGCCCCCAGCTCCCAAAGGACAGGAATACCCTCATCTGTTGCTGAAGGACTGATCTGCTGATTTGGGCAGGTGCTTACAAAGACTTATTACAATGAATGAATCTGGCACTAGTATGTAGCCTCTCATTGTCATTCAAAGGAAAGATAGTAATTTGCTAAATCAGAACTTTAAAGAAAACTAAAATGATATTTGCTGAAAGTATTGCAACTACTGTGTGGGAACTCAAGCATTTCAGTCTTGTCATTTAGTGAACCTGTCCGCACACTATTTATTATAGCAGTGAAGGAGTAGAGGGAGCTCAGATTTGCCCTCAGACATGTAGTCACAGCTTCAGTCACTATCATTTATGAGGGGCAATCTGTTTTCAGCTCAGGGAGATGGTAAGCACACTGGAAGACACCAAAGGCACCACATTTGTAGCAGATTAAGGTCTCCAATTGTTTCTTTATTTTCAAATCACGTGAAACGTTGAAGTATCTAGACATAGCTAAACCACACTCTAGCTAAAGAGGATTTCTCAATGCCAGTCACTGTAAACGTATATGTTAGATGGCACTGGGAGACTACTGTGGGGAGAATACTGGAGAATAAACACTGGACATGGCCATGAACTACTGTGCATTCAGAGCTATGGTGACGTGCATAAGGTATATTCTTCCCTAGCTTTTAAGCAAACTTTTTAAGATATGTCATTACCTTACTGCAACGTTACTGTGAACTCCAGACTTCCAAAAAATGGGATTGTGATGTCCATTCACAAATACTTTGGTGCAATAGAATGACATATCCAATAAAATGGCCCAGGTGGGATTGTATTATCTTACTGATTTCAGCCACGGTGCATCTGTTATTTGCAGTAAGAGTGAGATCATTACTTCATGACCAGACATAGGGAAGCACCCACCAGGTGCAGAATATATCTGGAGATAACTACAATGTAGTCTAAAAGGCCAGGTAAAGTTTTCCAAGTTGATAGCATACTGCACATTGGGAAACAAGGCAAGAGTAATGTAAGAAACAAATACAACTGCTTCTGAATAAATAAACAGACTTGTA
This sequence comes from Anser anser, assembly GCF_964211835.1. Taxonomy (NCBI): domain Eukaryota; kingdom Metazoa; phylum Chordata; class Aves; order Anseriformes; family Anatidae; genus Anser; species Anser anser. The sequence goes on from NC_139721.1 coordinate 137,620,350, forward strand.
AACTGCTGGAATTTTATTGCCAAAAAGATCATATCATTCGAGAACATAGAAAAATCCCAAACTCTCTGAAGAATGCAGTATTCCTTGAGCAGTTAGGAATACAAGGTAAAAGGACCACTTTTTTTTTTTTTAAATCCACGATCTTCTTTATAGGGATTAAAGAAGAATAGTTGCACAATAATGGCAGCCTATGGTAATTAAAGTCCATCACTGTTGTCATTATAAGAGTGTATTGTTAAGAGATTGCAATTTAGGCTGCAAGAAATTATTTAAAGTTAAGCTTGTTGATTATGCTGGCCTGTGTGACAGTAGCATTAAGCTTTTTTTACACGAGTGTCAACAGAGCTGAGACCTTGATGAGCATTCAAAATACAGTTTTTATTTATTTGTCATCATTCTTATAGAAAGATAAATGATATTGATTTGTTACCCATCAATCTATTTCAAAAGCTCAGAGACATATTTGTGATTCAAAAGTGTAGAATACTTCTAAAGATACTTTATTATCTTCCCAGCAGACATATAAAGAGCATGAGTTTTGTATACAGGCCATAATTTATTATTTGTTTTTATTTGGTTGATGTTTCTAGAAAAAATAAAAAAAAAAGTCTCAAATCTGTCAACTTGGAACTCAAATATAATAAATACACCAAATACATTTTTTTCAGATCTTAGTGATGAAAATAGTAACTGTGAATTATGAGCAGGTTCTAAATTAACACCTTCCCACTCATGCCAAATCATGAATCTGTATATGCCTCGTTTTCAAAAAGAGAATACATTCTCCATAGAATCTTTATTTTCCAAAGCAGTTTTTCACATACTGAAATTTCCAAGTCTGTAAAGGGAAGAATTGGCATTTTTTTTTCTATTCCTTTATCTTGTAGCCTTAACCCTTACAAAATGTATTTTGGTAATCATTCAACTTCCTAACACCAATAAAGCCAAGTAATCATTATGAAGTACATGTAGTACATATTCTTTTATGACCGTTTAGTTAAAAACATTTCCTATCACTCTTGTAGTGCAGAGTTTTTATATGTCTAGATGTGCAGACTTTTTATATGTCTAGATCAACTGGCATATGTTAAATGTCTTGGAATTGGTAGATCTAATGTGTTGCTGCATAAGTGAAATACAACATGACAAACTTTACATGCTGGATTGTGAGATATCATCAATTTCATTAGCTGAACTTCTGAGATGTGCTTTTGGCCACAAATACATATATGAAGATTTGTAGAATCATTATCACAGACCAAACACAAAATTCCAGCTTACATGTGCATAGTAATAGCAGAAATTTGGGGATAAAAAGTCCCCTTGCAGAACCCCTATATCTAGAGCACAAGGGATGGTTGTCTGGCTTTAAAAATCTGCAATGAAATGCGCTCCACAAGATACCTGTTACAGTGCTTAAATTGTAATTTAATTGTAATTGCTTTCAATTGTAGCAAGATAGTTCCTGTATTATTTAACCTAAATCTTACATGAGGGACCTTAGCCTATTTCTGGTCCCAACTTTGACCTATATTTACCATGGCTGTCTTTTGAAATCTTCATTGCATTTGTATTATGATAGATCCAGGTGCAAATCTGGGAAATGTATCTCTAAACAGGCCAATAGTTAAAGCTTAATGGTGCCAAATACATCTGGATCTTTTGCATCTTTTTGCAGAGGACTTATTTCCTCTTTGAGATAGTAAAGAAATGGTACATACACATGAAAACGCAAAGAGGGAATAAGTGAAACAGAAAACAATGGCTTGAGACAGAAGAGAAAAATAATTAATGAGAGAGGGTACAAAACCAACTAATACTGAAGGAGGATATTTTCAGAAGAGAGGTTGAGATGCCCTATTACTCAGTGAAAAGCCACAAATCAGGGGTCAAGGGGACCTGGATATTCTGAACAAATTCAATCAAACTCCAGGTAATTTTACTGGCTGGGTCACTGCAGAAGTGTGGTAGGATTGTTTTTTTATATCTTGGTTGGAGTCATAGATACATGGGTATGTTCAGGTTATGTGCTTTCTAATAGTCGTTGTCTTAGTAGCGTAATGCAAAGCCTCTACCTGGTTACTTCATCTGCTGCTGGTCCCTGAAAAGGTACACCATAGACGAGGGTGTCCATACATGCTGGAAAAGGGTATGCTTAGTAAATTGAGAGGCCTGTTAAAAATAGGAAAAAGCAATGGCTTGACTCTGCATAGGCTATAAGAAGAGTCTGTAAGACTACAAGCTCAAAGAGGTGAATCAAAAATACAGGTTATGAATTCTGCTGATTTCCAGAGGAGTACTTTGATGAGTGTCTGTGATAATGTGTGTTAATGGGATATAGAGATAGCTAGACACTGCCTAATGAATGGATGTATTCCCTTCCCATCTAAGATACGGAGCACAAACCACAGCCACAGTAATGCTTTGAGAAAACTGGGGATATAAATAAATAAATAAATAATAAAATTTAATCTGATTGAAAATCTTCTACCCAGGTTCTAGAGTTGTTTGGGGTAGTAAGGACAGGATCTGGTTTAAACGGCTGCCCAAAATGGTCCAGAAAGGTGATTCCATTCTTCTGAGACCTTGCAGTGAGCAAAGCAAGGTGAGGCTGACTCACTCCGAGCTCTGAGTCATGGACTCAATCCTGACCATTCCCAAGCCATGCTCAAAGACTCATCTTGCAACAGCCTTCCTGACAGCAGCACACCTCCTCTCTTCTCCTCCTCCTCCTACTTATCCTTTGCTTTTAATGACTAATCCATGACACAAAGATTACAGGAAGAAGTAGAAAAGGGAATTAAAACAAAGCACTGCAAAATGGGAGGACAAAGAGGAAACCAAACTAAGATCATAAGAAAGTTAGAGTAAAGCTGCACAGGAGTAGGCTTCTTGTTACCTTCACCTATTTTCTCTCATCTGGATATGGCAGTGATAGATTATTTGACCTTCAGTAGAAGGCAAGCTGCCAATCAGATGGTTGATCGAATAGCAAGAGATGGTTTCAGAGCTTTACAGTAGCCTTTGACTGTAGAAGCAGCAATGAATAGCTTGCAGAGGTTGCTGTTTCAAAATGTGAGAGAAAATTCTTCCCACATAGAAGTCTTTCCTGGCAGAAATTTATTTTTGTTTCAGTTTGGGGTATCTAGAGTTGTAATGATCTGGCACCACAGATGTTGCAGTAATTTTGGAAGGGAATACTGAATCAGTAGCGATGAGCATTGCTAAGCAATACTCAGTTATAACAGGGGACAGAGTATTCATGAAGTGGATTGCCTAACAGTCACATGCACCATAACAGTGTTGCAATATTTTTATAGTTGCAGACTGACACCCCATTATCTTATAAGATAAAATGCAAAAGCAAAAAGGGACTCTTGCTCCAAATAACTTCCAATTGAATTATTAAAACAAATGCATTTTTGTAAAGATAGTTTGGGAGTACAGTAAGTTTAGATTTGCCAGAACAATAGATGATGTGTTGTAAATGTACTTGCAGTTTTAATTGTTGGTGTGGCTTTTAAAGGAAGTTGAAGAAAAATAATGTATGGAAGAATAATTTGTAGTAGTTTGCTGGGAGTTTTCCCCAGGGAGAACATAGTAGAAAGCATGAAAATAATTGTTTGAAAACTAAACGTGTCTAGGAGATGGAAAATAACTGGCTGGGGGTGAAAATCAGTGTTCTCAATATTCATGAATGAGAACTGATGACAGATTGAAAGAGCAGATCTGTAAAGAAAATAATGTCAAAAGCCCTTGGTGGTTGATATCATAAATGCAATAGAGAAGTGGAGACAGGAACTCAAAATAAGAGTGTCTGTGTGTAGGTAGGAAAAATTGGACAAAAGTGAAACACAGGAGGAACATGAAAAACTGAAGGAGACACCAAAAATCTGAGCTAAGAGAGATCAGAGAAGTAGAACATTACAGATGATTGTCAAAACCAGCAGCGAGGATGAGCTTGGTTTTACTAGGAAGGTAGTATTACAAATATTACAAACTTAGCTGAGAATAGTTTCATGGGCAAGGCAAGATGGGTAAATGGGAAAGACTGGAACTGAAAAAGATGATTTACAGACAGGAATTGCTGTTTTTTGTTTGTTTGTTTGTTTGTTTTCAATGAGATAAGAGATGAATAGGAGAAAGGAGTTGGAATTATAGAGGGTAGTTACCCTCTACAACTGGTAAGACAAATTGGACCACAGGTGCAGCTGAAAATTAGAAAAGGCAAGCTTTCCTTTGTAAGGGGAGAAGCTGAGAAAGAGATGTTAAAGAGAAGATTGATGTTTTGAAGGGCACTGGATGAGATGGGCTTACAGAAGTATGGGAAGTATAGAAAATGAGAGTGGATGTAGGGTATTCCATATTTGCAACTGATTTCCAGTTTCCAGGGGGAGGGGGAAGTGCAGTCCTGTGCAGAGATAGAAAGGTAAAGGAAAAAGAGGAACTGAGAAGTAAAACTAAGTGAACAGATCATTTGGGCAGAAGATAAGAGATTAAAGAAGAATTTACCTGGGGGATGGCGAAGATGAGGGAAAAGAGAACGGTTTTGTAGGCAGAATTCAGGCTCACTGCAGACATTCCATGAGAAAATTGCATAAGCAGAGCAGAGGCAGAAGTATTGGGGCATGGTGGCATTGGGAGTTGGCAGGATGGACTTTGAAGGGAGGAAAAAGACAAGATCAAAATAAAGCAGGGAGAAAATCAGCAACCAAATATCTCAGGAAGATGAGACAGAGCAGCCGATGGACCGGGAAGGGCAAATGTGTGACAAGCATGATTCAGGAGGCAACGAGCCAGCTGGAGAGGGAAAACCCTGCAGCAGGCAAGACAGAGCAAAGGGAGTTCTCTTCTCAGTGCAGACCAAGTCAGGAGGGTTCTGTTGCCATTTCGATGGAGAACATTAAGAGTCAAATAAAAAAGTGAGGTTAGGGAAATATAAGCTTAATGACCCAGATGGATCATTAACATGAAAGCTGGAATCAAGGAAGAAAAGTGGGGGAGACTGTGAGGAAAGGATGAGGACAACTCAGGAGTAAAACTAGGAGAGGAAAGCAGGCAGGGAAAGGAGCTTGGACAACCGACGAAGACAACGTGCATGGAAGGACAGTCCAATTTCATAGAAGAGTAAGACTGGGAAAAGCCGAAAGAAGAAGTGAAGAATGACAAGAATGGGAGTGAAAGCCCATGTACATGGCAGAAATTACCACAAAAGACTGTCCCTCCACACCAGTGGCCACATAGAGAGGCATCTGGACAGACAAGGGCTGTCTTTGTGGCTAGGAGCTGAAGCTGCTCTAAATGATAGGGAAATATTATTTTACTGGGGACTGGTTGGGGGTTACCAGGAGTGCGAGAGAAAGAGAGAGGGTAAAGCGTACAAGGTAGTGTCTCAAGACAAGTGGCACCAGTAGTTTCAATAAAGGTGATGGAGAATGGGAAGAAAGGAAGAACCAGGACTAGACAAATACTACCAGAGCCAAGGAGCCGAAAAAGAATATTAGGCTAGATTTGTGGTAGGGACGAATACATGTGGAACAAGCACAATAACACACTGTAGGAAAGGTCAGTCCAAAGAACAGTCTGTTTTGCCCAACATCCTGTCCTACAGTTGGTCAAACTAAAGGAGCACCTAGCCCCATATCTTGTGTGCAACAGTTCACAGTAGATGATGCTGAAAGAATACAAAATCAGGGCAAATGTAAAGAGATACTCTTCCTCTTAGTCCCAGGAGCCTCCATCTCCTGGACATTCTGAACCAAAGAGGTTCTTGGTGAATAAGGAAAATGACAACACTGATGAGCATTGCAGGATGATGATGACCATAACCAGGAAGAGAATCTCAGGCTAAAGGAAGAATTCCATCCCGTGACTCAGAAAAAAAGTGCAAAGAGAAGTAAGGATAAATGGCAGGTGACTGAGGAGGAGAAAAAGAAAAGAAAAGAAAAGAAAAGAAAAGAAAAGAAAAGAAAAGAAAAGAAAAGAAAAGAAAAGAAAAGAAAAGAAAAGAAAAGAAAAGAAAAGAAAAGAAAAGAAAAGAAAAGAAAAGAAAAGAAAAGAAAAGAAAGAAAGAAAGAAAGAAAGAAAGAAAGAAAGAAAGAAAGAAAGAAAGAAAGAAAGAAACAGGCAAATAAGCAGAAAAAAAAGTTCAGTTGGTTAGATTAGCTCTCTGATTTTAGAAAAAGTGCATTCTGCATTAGCCTCCACACACAGAGCAGCTGAAAGTCACAGCCAGCGTACAGCTCCAGACCGTAAAAGACTGACTTCTAGCGCCGAGGGTGAGGCTTGCCTCACTAAGAAGCGATATTTGCTCTTCTTAGCTGTTCTTTTACCTACAGGTTTTGCCTGCTTAGTCTCAGCGATCACTGAAGGCAGACATCACAGCATTATCTAACAACTCCACAGTTGCCTTTCTGCAATCACCTCCTGCCAGACCTGGGCTGAGCTCCCAGGTGTGGAGTGCTGCAGAGGCGTTGTTCTCTACTCAGGGGTAGCCGAGGAGCTGGCGTGAGGATTTGGGTAGGAATTAGAAAGGCAAGAGGGTTCAAATCTGAAAGTGCAGTCACGATTTGGTTGCACAAGAATTCTGTGAACTTGTGAAATTCTGCTACCCGCAATAGCAGGGATCCCTCCACCCCCGATTGCTGCTCCCTCTGAGCTGGAAAACAACCTCTTCTGGCTTTGGATCTCAGCTGCCATCGGAAACATGCAGGATACTATCCCAAATCCCCCTGAAATTTAAGGGGATTCAAGCACAATGTTCCCATCCTGCCTCGCCACTAATTCCTAAAGTAGCAAATAATTTTCATCTGAATATTTGGGAAATCAAGTCTCCAGGGAACAGTTACTTATCGAGCAGTATTCCTGATGTTCACTGCTTGCATCACGTGAATCTAATAATTCTCAGGGTTCTGCTTCAGCACTTAATATCTTGATTACCATGAAATAAAGAAAGTCATCAGGGGCTGAGAAAGTAGCTGGATGACTCTTTACACCATGGTCTAAAAAGCATGTGGTACTAAACAGGTGTAAAAACAAAAACAAAAGAAATTTGTCAGAGGTTATGGCTGCAATGCAAGGCATGTATTTTCCAATTACGACTTGCCAAAAGGCATTCCTGAGAAACTGTTGCCAGAAAGAGCTTGTTAAAGTGACTTCAGAGGAAAAATACTAATTTACATTGTGTGCTACATATTTTTCAGGAGCCTCAGCTGTCAAAGGATAACGCTGCATAAGAATTTGTTTTTTTCTTACGTGCTGAACTCCGTGTTTACAATTGCCCACCTCATCGCTGTTGTGCCTAACCCAGGCCTTGTAAAGAGGGATCCAGTAAGTACTGCATGACTCCTTCTTTTCCTCTTAACCCCCAAATAAAATTTCTATGGCCACAAAACCAAGCATACCCATTCACCAGTTAATGATAGCCATCTGGTGAAACAGGCACAGAGGGCACAGATTCTGAGAATCTCACTCGACCTTTCTCAGATCTTTCACCCAGCAATAAAAATCTTTGAATTTGGTACAAGAGGAAAAAGCCTCAGACTTGCTCCAGCCTGCCTGTTGATGCAATTTTGTGTCAGATCCCCACTGCTCTCATCAGCAGCTACCTGACATTTCCCAGCAAAGCCCCCCCAAGGATAGATGCTTGGGCTGGCCAACTGGCCTTTCTCACAGGCACACATGGCAGGGTTGGAGAGGGATATGGCTTTCTTCAACCCCCCCTCAAAATCTGTTCACTACATTTTTTCTTAAATCAGAGCGGTAGCTCGGTTCCTTCCTCTTAGATAGCAGTACAAACAGAGCCAACCCTCAGCTGATAAATATTCATGGCAGATCTCAGTCACCCAGCTCTGATCTTGCTCTCTAACAGAGCCACTGCTTTGTGCTCGCAGCCCTGGCTGATGAGAAATTAATGCAAGCCTGGGAATCTCTCAAGTTATGTCACAACACTGATCAGCTCGTCTTCTAATAAGATCGTTCAATTATGGCTCAACCATTTATCTGCTTCTAATTTTGTGAAAGCAATTAAAGATTGGCACCTGATATTATCTGATCGCGTGCGTGTCTCAGACGTGTGCTACCATTTAAGTAAGCTAATTAAAGCAGGAAATATATAGACTAAAGAAAAGATCACCAGTTCCAGGGACCATATGGAGATTAAAAAAATAGAACAGCAAAAGAATAATTAAAATATCACACATTTTGTTTCCCCTTACTGCATAGCATCATCTGTGCATGTCCTCTGCAAGAGATGAAGTGAAAATACAGTTGATATTTGAAGATACAATGCTGGCACATAGTATCGGGCACCTAAATTGAAGATCTTTACCTCAGGGTTAAGAATGATACTTTCTGACAGCAGAAGTAAATAATCTGAAGTGGTTTCAATTAAAAGCTGAGGTCACAGCAAGGACTCCTGTCCTCTAAGATTTCATTAAAAATCTGTATCCAGTGCTTTGGGGCTAGATCCTTCTTTGGAGTGAATGCTGGTCCCCAGTTAAGTCAATGACAGAAAGCTCTCAGAGGCTTTGTTAAAGCCACGTAGGCACAGGACAGATGATGGGGCGCTGAGCGTCACCCGATGAAAACCCCCACCTCCATTGCTATGGCAGTGGGCACTATAGGATTACAGAATTGATTACATTCGGAGCCAGAGCTGCCCCAGAGCAGTGCAGAGGTTGATGCGTGCAGTCACCTTTCAGGTCACGGGCCAGACTACAGAGAGGGCCCAGGCTGCTCAATGCACTCCAGATCCCAAAGAAAACAACAGATGGAAATCAGTCAAGTGAGTGCCTTTCACTGATGTTGGGTTAGCAAGCCTGGCCTTGGCTGTTCAGCTAGGCACATACTTAATTGCTTTGATGAACAAAGGCTTTATTTTGCACTTTCTTCTTCCAAACACAATTTGTATGTGTTTGGCTCAGCAGAGAATTGCTGTCTAGAGGTGAGATACAAAACTGGGGGAAAGAGGACCTGGAGTCTACTCTTTTCATTCTGATACGGGATGAGAGTACACTCACTGCTTGGTCTTACCTCACTTGCTAATCTGTTCAAACCAACGTGCTCAAACTAGACCAATGTGTCTACCAGCATGACTAGAAAGTGTATTCTGTTATTTTAGTGGACTTGTAAACACATGGTTGGGAAAAGAAAATGAACTGCCATGGTGAAAACACATCTAGTCTCAATATGAGTATTTGAAGACTTAAATTTATGTTAAAAAAAAAAAAAGATTCCACCAGATAGATTCCCATAGCATTTTTATTTTAAAGCTGATTAAAAGTGCAAATGAAGGCTTTATAGTTTGTATTTTTCCATGCCTGCTACATCCTCTGCTTTATTAAGTCCATTTTAAGACAATTACTTGTGACTTTCTGTAGTTTGCTGCATTTATCCACTTTCCTCCTGTGTGTCTTCTGAGCTTGACAGGCCTGTGTGTGTGTGGCTCCTACTTCAAATATACACAGAAATACTGAAGTCTGTAGAAGGAATTTCAAAGAGTCACAGGTACCATTTATTTATGGCCATATACAAAGATGAAGTTGATAGTACTTACTCAGCAAAATAATAAATGTGTTTCCACCCCAGAATCTCCTGCTTCTTTTTCCTGCCTAAAGTTTCACAATGGATTTTAAATATGCAATGTCATGGGAAAAAATTTACAATGAATACATACTTGCAAGGATATCAACAAATCCATACCCTTTGCAAAGAAGAAAGAAGGTTCTGTTAAATAACCAAGAGAAAAGACAGGAAAAGAGGAAATTCATCTGCAACACCATTGTCCCTGGATCTAGATACAAAAGACATGACACAATCCAAAGAATCATTTACATGAGGAGAGCTCATATTGCATCCTTACATACTTTTTGCTGCAAAGATTGTTATGATTGTTCTACTCATGTAAAATGGTAAGTCAAACCACTTTCTCAATACATCTTAATTTTATTTTTTTCCTCATTTTTCCTGCTTTCTGGTTATGTAATTCTCTCTCTCTCAGATTTTTCTGGATCTGAAATTATGGAAGAGAATGAAGATGTGAGCCCAGATGGCTGTACAAGAAGCAAAGAAAAAGGTTCAGGGGCACTTGAACAAAAAGAAACAGGAACACGTACATGAACACTTGTATAAATATATTGAAAAGCATTGTGTGAGCTAATTTTTTGCATCTTGTATCTGAAGTAGCAACTGCATTAATTATAATGTTACTGGAACAGATTTTATAGGAAGGTGTATCTTCTTTTTTGGGAATGACATACTGAAGAAGGGTGATCTGTGAACAACACATTATGTTCTCTATTAAAAAGTCTGGAAATATAAATAAAAATCTTGCTGCCTAATCTTTTAATTTCAGCCTCGTATATCAGATCTGTACTTGTCATTTTTCTTATTCCACAGACTGGTAATTTTAATACTGAATACTGATGGAGATAAAGGAAGATACAGCTAAAGACTGGAGGGATAGCTCTGCTAATGAGAAACCGAATGATTGATCAGCTCCATGGGCACCAATATGTTTGTAGATGGGACTATGGCCACAAGTCAGTATTTAGAAATGCTTAAGGAAGAGCTCTAAGAGATCTTATTGCAATTTTATCCCTCTGTTGTTCTAATGGAAAGAATACCCGTTCTTTCTCGAGGCAGTTCTGTAGCTTCTTCATCTTTTGTGTAGGAGTTTCCCCCTTGCTTCTGGAATTGTGAGGCATGAAAGTTTCAAATTCAATTGGTTTTACAGAGTCAATATCAAGGAGCAGTGCTCCCCTGGGAGCTCCTGGGAGCCCTGTGTGGGCTCAGCTCTTGCGGAGATGGAAAATGCCCCGGACATGGAGTATGAAACACTGATGCCTGTTCTTGCCTCCTTGTATACTGTAAAGATCCTGAGCTGGTTTACCACTCTACCTGATGAAGCAGTGTGTTCTTCCTCCCTCTAACAGGACCAGCAGCATGCAGTCCCTTCCCTTTCCCAAGCATTTCCCATTAGCATTTCTGTCTATAAAGCAAGGCCACGGTAGTAATAATTTTTAAAGAATTAGTATTCCCATGGACACTAAAGCACTGTCAATAATCTCACCAGTGACTAATTAAACTGAAAATTATGACTGCCCAATCATATTAGGCTTTCCTTCCTATCAGGGTAAAACAGTGGAAATAAAAAGCTGAGTTGTGTGGAAAGATGGAGTGTACAAAATGTAGTTACTGTGATTTGTGGGGTTTCAACACTCTTGACTTTCCCTATTCTCAAAGGAATAAGCAGGGAATGAGAGCCAAGAAGACAAAGGAGATTCACAGCATTTCAGGAACAGTGTTAATTTTAGGTCTTTGTACCACATAAGTGTTATCTTCCTCAGTATTACTGACACATTTTGTATCTTGCTTTCAATTCTTTCTGATGTAGACTGGAAGAGCCTTGGGGCTTTTAAAATGTGTGTTTCTTAAATGGGAAGTCCATGGCTGATACCAAGGAAGATAAACGGAAAAATGCTGGTCTGTGTGACTTGTGTTTGCCTCAGTAGTCCCAGCAGTGCCCAAGGGAGACATCAGGGTAGAGCTCCACAAAGGAGAAGGGCACTTTGATCCTCTGAGTTATTTCACGTGCTATGCTTGGGGTAAAGCTTCAGGAGGCTCCATTCTTGTTAAATTAAATTGATTCTTCATTGCAGTAACTCTTTCCAGAGCTTTCCTGTCACTCTCAAAGCATCTCCAGAGGATTTCATCTTAGTACATCTTTTTCTTCATCCTATTTGTAGGTAGATTGCTTACAGGGACCTCTGCAGCCAGTGTAGCCCCAAAGAGATTACTGAAAGCTATTCTAGAGTATTGTATACATGCAAAAGGGAACAAAGACCAAACTGGTAGCAGGGAATTAATGACCAGCACCTAGCGGTCACGTCTCCTGAGTCTTCCAGTGTATCTTCTACAAAGGGTCAATGTTCTTGTGAAAACTGTGGTTGTCTTCCCTAGGAGCCTTTCATGAAGGCTATATGTGAAGATATATGTGAATTTGTACAAATTAGTACAGATTTTGTGCATTTGCAAATTATATTTGTGTATTAACTTCACTAGTACAAACTGGCTCAGCAAGGTTGGCCTGGGGAGAATAAAATGTATTACTTGCTTTTGTGTAAGTCAAAGAGGGGCACAGTTGGTCTCCAGTTATGCCAGTTGCAAGCTCTGTTGAACTCAAAGGGTTTCCACCAATTGTGTGTCTCACCAACCTGTATTCAGTGATGAAATTCTGGTACCTTTTGTTCTGCTCCCAAGTGAGCACAAGTGCCTATGTGGGCAAGTGAGCCAAATGCTTTAATCCATCAATTACAAGCAAAGGACTGAGGCTGTGCTTAGGACTCTACAGGTGCCCCAAAATAATAATTTTTGACATTTCAAATAAATAACCAAATCCCATCCCTTTTCCTTTCCCTGGGCTGGTACGTGAACACCAGCATTCAAGCTGAGACTGGTGCATTCAGAATTCAGGTATCCCACCCCTCCCAATTTCCCCAGTGACAGCTGCCTGTCTCGTAATTAGCACTTGCCAGGAAAGTAGAGAAAAGCAGGTATTTGACTGGCACAAGGTCTTTTCTGACACAGTAAATGCTATACCGTAGATAGGAGAGTCACAAACTGTCTTTTGAAACAGGAACCAGTGTAGTCCCTAACATCTTTATATATATATATATATGCATATATATATATATACACACACATTTATTTATTTATTTATTTATTTAAGGAAAAAAAAAAAGGATGTCACAGGTAATGACATGGGAAATCAGTAGAAAGAGAGGGAGATCAGGAGCTAAGAACCATTTCCAAATTGTACCACAAAGCACTATGTCACATTTCTGAGGTTCATCAGTGCAGTGGCTGAGCCCGTGAGAGGTGCAGACAGGCACAGTCCCTGATGTGTATGTGTCTAGATAAGAGGGGCATCATTCACTATCACTGTCCCTCAGGAGGCAACCATCCTGCTACCGTTGCATTTCTCTAGCATCATCAGAATTGCATTTCTCAGGGTATAATTCACTTCTTTTCTCAGAATTGCATTTCTCAGGGTATAATTCACAGCATTCACTGTCTCTCCCTCACCAATCCTGCCCAGCCCTGCTAAGACACAGAGGTGAGGAAAATGGAGCAGTACTGTGCAGGATGTGCAGGGACAGGATCTCCTGCTCTCCAGCTCCTGCTGGAGATCTGCTGCTGCTCTCCTGTGCCTGTGAACAAAGGCAGGTTTCCTCCAGGGGAGAGTGACCCTCCTCAGAGGCAGAGAATGGTTGTGGCTTTGGTTCGGGAATGTATATTCACCTTCAAGAGGATGAGTATTAATGGCATAACACTGCGGTAATTCAAATGTAAATCCGAATTTCTTCTTCCATCCTCAGAAAGATCAAGTCTTCTCCCTTCCATGAAGTTCAATTAGATTAATGCAGAATAAGGAGCGTTGTGAATTCAGAAGCAGCCAATATTCAAAGAACTCCGACAAATTTTCAGGCTGGAATAATATCTGCATTCATTTTAAGACAGAGCTGTCAGGGTCTAAATGGCATGAAACAGAGCAGTAATTCCCATCATTTTTTCCCAAGGTCTTTATATTCTTGTTTATATGCTCAAAACTCCCAGAGTAATGGAGGAAACAAAGTACCGTGTAATCCTGGTGGTGTCAGATTCACTGATGGGATGTGCCATGCCATGCCCAGAATATGAAGTACGGATGATTAAAGGACATTCACAGCATTCAGAAATGACACTTCTGTGAAGAACACTTGTGGTTTGTATGGAACAACTATATCTGGACTGAAAAGAAGTCAGCCAGCCACCATCTCTGAGAAGGATCTGAGCTTTCTCAACAAAGTTATCATGATTGCTTTCTCAATGGGAAAGCACCATCAAATTAACAGCAGGCATCAGGAAGGGAAAAAAAAAGAAAAGGTTTAAGAGATTAGGAATAAGTATTTATTTTGGGACAGATTTCCTCATCTTGCTTTCCTCAATAATTATTCTGTCTACACTGCAGTTGCTTTCCCTTCTTTTAAAGCAGTATCTTTTAGTAGGCTCAGGTATAAAAACTGTTACAGCATCATGAAGGAAGGGATGATAACTTTCATGTAGCCCAGCCCCAAGTTGTTTCTTGTCAAAATAACCCAGACTCCATCAGGCCCATTGGGTGGTATTTCTGCAGTGTTTTCCTTATATATGACCACTCATTTAGAAGGCTGAGTGATATTTCCTCAAGAAATGTGATTCCGGAAGGCCTCTTGTACTGCAAAATCCATCACAGTCCTGAAGCTGAAGGTATCAGATGCTGGGGCTTGTTCCCAGGTCTTTGGGCTGCATCTTTTCTGCTTAGGTAAGGAAGACCCACACACTCAGCATGGATCAAGACCAAACTGCAGATTTAAATGTCCCTGTGAAAAGTCTGATTTAACCTGTCGGTCTGCCAAGTCTTTACACATCTGCACTGTCTGTGGACCCTGGAGGTGCTTCCACCGTGGCAGTGAGAAGTGAGCACACCCAGAAAAACCATTGCCAATATCAGCAAAGTCTCTGCATCCCCAGTCTTGCTGTGTCACACCTTTTGTTAAATTTCCTGCTGTTGTTTCCCAGGAAATCCTTCCTAACGTGCTGCATGTTTAGCAGCTCCATTAAGCTCACAAGGCTAGTCTAGTATGCAGAAGAGGAAGCTACCTCTCCAGTTTGCTGTCCTCAGCTGACCCAGCAGTTCTCCTGTCTGGCCACAGTGGCCATGAGCAGCCACCAAGGTTTTCACATGAGCTTGTCATAGCAAAGCACTTTCTGGCTGTATGTGCAGGATGAGTGGATCTTCTATAGATTTGTGCTCAAATTCATGACGTTCACTCAGAACAGCTGTGCAAGAAAGGTGTGCGTATTTTACCGTGAGAAGTGAACAGCAGTAGTCTCTGGAAGGCTGTTGGTACTTTATGGTGTGGAGTTGTGCTTGACTGATTTCCAACACCAACCCCTGGCAGCAGGTCACCCCAGAAAATACACTGGAGCAGAGTCTGAATGTATCCAGAGAGTTAAACATCCATAAGTGTTTAAGCTCAGGTGTGGCTTACTTACACTCGGACACCTATAGTGAAGACGTGTACAGCTGAGCTACTCACCCCATGCTCCTTTTAGCCAAACGTAGACATAAGCACACTCAAGGCACAATCTATCTCGCTTATTTTGGATATCTCATTTAGGATGAGCTAATTTTTGCTTTAATCTCCATCAGCCGTACTGAGTCAGTATCTTTTGACTACAGGAGAGACCACCTAGGTATCTGTACTTCATCTCACAGATCCTAGTTGTAGCATTAGAAAATCCCTGGAGCATTTAATGGGATCATGGAGTGGGCCATGTCATCAAGCTTATATATGCATCTAGTCCCCAGGAAATGCAGGCCTACATCTTACACCTCAAACCTAAGCATAAGTATAATTATATAGGTTGCTAGAGGTACTCCATGCAACATTAAACTGGACTGGCTCAGGGCATGACAACAGCATGTCCAGAGCAGACAGAGCTTGGGTACGGCTGTAAAACTAGCTCAAGGCACTGCATGAGCATTTTTGGGTAGTAGCTTCTTCCATGTCCCAGCCCCCTTTGTCCAGTGACTTGTGCTCAGGTGTGACAGTGGAGGAGAGGTGCCTGAAATAATGCAAGCTCTTACCCCTTTCATTGAGGATGACCTCCCATCACTGTGAGAAGATGGCAGTGGATCTTGTGAGTGCTTTGACTCCTTTCCAGTCCAAATGAACAGTAGGTCAAGTGTTTACTATTTTTTAGGTTACCCTGACTGCCTCTGTCAGTCCAGTTTCTTTTTGAGATTCCTTCCTGAAAAGCTGCCTGCCTCTGACAACCCCCGTGCCCGCTCAGAGACCAAGCTAATAAAACCAGCTGAGCACGAGGAGGCTGCCCTTTGCTCCACCTCGCACCCTGCTTGCTGCGGTACCAGTGTCCCTCGCACACCAGCAGTACTGGGTGCACCACATGGACCCCACGGGAGCTCAGCCCTGTCCTGAAGGATTCAAAGCTACAGCCCCAGGAGAGTAATCGCTATGGCAGGATGCATGGATGAGGTTGGATTAATCACTGTCCAAGATGCCTAATTCTGGGCTGGCTGCTTCTCTGGAGTGTAGGCATGACAGGGATGCTGTTAAAAATACCTCTCATTGCTTAATTCCATATTTTGTTTTCTTGTAACACAAAACCTAGGATCCCTCTGAGCAATTGTGTACATTTTGTTCTGTAAATGGTTTAAAAGTATATTAAAACATTAATCTTAGCCTGAGCCCCTGTGTGCCAGGTTTCTGACTGGAACACAATTTAACAGATGACTCATAGTAGATAAATTGTATAATGGTATGACGTTCTGATAGTCGGTGATTTACAGCTACAATACTTAGCACTGTCTTGCTTTGGAAAGTCCTTTTATTGCTTATTTGTGTAACATATGGATACTGGGAATTAAAGAACATTTTCATAGAATAGTGTTCTAATAACCACAAAAATAATATGTAAGGCAGGTCAATAACCAAACTTCACATTACTCCTTCAACATGCTAAGTTAAGAATGTCTGAGAATGCATTTTATTGCCTTCAGACTGAATTGGAATAAATCATGTCTGGCCTCTGTGGCAAGCAGCATGAACTCTCCTTGAGAAGAGCTGCTGTGCACTGGGGTGTTTTGCAGAAGTGAAGAGGAACCTCACTAACTGATTTTCAGAGAGGGTGAATATGCTTATTTCCCTTTAAACAAAGAAATGCACGACTTTAGTGATGGCCCATGTAGCTGGCTTGGTTTAAAATTAATAACCTTATTTGGCCTATTCTTACCAATTTATTTCTTTCAAATGTCAGCCTGGGGCATTTCAATAGATGGAGAACAACTGAGAAGAGAGGCTTCATTATGCACACTATCAGGCTATCTTGCCCTTATTTTTCATAGGCCAGGCTCTGCAGAGCTGGCAAGGACTGGTGTGAAACACAGACCTCCCAACATGCCAGCCTCGGTCCCCTCACCCATTGCAGAAACATGGACATACAGGAATCTGTATGAGTTTCCTTTCTTATGCTAAATCTTAGTGGTTTTATTCTAACTGAATTACTAGGAAGACCTGCTCAAAACCAATTAGCAGTTAATTTTATGTTACATTTTGTTATTATTGTTGAAAGCAGTATTCTGTCCTTTATGTGGTCTGAGTGTTTTGGTTTGATTTGCCCTAATGGGTAGCGATGGTGATTAATGCTGATGCTTTCTGTCCATAAACCGTCGACCAATAACAAGGGAGAGTCCTAACATAGAAATGACATTTACCTGCATGTGCGTTGTGGTGAGGGGCTGTTAACTTAGCCAAGGAGAGTGTCATGCCAATTACACTGCAGTGCCATTGCAGGGTCCTGCACAGGCAGATGGAACTTTGGGATTCCCCTGACAGGTCTGCAATATTAACAGAATTTATAATACACTAATAAAACCTGAAAAACATCACAGGCATCAGTTCTATCTCCTTCTTGTAAAAGGAGAATGTTTTGGTTTTGGTTTTGGTTTTGGTTTTGGTTTTGGTTTTGGTTTTGGTTTTGGTTTTGGTTTTGGTTTTGGTTTTGGTTTTGGTTTTGGTTTTGGTTTTGGTTTCTTTCTTCCCCATGAAATTGTTCCAGCATCTTTTTGAAGCTCTTTCATTAGCTCATTCTGCAGCTGAGGTGTTCATAAGAGGTACAGAAATCTTAGCAATATTTGCAAGACAGGAAAATATGCCTGACCATATTCTTATTGGCCCCCTTTCCCACTGAGCAGTTAGCCAGAATTTATCATAGAACCACAGAATCACAGAATAGTTTGGGTTGGAAGGGACCTTAAAGAACACCCAGTTCCACCCCCCTGCCATGGGCAGGAACACCTCCCACCAGACCATGTTGCCCAAAGCCCCATCCAGCCTGGTCTTGAGCACTGCCAGGGATGGGGCATCCACTCTGGGCAACCTGTGCCAGTGCCTCACCACGCTCTGAGTCAAGAATTTCTTCCTATTACCTAATCTAAAACCTACCCTCTTTTAGTTTAAAGCTGTTATTCCTTGTCCTATCACCACACTCCCTGACAAAGTCCCTCCCCAGCTTTCCTGTAGGGGCCCTTTAGCTACTGGAAGGCCGCTGTAAGGTCTCCTTGGAGCCTTCTCTTCTCCAGGCCGAACAACCCCCCCCCTAAGCCAGTCTTCACAGGAGAGGTGCTCCAGCCCTCTTATCAGTTTTATGGCCCTCCTCTTGACTAATAACTTCCATGTTAACTTCTAAGACTTCCATGCCCTTCTCGTGCTAGGGGCTCCAGAGATGAACGCAGTGCTCCAGGTGGGGTCTCATGAGAGTAGAGGGGGAGAATCCCCTCCCTTGCCCTGCTGGCCACGCTGCTTTTGATGCAGCCCATGATATGGTTGGCTTTCAGGGCTGCAAGAGCACGTTGCCGGCTCAAGTCAAGCTTCTCATCAACCAACACCCCCAGCCTCTATTTGTGCTTGGGACTGCCAGCCCAGATGGCCAATTCAGACCTATTTAGGGCCACTGTAGGTTGTTTTCGTGAGGACAGAAAATAAATACTAAAGGAGATCTTGGGTGCTGTCCTGCAGATCTATGAAGAACTTTCTTGAACATTTGTGTTCATCAGTGCCATGAGAACAAACAGCAGTAGGCCACTTCCCTGCTCATACAGCCTGTCTCTTGCCAGGCAGCATTCTGCCAAAAATAATATCTCATTCTTGCCTGTCCTCTCAGAAACACAAAGGAGCTGCTTTCTGAGCCAGTTACCTGGTTTGGGGGATTTCCTGATAACTGTATCCCACTTTCCTTTGCTGCACAGCCACCATCTTGTGCAGCATAACTGACCACCACCTTGTGCAGCATAATGCTGTCTGTCTCCACTCTCTTTACAGGAGGAGCATTTATCTGTTCCTTTGCTGAGGGTGCAGGCACACCAGCCAAAGCAACAAATTTACAGAGCTGCAGGAGAAAGGACCAGCTATTTCCTTTCAGCTTGCCCTGCTCGTGAATTAAACACCAGTAGCTTAAGTCATTTGCACACCCACACACCAAGAGATGATGACATCTTACTCTCCATCATGAGTGCTAGTAGTAGCAGTAGTAGTAGAAGTAGTAGTATTGGTGTTAATTCTTTGAGTCCTGGATCTGACTGCTGCACATTGTATGAGACATAAGTGCAGAGCCTCTGCCTCAAAGAACTTACCAACAAAACATGTTTGATTTCAACAGAAGACAAAACACCTAGACCTTTTTTTATTAAAAAAAAAAAAAAAAAGTTATTGAGCATGGAGGTGATGGAAGATTTGCTCCTGTATCATCTTGCAGTTTCATTTTACTCGTTTCTGTAAGAATAAACAATTCATAAAACCTACTAGTTCTGCAATTTTCCTGGCTAAGGCTAATGTATGCTGAGATGTGCAATTACATTTGTCATGTTTTGTTCACACCATGTATGAATCCAGTTCTCATCAGTAACAGGTTCTTTTCATTTACATGCTCTGATCTAAGAAAAACACTCTCTTTTCATTGTAGGAAAATATTTCTACTGCTGAACTTAGCCACAGCTGAGGCCTGCTGTGTTTCTTAGCTCATCCAAAGTGAAGATTAATTTTCACTGTAGTTTGATTAATAGAAATTTAACATAATTCATCTCAGTGCATTGCTGTGCTTAAACTATTTGTGTTAACTTTTTCAGATTCATTCTAAAATTAATGTGATGTGGATCCAAGTACTAATCATGCACATCCTTCATGTCTTGCCAACGGTAGTCTCTAACTTACTGCATAGCAAGTGATTACATTACTAAAAGAGTCATGAGCTGTCTGCATAGCCATTACTCTAAAAAATAGGTACTTCATTTTATTTTTAAAGCCACAAGTGATAGTTCATGTGGAGGGCACAGGAAAGAAAGAAGTGCTCAGAGCAGCTCCTCCAAGGAGAAGCCCACAGGGGACCACGGGACCAGCCCTGGACGAACCTGAGACACGGCCGATCTTACCGGACCTGTCTGGGGAACAGCTGTCATTGCTCAGAAAGTTCACTAATTTTTTGCAGACTGATAAAGCTGGCTTATGTCAGGGAGAGGGCCACCTGAGCATGGCCAGGCTTTGGGAAGCTCCTGCCAGGCAGGGCAGTCCTTGCAAGGATTGCTGATTGATGTGGGAAATGGAGGGAGGACAGAGGCCAGCTGAGGGGCTGCATCATGCCCATGCAAGGGAGCCAGGCAAGAAACATTGACCCAGACATGTGAAAAACAGTCCAAGCATGATTAAAGAACCGTAATGGACACATTTGCCATCAGAAAAGAGCAAATCCTTCTTCGTCCTTTTTTTTTTTATTTTATTTTAATCATCTTAGACCACTGTACAACCTTTTTTTAAGCATACTCTGTAGGAACTGTTCTGACACAGTGTAGAAAAAAAAAACAAAAAACATGACTGCTTTGCCCTGTGTGATGAGCAGAAAAAAAAATGAAATGGCAAAAACAAAACAAAACAAAACAAACAGTCCTTCAAGTTATTCCTGTCTGAATCCTTTAACCTATCCTATCAATATTTCTGTATTTTCACGAGCACCAAACTGAACTGTAAAATTGAAACAGAACTACAGAACTAAAGGCCCATGTTCTGGCAATTGGTTCAGGAATGTTTTTCAGCAATAGAAGATGGTGCATCGTATGGCTCTCAAACACACTTCTCTGGTCCAGAGGGGCACCCTGAGTCCCTCAGACAAACACAGAGTGCACAGTCCTCTCCTTGCTGAATGGACGAAATGTCACTTCAGAGAGACAAGTCAGTCCTAAAAACTTTGCTTCCAGTCCAGGTAATTAGCTTGGGAAAATCTGCAGAAGTGAAGGGGAAGGAATATTTTCCTGTGGCCACAGATGACAACTGGCACTTTGCCATCACTGCAGTGACCTCAGATTTCTGCGTAGCTGCTGCTGGTCCCTGAGGAGCTCTCTGCAGGCACAGCATCACCCTCCTGCTCCTCCTGGGCTGCCTGGTTGCTGGGGACATGGTGGAAGTGGATGGACATCAGATCCTTTCGGAAGAGGAATGGTGTTGTCCCACACCAGCTGGCGAATGGACACGGCATGTTTCTCTCCACCAGCAACTCAAAGCCACAATCTCTCACTGTATGTCTGCAAGCTTATCTGAACCAAAAGTGGGAACCACTTGCCAGCTTCACCAACTCCATTTACCTCCATGTATATTTTCATGATGTGGACAAAATAAAGCTATATTATCACAAAGAGGCCAGGCCAGTATCCTGTGTACCCTACCAAAAATACCTCTGCTGCTCGCGGCACTTATCCTTCCCAAACGAGTGAGTTCAGAGCTGGGTGTCACTTAAAGAGTGAGCGATTGGGAGAGCTGAGCAAGCCTTAGAAAAGTTTGATTAAAAGCAAAAGAAGTAATCCAAACTGGAGCTCCAAGTTACTGTTTTTTCTTGTCCTTCTAGATCAAGTTGCCTGTTTCACTTCTTGAAATCATCAGACAGCTTTTGAAAGTTTTGTTGTTTTTTTTTTTTACATAGTAGTTTTTGGAGTGCTGTTACATTTTTTACAATTCTGTGAAGGTTGTTTGTTCCATTCATCTCATTTACAAAAGTTTAAAATCCCTGTCACTGAGATGTTGAACAAACCCAACAAGAGCTGGGCATTTTTGTTTCCCTTTGTTTTCTTATGTTAGCATTCTTAATTTTCAAATGTTAGCATTAACATTTATCGTTGCCTGCTTAGATGCAAAATGCTGGTCAAGTGTGTCACATTTTCTCATTCGTCTCACAGGTAAGCTGCAAAGTGCTGCAATTCTTTCACCAGTACATGCTGGGCTGCAACTACTTCTGGATGCTCTGCGAAGGGATTTACCTTCACACGTTAATTGTGGTGGCAGTGTTTGCTGAGGAGCAGCGTTTGCACTGGTATTACCTCTTGGGCTGGGGTATGTATGGCGTGATTTATAGCAAGCTAGTGAATTCTTTCAGATGTTTGAATTCTTCTAGCACTTACACACCTGAATTGTTCTATTTACACTAGTAGATCATAGCCTAGGGTTGAGTTCTTGGGTCCTAAATTTGAGTGCATTTATTTGGATCAGCCTAGAGACTCATGAAAATCAGCAGGAGTCTTTATCCATTATTTGCTGCATCTTGGGATTTTCTGAAAGAAATGCTGAAGTTTTGTTAAGCAAAGCTTTGGGAGAGAAATAGATTTTTATCGAAGCACATCTTTTGTCTGAACAAAACTTGTCTAGTTTTGTCACTTTACATGCAAAAATATTAAACTGCAACATTACCTATAAAAGTATTCTGGAAAAAGAGGAAAATCAATATCTGCGTCTCCCAAAGTGAAAAACAACAAGGTACATACAAAGAGGAACCAGAGCTTCTCTGGAACTGAATCCAATATTGGATATGCTTTGACAGATGATATTTTACCCACACAGGAGTAGATAATGTCTCTACTTTTATTTTGTCTTACAGCAGTGATCTCTAAAGCATTTCAGAGAACCGTACAGTCATCATTGAAGCAAATCTCAGTGATATTCTATGAGAGAGGTTACAAACCCACGCACTATGCAAACTATATGTAGTCGTGTGCATTCCACTCAAGAAACCATGACTAAGTCTGGTTCAACATCTCCAAGTATGCAGATCTCTTCTCCTTTCACTGAGGGAGTCCTTGCCTTTCAATTAGTAGCAACAACAGGTATCTACCCTTTGGACTGCCTGGCCCAGTAAAAAGCCATGTAAATACAACCAGTATATTAGAGTGGAGTGCAATCTCTTTTACAGTTAAGTCACTATTGTAAATCCAGTCCACACCAGTGCTGACAGAAAATCATTACTAATAGGTTTTTCCCAGTTTGGGAACTGTGAATTTCTGGCCTCATTCCAATTTCTGGTTAGCCAGGCCTCAGATCTCAAACCCCACTGGTGTGACCAAGCAGCAGTGATGGATCTTTTTTCATTGTTCCACAGCACTTAGGGATGGTCACTGGCACTTATCTCTTGCAATTCCAGACTGAAGCATGTAGAACTTACTCTGTATTTTCCATCCTCTTTGCAAATGTTTTGCCTGTTCAACATTATTTCATTTCCAGCAAGAAAATAAAAAACAGCCCTTCTGCTTAGACAGAGGAAAATTAGGAATTAATTAGATGGGAGAAAAATGACCTGGTTCTGAATGTTCTGAAGAACTTTAAAACCCTGACATCAGCTGCTAGTTGGGCATCCAATACCAGGTCTTATATAGATGGTAACAGCAAAATAGAAAGTTGTTCCCCCTTTATTTGGATTTTTCATTTAAAAGACTGGTAACGTATTTTCCTCTTATAGCACAAGACAGTACTCCCTGGATACCTGCATTAAATACCTAGAAAATTAAGCACAATTTTCTAGTTTATGTGGAGTATAGTGCCAGAGAACAGTATCCAAGCATGTAAGAATTTATTTTATTTTTTTTTTTGAGAATGGCATCTTTTCTGAGAAGAGAGGGAGCTGTCATGGTCTTGGAATGAAAATTCTATGGAACATCACCAGCTGTTAAAAACCTTCCTGAAGAACCATAAATTGAGTTAAGGTTTCTGGACTTTTTCTGTCAATCCAAATAACTGAGCCCTTGTGGAGCAAGCAACTGTGCTATCGGAAAGTTTTCACAGTTCAGAATATATTTGAATATACAAAGTCTGGTAGTGCTCTAGTTTTGAAATGGAAGCCCTACCTGAAGAGTAATTTCAAACACTTCCTTCCAGATAAAACTTTTGCTGTTTTCATGTCTTGTAGCATAAGCCTTCTGGAAGTACTGTCGTTCTGTATTGAATTATGCAGGAGAAAAATGGGCATTAACATATTTTTTTTAAAGTAACATTCACTTTAGGCAGTGCAATTTAATGCAACTGGGACAGATGGCCTGCCGTTAAAGTTTATGAGCTAGCGGAAATATTGTTGAGAGCATCATGGTGGGTAACTCAGTGAAGATAACTGGTAAGATGCTTATCACTATCTGCAGCACTGCCCTAAAAGTAAATAGGGTGGTCGCTGTGGGAATAGCATGATGATATCTTGAGAGAGAAAAGGTTAATAGAAAAGGACACAACTCTGTCTATGAAGTCTGCAGCCTTATTAATGAAACTAAATTGATACTGCCACACAAAAGTAATCATTAGCACCTTGTTTCTAAAGTAGAAGTCATTATTAGCAATATGATCTAATTAGGGCTATCTGGCCACCCCTTAAATTTGCATAAATCAGTGTAATTCCACTGTTTCCAGAAGCAGTGCTCACATTAGGTCTAACTTTAAGCATCTAGCTATGTTAATCAATGGATAGAGATACATTTCTCCAAAGAGCAATGCAGAGCAAACAGAGCAGGTTGTGCTCTGAATTATAATTCAAAAGATCAAGGTAAATGTACAACATGAGATGAATATACTCATTATTCATTGTTATAACTAATCCCTATGCGAGAAGATCTGTATTATTTTATTTGGAAAAATCACTAATGACATTTGTAAAATGGCTTTATAAAAAAAAAAAATCTGAGCAAATATAAAACACTTCCACAAAAGGCTGCAGATGATTGAATGGAATCTGACATGGACAGATGTATTTCAAGAATTATGCCTTCAGGTGACATCCTCTCTGGCAACTGCTGCTGCTGGGAATGTCCTTTTCATTTGTTATTGTTTCAGCAGGTCAGGAAATCACCCTTATGCAGAGCAAGAAAACAGCATCAGATGGGTGCATCCAGCTACAGTGTACTCTGGGTGCTTCAGGCAGCTTCATCCACATAAAAGTGAAGAGGGAATCATGTATTTGGACAGAGCTGAAGCAGATTGTCAGTTCAACTGGAAATACAATTAAGCATAATTGCCAGATTTTATTTATTTATTTATTCTATATAGAGGACTTGGCATGATCTCAAGGGACATGTCATAACTTTTCTTGTGGTGGCTGGGGTGGAACCTTTTCTACATTGCTCACTGTTCATGATATAGGTGGGACCCCTGGAGAGATACGGTACATGTTGGGCCACCAAGGCCCAACAGGCCTTCTTGGCGCTCCCCTTCTTACTGCTCATTGCTTTCTGACCCTTGAAAAGGGAAAAATGACATCTAGCTGTATGAGCTAGCCTGCAGCTGGAAATTTGAGCCATAGATGGTCAAGAGATTCTTACCCTGCAACTGATTAATGAAAACTTTCCGTCGCGTTCCTCAGATTTGCATGTGAATTTGTTGAGCCAAATATTCTGGGCTAATGCATTTAACAGAAGAAGGAGGTCCCATGGCATCATGTTGTGCACTCTACTTACAATACTCCAGGCCAGAGTTTTCAGATGAAGGCTATTTGCTATTACAGATTGGTCCCTTAAAAATGCATTTCAGTCTATGTTGTCCATCAACAAAACTGGCTCAGACTTGATTCATTTCCAAAGCAAAAGGATTTTCTTAAACTGTCAATCCCATAAGGTCACCCTGAGTTTGGAAAATCCTTTCTTTTTGTTCTGAGCTTTTTGTTTTTCTACCATGCATCATCACTCTAAAAATTCATTCTGCAGCCAGCAGCCCAGTAATCATTTTCTAACAATATATAAAAGAGAAGGCAATCCGCTTTGTTCTCCCACAGCTGCATTGTCCTCTCAAGTACAACTGCAGTAAGAACTTATTTTGGAAGTAGAGCAACAAGTTGTTGCTTAGAGATACCTGGATACCACAGAGTGTCCTATTTATATACTTTTTTGACCTCAGTCTCTTTCCAGCATTGTCTGGCCTGTGCTCTGCAGTAAGAATACTCGAGAATTTGGCTAAGGATTCTCTGCCTCATCTAAAAGTGTTTATGAAATCACTAACACCTGAAGAAACAAGGAGCCATGTTCCTCCCTCTGTGACTAATCACTGTATCAGCAGGACATTTTCACATGTTTTTCTTATAACTACAGAATATCCACTGGTCGGAACAAACATGCATGGTTTATAGGGAGCAGGCAGCAGTAACACCAAAGGTGTCCACAAAGCCCTCTGCAAAGGACAGACAAGGCAGTAGATGACTCCAGCTGTCTGCATATGTAGGATTATACAAGGTGGGGTCAGTATTTTAGCATGGGTTCCCCTATTACAGATTTCTAGCCTATTGGAGAGGGAGACTGCATACAAGCAAGCTGAAGGAAGATCGACAGGAGTGGACCACATTGCCACTCTTAAAATGTCGGGGTGGAAACAAGCATTTTACGGCATGAAGCTGTGACAGGGGAGGGTCAGGCTGGGTGTTAGGAAAAGGTTCTTCACTGAGAGGGTGGTCGGGCACTGGGACAGGCTGCCCAGGGCAGTGGTCACAGCACCAAGCCTGCCAGAGTTCAAGAAGCATTAGGACAATGCTCTCAGATGTATGGTTTGTTTTTTTAGGTGGTCCTGTGTGGAGCCAGGAGTTGGACTTTATTACCCTTGTGGGTCCCTTCTAACTCAGGATGTTGTGATTCTACGGTTCTATGATTCCGTGATTCTATGATTTGAGGTGTTCAGTATAGCACGGCGTGTTCCCAAGCCTTTGGCCTCGTGCAAATTTGCCCTCCTCAGCTCCCTGTCAACACAGTGACTTCCCCTGAGGCATCAGCTGGGCTTCACAGATAAAGCAGGAGATGTGGAGTTACAGTATCCCCAGCTCCCCTCCTCGCCGATATAAACCTGCATGGGATGTGCTTGATGGCACAGGGGATGGGAATCTGCAGAAGCTATCCCAAATCCCCACTGCTGTGAATGTCCTGGCTCCACACATTTTCTCTTGCTGTGGGCCTCCAAAAAGCAACCCCTCTCTCTGTTGTTTACTGCTCCATAATCTGGCATGCAAGTTAATGTGCCTCTGTCTTTCTCAATCCCGATTTACATGGTTATAACAAGTATCCCTGGTTTCCTGAGGGAATGCCGTACTGAGAACCAAATGATCTCTGCCTCCATCTCACACTGCTTGCTCACACTCCCTCCTGCACGAGCCACAGTAGCACAGGGGAGCCTGGCAGGAGCTTTGTGGAGCCCCAGGAGAGCCTATGGCCCATGGACTTGGTTTCTTCTGTTGGCCTGCCTGGAGCATCACACCATGCTAGAGTTCTGGGTGTAATAGGATTACGGTTCTTTGTGAAAGCTGGGATTTCACATATATGTGTTTTATGGACAAGACATGTTGGTAGTGTGAGTGACACCTGAAATTCAAATCAAAAACACCAAGTCTGACCTATACCTTTAATCATTTCAGGGTTCCCTTTAGTGCCAGCATCTATTCATGCAGTTGCAAGAGCCAAATACTTCAATGACAAGTGAGTAGCATGTCTGATTTTGAAGGAATTTACCATTATTTTATTGTGTAACACATTTTATTTGAGTAAATAATAAACTCTAATGGTGTATTTCCCTTCCAGCTGCTGGATGAGTGTTGACACTTACTTGCTTTATATTGTTCATGGACCTGTAATGGCAGCTTTATTGGTAAGAATATTATTTGAAATCGACAGTTTAGTAATTATTTTAGAAATGCTGCTAATGTGTAGAGAATATAAATTTCTGAACTTTAAGTATTTTGGTCAAAATGTCAAAGTAGTTAGTGATTTCCTCTATTCAGGACAGGTTCTTAATACTTTTCATAAATGGGACCTGTAAAAAGACCTCCCAGAAAATAATCAGATTTTAAAGCAAACTGAACCATTAATTGCTTTTGAAAATCCGCGTGGTCACTCGACTCCATTGTAACATTTTTGTGACAAATGTACTGCATTTAAGTGACATCAGTGAAACATCAATGCCTTTGCTGGGCTGAGTGGAGTGCAAGCTGGTTATTCAGTGCTAGTTTTACTGGTTTCTGCACAGGTATGGTCCAGTGGTAGGGCCAGGAAAGGGACTGGAGTGGGCTGTCAGAAGCAACACAGGATGAGATTCAAGATGCAGCTCAGCAACGTGTACACATATAGCATGTTCTGTGCCAGTGGTGATGGTTGGCATTGTAACACTGACCTTTCTGAAAGGTTTTATTCAACCCAAGTCCCAAACTCATCTCAGTGTGTCACCCAGATTGTTGGACCAGGTGATCTTGGAGGTCTTTTCCAACCTTAATGATTCTGTGATTCTGTGGTCACCAAGCTACAAGTATGTATCTTAGCTACAAAGAAGAGAGGAAGGGCTGCTTTTATGGAAAAAGAACAATCTTTAACTGTTTTAAAAATAAGGCATTATAATTTCTGGCTTGTTCTTATGCCATTTCCAGTTTTATTTTTCTTGTAAAGATGTCAGTGTTCACAGAATGTCCTGCTTGATTGGGCACAAGAATCTCATAGTGACAGCCTGACTCAGAAGAGCTGAGGAATTTCACCTTTGCAGAGTCTTCTTTCCACCTTTCACAGTTACTTCAAGAAATTCTAAAACTGAAGGTTAAGCAGAGTGAGTGAAGTTAGAGGAAGATGGAGAATAAGGTTTAGATTTAATGCTGAATGGGACCTCAGAAGTCATTCATTATTCCCTTTTTCCAGTAGAGCACAAATGTAAAATAGTTGAAAGGTCTCTCAGTAGCTAAGAAGTTATGAAATGCTTTACTGAAACGTACTGATTCATGGTTTATTGTTCTGAAAGATCCAAGTGAGATTTCTCATTTATTTATGGATTTGGGGCTATTAAAATATCTATGTTAGTTATGCAATAAGAGGTTACTTATTTAAAAAGTAATAATTTGGAGAAAACTCTCTTAATGTTCAGAAGGACAGGTGCCTGATAACATTGTAACAGATCGGGAAAAAGTGAACTGGTTACACTGGAGCAAAAGCCTGTGATACCTGTGGTATTTACTGGGCTCATGACTGGCCCATGTCTGCCATCTCTCTTCCATCACAAGCTCTCAGCACATCCCACAAGGAGCTGTGAAGCCAGAGCCAAGAGCAGATACACATGCGCTAAGCACCCACAGCTGGAATAACTCAGGAAATCAAATATTGAGCTACTCAGAATAGATGACCAAAATGGTCACAGGCAAAACTTTCTCAGTTATTTGGCATTTCTTCTGTGATCCAGCTCATTTTAAGTTTTACCTGGGGGCCTTGTACTGTGGGATCCCTACAGTCCCATGGAGGCAAGGATAAGCCTAGATTTTTCTCAAGAACCAACTTGCCAGAAGTAGTGGCTCACGTAAGCCAGAGCATGTTCCTCAGAGAATGTGCATGACCCTGCAGGCTCCGTATGTCCAGGGATGACCTGGGGATTTTGTCTCACTTGGCTGTAGACATCTTCAGTGCAGACCAAAGCAAGATACCTTGGGGACCTCCCCAGTAAGAGAGAAGTGGTTACTCTGGGAACAATTCATCCACCCTACTGAACCTTGTGACATAGATATGAGGTGTTTTGTTTCTTAGAAATCCTGAATTTTACCACATCAACATTAAAACACCCTGCCTGTCCTAAACATCCATTCAGGCATGTCTCCAGGAAAACTTGTAGAGCAGCTTAACATCTGTTTTCTGAAGATATTCAGGTACTTTCCAAGGCCTGACTTCCAAGAGGGTGCCCATTATGAGCAACAATGAAGCTAGAAAGTTGCATTTTAAAAAGTTGCATTTATTTGTCCTGCATTTTCTGTTTGAATGCCTGTTTAATTGAATGCTTTCACCTATAACGGTTTTGCTTTACAGGTCAATTTTTTCTTTTTGCTTAACATTGTCCGAGTTTTGGTGACAAAGCTAAGAGACACCCACCGTGCTGAGTCCAACATGTATATGAAAGCTGTCAGAGCCACATTAATCCTGGTGCCCTTACTAGGAATTCAATTCGTTATTATTCCCTGGAGACCAGAAAACCGCCTTGCTGGAGAAATATATGACTACATCATGCATATATTAATGCATTACCAGGTATGTTATATAATAGCAACTTCAGCTGTGGTGAGGTGCTTGCTGTTAAGCTAATTTAGCCAAAGCTGCTGATGCCAGTTGTTTTGCACTGAAACTGAGAGTGACTGTGGTTTTGCATTTCTTTTCTAACCACTTTCACATTGCTGGATTATCTGCCTCAACACAAGTAGCATCACTGTATAAAGAAGAACCAGGAGATAGAGGAAACAATGAACAATGAAACAAAAATGATTAAATGGCACTATTTCTGAACAAAGTAGGGAGAACTGAGATCACAGAGGGCTTTTATGTTCAAAGCACTGTTTCTGCTGAAGTGTTGAAATTGACTGAAGCTGGTGTTGTGAGATTAATATTAAAATTAGCTGTGTATGCAAACTATTGTACAGAGGGAATGCCAATACACAGAAGAAAAGATGGAGACAATGAAGCTTCGTTCAGGAGTTAAAATTACATTATTAAATAGTTTAAATTAAAATGCAACACTGACATTTTGAATTCATAAATGCTTTGAAAATATATCATCATTCAATAGGGCTGGCTTGTTTTTGTTTTTATTAAAAAAAAAAAAAAAACTACAACAACAAAACCAAAAAGAAACTAAAGTACTTCAAATGCTTGGTTATCTGGTTACTCTCTGTAACATCCAGTCCTATATTGACCAGGAAAGACAGATTTGTAATACATTTGTGAGTAGTGGACAACATGGGTGATCACACTTACCCACTTCTTGTTTCCTTTCATGCAGAAGCTAAATGCAGAAGTTATTTTACCGTTGTAGTAAGTAAACAACTCTAAAAATTCAGTGGTGTTTTTTCCTTAAAAGAGGTGATAAAAGATGCTACCAAAATCTATGCATCCTGTCATCTGAGACTATTTTCTGCATATCACCTGTATTCCTTCAAAATTGTGGGTGTGCATGATGCTGCATGTATAGAATAGTTGAAGCGATAGGTCTGTTTTTGCAGCATATGCCATCTTATTTTACAGTTCTGATTAACAGCAATGAGAAAATCTCTTTCTTGTTTTGTTACCTGTACTTTGCCTTGTCACTTCAGGGACCTCAACAGCTACAATGGAATATCTCCAAAAAAGTTTTCTGGTGACAAGTTGCTTACATTTTTAGTACATTAAGATAAGACAGAGTGCAACAATAATTTCACTCTTAAAATATCTTCCAACTCCTGCAAGATTGCCAGAGAACTACAAAATAAATGTTAATTAATGATCCTAATGATGATCATTTTGCAATACAAAGTCACCAAACTTGGGTTAAAAGGCAACCAGCAACAAAAGCAAAATATCATGAAAAGCCAGGGCAACGATGCAGAGCCTTGGCTGGGGCATGCTGGTGTAGACGTAGTGCCTGACCCTGCAGAAGAGCTCTTGAAGCTCTATAGGATAATATCAGTGTGCATCCAGAAGCAGGTAAAATTTGGCATTTCAGGAGACTTATGAAGTTGGGCTGCCAACTGCAGCTAATGGTGGTGCTCCCTTTTCTACCTAGAGTGGATTTTTAATTGTATTCTGAAATAAACCTCCTTAATCCTTTCCCAGGCATTTCTTGCATGCATATTTAGGATAGCCACCTATATAATCTCTCCTCCGGTGCTCATTTTCTTCTAGGACTGATTATGTAATTAGCAGGTGTTGTATTAGCTTGTGTAATGGTTATATTTCCCTGCTAGCTATTGCACTCTCATAAACTACTGCCTGTCTCTCCATAAACTAGCAGCAGCCATTATTGTCTGCACCCAGTGGTGTGTCAGTCATACACAAGCAGGCATCATGTCTGCATTTTTATTTTATTTTATTTTATGGAAAATATAATACATTCTCCATCTTTGCACTGGCTAAAGGATGATATTTTATGCTTTTTCTAGAACAGAGAGACAGATTTTCAATAGTGCATCACTGCCTTAAGTGACCACAATAGATTGGCATATAAGCTACATCTTCATGCACATAGAAATGGTGCAAGCTAGCACTGCAGTCTGTTTTACAATTCAGATGATTGAAAATGATGAATGAGTGAGAATTTACTCACATGAGAAACTATGTAATAGTATTTCTTTCAGCAAACATGTTTCCTAGGTGAAAAACAATACATTGAGGTGTTACATGCTAGGTTTCCTCTGCTAAAGTCATTTTTGAATAACAGGAGCCTGTCTGGTTTTGAATTGTCCTGCCCTTTTTGCAGGATTATCATTAATGCCATTTTCAGCCAAAGTGTTTTTTTTCAAATAAGGCTATATGAGCAATTCACAGATGCTATATATCTAACCTACCTTGCTCAGTGTGTATTTTTCACTACACAGACCAGAATCCTCTTAGTAGATCAGTAGAGTAGATGCATAACAAGTGATAAAAATCAAAACCTGGCTGTTGTGCTGCAAATATAAATGTGTGTACTTTTACAGCACATCCAGCCAGCCCCTCATGGATGCTGTAAAAGTAGCAATTATTAACTCCTCTCACCATCACCGATACTGGCTCTTTGGCCCCCAGGCTGTGCTGAAATGAAGATCACACCAGACAAAAGAAAGATATTTCAGCCATTAAGTGGAATAAATTATGCACAGAGAGGCAAGCTGTAGGTGCACACAGCAGCTAATTAAACACAGCTCCTAACGTAGGCACCACAAAGCAAACATTTGCACTCCAGAACAGCAAGTTGCAGACTTTCCCTAGAGGACCTGATTTTCAAAAGCCTGTTAGACGATGCAGAAAGCATATGAAAGATGCAACCTTCCTTGGGGTATAAAACCCCAAGATTTTTTATGGTATGGGATGTGCTGGCTTCTTGCACACCTCTGATGTGAGAACCCATTCATTGCTCAAAAGCCAGAAAAGTCCCATCATGCTGCCCAGCAAAGATGAAATGGTGCACCTGGGCAAGCAGGTGCCTCTTGTGAAGGGATGAAGCAGCAGCCCCGTTCCCTGTGTGTAACTGCTCACAGGTGTCTCCCCCAGCCTCAGGAACCACCGAGCAGGCCCACCAGGTTTGAGAGGCCCAGGTACAAAGAGATGGAGTGCTCAGCTTCTGCAAGTAGGTCTGCTACCAGTGAGCGCATCCTGGTATCTCACTTTCCTGATGTTGGTCCATAACAGAGGCCTCACAAGAAAGGAGGAGCAGTGGGAAGATGATATATCAGTTAGTCCCATGTATGGTCCCCTCAGCCAAATGCTCTCAAACGAGCCCAGTATTTGACACATTCATGCCTATGGGCTCATTCCACCAACCATCCCCTCTTACTGAACCCTCTCTCCAGCGTCTTGTAGTTGGGTTTGTAGAGACTAACATTGCACTGTCGCTAGGCCACAGAAGACCTAGACATGGAGGTCTGCTTGATGTGATACTGAAACAGCCCACAAATCTACAGTGCTTAATCATAGAATCACGGAACTGCTTGGGTTGGGAGGGACCTTAAAGACCACCCAGTTCCAACCCCCCTGCCATGGGCAGGGACACCTCCCACCAGACCAGGTGGCTCAAAGCCCCATCCAGCCTGGCCTTGAACACTTCCAGGGATGAGATAAGGTTACTTATGTTCTCCATACCTTGCTGACTACGGCCATAAACATGCAATTCTGTCTCTAATGAGAAATGACAATGCTATTTGGTATAATGGCCTTGTTATTGGCAAACAAAAGATTTTTTTCTATTACATAGAACATAATCAAAGTTTTCTTTCTCCTCAGGTGTTGCTCAGCAGCTTCCAAGCAGCACCCTCAGGACAGCACCTCCTGTCCTGCTAGGCCAGGAGGTCCAGTTCATGAGGGCCTCCTTTGTATCACAGTTATTTTGCATTTTTCAGGCATGGGTTTGAGACACATCTATACCCACCCTGCGTCCAAGTTGTAAATTTAATTCCAGCTGATAATCTTGATAACACCTTTATGAAGGACAAAAGTAACCCATTTAAAAGTAAACTCTTAAATATACTAAGATATTTCAATCCATTTGAGAAGGAATTCATTTCATCTGTTTCTCCATATAAGGGGAAATAAATATCCTCTATAATGCCAGACCAGACAGAAACATTCTCTCCTGTGCAAAGTTAAGATAATAGGACTGCTTTTGAGAACATAAGTGTTTCTTTTATTTGTCTTTCTTCTTCTTTTTTTTTCCTTTGTATTATTAGTAATTTCAAAATTTTCTAAAATTTTGAGCCAATAAAATTTTGGGACTTTTTTTTTTTTGAAAGCTGAATGCTATTTTTTTGTTGTTGTTGTTGTTAACCTAACATAAATGAACAATTCCTAAGGTAATCATTTACCTCAGAGGTGCTGTATGGATGTACTATGAATGAAAATGATGAAGAACACAGCATTGTTTTTCTCAAAGCTCTTTTCCGAAATGGGAGAGAGAGAGAATGGGAAACACTTCACTGAAGCACCTTGGCCATGTTTTGTTTTGTTGACTGTTTTTTTTTTATTATTATTTTTATTTTCTGTCCATTCAGATCCAGAAGTGGATGGACATGGACCAAAGCCCACAAAGAGAAACAGAAACTGATTTTTTTATACAATAGCCATCTGTACATTTACCTCTACCCTTATCTTCTACTATTGATAATAAATATATTATCTCACAAAAGCCTATAGGGTGTGTAATTAGAGCAGAGCCTGAAGTCATGGAAACTCAGGAAAAACAAAAGTAAGCATACTTATATATGCTTTATTGGTTTTTTTGGAGACATAAGCTAGAAGAAACACAAATGAGGTATCAGTAACCCACAGAAATCTGCAGTATCCACATAATGATTTTTTGTTTGTTTTTAACCTCAGCAAATGTAGGACAGTGAAATACAAGTCAAATACCTGTCAAGCAGAGAATGTCCTTGGACCAATACTGGGACTTAAACACGGGGAAAAATTCACTGAAAAACTCACATGAAGAAAGATCTGAGAGCTGCTGACTCTGAGCAGTCCCTTGGGTATGATTCGCTAGAAAGACATGTTCATTTGATCTTCACATGGTTCCAGAAATAAAATAAAGAATTTCAGAAACAGTCTTTAAAGGCCTCAATCTCAAAATAAATGTAGTCCTTGTCCCTGCTTTCAGTCCTACAACCATTGGTACCCTCCTGTCAGCGGGCAGTATGTCACAGGTCAGTTTATCAACCCCACACAGTGTCAGAGAGATGTAATTGACCTAGAGATCTTGTTCTTAGAAAGGATTGCACCCTGAGCAAAAAACAGTAGTGGATAGAGAGAATACAGAAGACATGTCAAAGAAATAGAAGAATTAACCTGTGGGCCCTGCATGGCATGATCAAACTTCATCCAGTCTCTTACAGATTATAATATATCCCCTGTAAAATTATCAGCATCCCAAGCCTTCCTAGCTCTGAAGAGACAAAGCTGATATCTGCTACTGATGTCTCTGTAGCTTTGCAAGTGAAGATATACATAGTACTCTGAACAATGAGAAAAATATATGTAGAAATCAGAAGAAATAGAAATAGAAATAGAAATAGAAATAGAAATAGAAATAGAAATAGAAATAATAGAAATAGAAATAGAAATAGAAATAGAAATAGAAATAGAAATAGAAATAGAAATAGAAATAGAAATAGAAATAGAAATAGAAATAAATAGAAATAGAAATAGAAATAGAAATAGAAATAGAAATAGAAATAGAAATAGAAATAGAAATAGAAATATAGAAATAGAAATAGAAATAGAAATAGAAATAGAAATAGAAATAGAAATAGAAATAGAAATAGAAATAGAAATAGAAATAGAAATAGAAATAGAAATAGAAATAGAAATAGAAATAGAAATAGAAATAGATAGAAATAATTGTTCATGTAACAGCATTTTTGGACTCTAGTGGAAAGCATGTTGGATGTTAGAATAAAGGCACGATAGAAATGAGTGGGCTTGAAGAATCTTAGTGCCAGAGCTTCATGTTGTAGCTGTGATATATGTATTTCATAAAACACAGTGAGGTGGCAACTCTTAGTGAGGCTAAGCATCCTACTGTCTTGAGATATTGCTTAAAATTCTGGAAAGGCACAGGACCATTTTAGTATTTACTCTAATTAAAAGCAACAAGCAGTTTACTTGCACTTTTAATCTTCCAGATCTTTGCTGCATGTTTTCTTTCGTTCTCATGTTAATAATTTTCACCAGTTGTGTGAACATCGCTTCTGTGTTTGCACAGAAGGCTGACTGATCCCATAGTTTGCTATCTGTAAATGGGCAGATGCCATATAGGTTATCCATTATTCTCCTTCAGAATCATTAGACTCCCATCTGCCATGAAACCTCATCCAACTTCAAGAAAGGTTATCTTACCAGCCCTGCATAGTGATCAGTCCATTTCTGTTCCTCACAATATTTATTTGGGCTTGGGGTTTTGATGGAGAATTCTTTGAATAAAGGGGCAACAATTTTGTTGAAGAACAGAAGTAGAAAATTTACTTCGCTTCTTTCTCTCATTCTGATGCCTTTCATATCTGCTGTGTGGATATGGGATATCCATCAAGCTTCTCTAATCCTAGAGGACATCAAAATCCATCTCATTCCCCATTGTGGCTGGTTGCTGTTCATATAGACACATTCTAGCAGAATGGTGGAACCCCTGATGTGACCATATAGCATGTAGTTGAACAGCAGATGTTTTGCAAGACAGTGCAAATTAATGTAGCACACACAGTGCAGGAGCATAATCACTACAGGAAAGTGCAAGGTTTGCTCCCCTTGCATAAATTTTGGATGTCGGCATCTGTGGTCTGCCAAAATTCTGCTTTAGAGGCATAAGGTTTGGCTGACTTTGTGGTGTTTCTCAAACCAGAGGTTAGGGAAAAACTATTAGGCTTTACACACTGTGTTCTGGTATTTGAGTTTTCTGAATATACCATTTTTCCAAAACATGAAGAGACTCTTTCTTTTTATCACTCCAACTATCCTTCCTCCTTCTCTGTCTTTACATTTGAAGTCATGCCAAATTACATGTTACGTACTAAAGAAAATTTATTAGAGTAAAATAATTGCAGAAATTCAGGTGATCAGCACCTCTTTGAACCAGCCTCTGTGTGTTCCTGATATATAAGCATTTTGTTACAACATTTATTTTACCCTAAGTTTGCGGTCCATAATATTCACTTGAGAGTCCAAGACATTTTACAAAGTGTTAGCTACAATTTAACTGATAATCAGTTAAATGAGGATTTATAAAAAAGGTACAGCTGTAAAGCTCTTAAAAGCAGCCCCTGGGAAAACAAGCTATTGTACTGGATAGTTTTTTCCCTCAATTTCATGAACTGCTGTAAGTTTAGTTTATAATAACTACTTTAAATAATCTAATATGAAGGCATTTGGCTCCCAGTTTTGCTATGTATTGCTATTTTAATAACAGCTAGTGCTGCTTAGAAAACTAAGTGTAATTGCGTGACTTTGAATGGCAGGCCCTATGCACAATAATTTTCTCTCTTACCTATTTTATACTTCTTCACCTCATGTTCTTGGCTTAGCCTTGTTTAATCTTATAGAGGTAATGAAATACCTGAATGACCATGGCAATAATTAAATTAATTTAAAGCAGTTTAGGTCCAAGCTAGGATCTGCAACCTCTCTTTTGCTTTTTTTTTCCCCTCCCCCTTACTTTCTAATTCACCCAGTTTTGTGTTGTTTGTTTTATTGCTACTATTTTTTCCCCTTTTTTCTGACCACTAATACCTCTTTTCACATCCTCTCCATCCATACCGATGCTGCAAATATAAAAGTCCACTTATCCTAACATACACTTCAATTTAAAGCCTTCCTGGCACAGCTGGGTTTCCCTTGTCTTTTAACTGGGTAACTGCACTCTCACAAACAAGTGTCAGCATGTAGGAGAACTCCTCTGCCTTCTCTTCAGCAAAGCCAGTATCAGGGGATTACTCCATTGTAAGCAAGACGTCTATCTTACATATTACTTAGTTTTCCTTCTGCAGACCTCTCGTACAAAAATAACTTTATAGCTGGAATAGATCATCTAGAAATGTCAGTAATATGGAAGAAAATGGTAAAATGTGTTGATAAGAAAAGACAAAAATCAATGTAATAACATAACTAAGAGCTAGGAGCAGGTTAGGCGAAATGTCCACAATGCAGAAGAAGTAGACTAAAGATTTTTTCTTTCATCCCTCAAGTCCAAACTTCCAAACAAAGCAGAAGCATATATATGTAAGTTCTGATCTCTAAATTTTTTTCTTTTAGGGCTTACTTGTGGCGACTATATTCTGCTTCTTCAATGGTGAGGTAAGTAAAGTATGGAGAGTGTATTTCCCACAGAAATTGCACACATATTTCACACAGATATATGTGAAATTGAACAAAACTTGAAAAATAGTCACTCTGATGTTTATTGGTACCAAAATGAAGCATGTAGAGGTACAAATTTTGAAAGCACAGAAAGTCATTTTTCAGTCTGTATATACACGCAGCACTGCATTTTTCAAAGCTCTATGTGGAGTGTGACCTGAATGTCTCTGAGTCAGGAGAGTTACCATTACAAACCCAATGGCACCAAATGCAGCACAGATGAGGAACTCTCCCCCTACCATCTGCAATATCACACAAGGTAGAGGTCAATGTGAAGGATTAAAACACTGCACTTCCCCTCCTATTATATGTTTAATATTACAAAGGTACTGTCTCCGGTAGCACTGCAGAGCAGAGGAGCCTACAGGGCTGCCAACTCCCTTTCCTCCTCTGAGGATTAGCACTGACCTTTTTAAGGTCAATATTTCTCAAGTTGTGATTAAGAAATAAAAAGGCATAAGTCAAAGCTGTCTCCCCTTCTCCTCCAGCTGAATCAATGTTTTATATACTTACAAGTGGTTTTAGGTCCACTTCACTATGTTGTGTTTTTTGTTGTTGTTGTCATCATTTTTGTTGTTTTGTGTAAAAATAGTTGTTTAAAACATGTCAATAGCCATTTACCCACTGTAGGAGAAGATCAGATTCGAGACCAGCTAAGAAACATGAAGGTGCACAAGTCCGTGGGACATGATGAGATATATCCACAGGTCCTGAGAGAAGTGGCAAATGTAGTTGCTAAGCCACCGTCCATCATAGCTGAGAAGTCGTAGCAGTCTGTTGAAGTTCCCACTGACTGGAAGAGGAGAAATATAATCCCCATTTTTGTAAAGAGAAAGAGGAAGACCCTGGCCAGTCAGGCCAGTCAGTCTCACCTCTGTGCCCAGCAAGACCGTGGAGCAGATCCTCCTGGAAACTATGCTAAGACACATGGAAGATAAGGAGGTGATTGGTGACAGCCAACATGGCTTCACTCAGGGCAGATCGTGCCTGACAAATCTGGTGGCCTTCTACGATGGGCTTACAGCACTGGTGGGTAGGGGAAGAGCAATTGACATCATATGCCCGGGCTTGTGCATTTGACACTGTTCCATGTGACATCCTTGTCTCTATAGTGGAGAGATGTGAATTTGATGGATGAACCACTCGGTGAGTAAGGAATTGGCTGGATGGTCGCACTCAAAGTGTTGTGGTCAATGGCTCGATGTCCAGGTGGAGATCAATGATGAGTGGTGTTCCTCAGGGGTCAGTATTGGTACCAGCACTGTTTAACATCTTTGTTGGTGACATGGACAGTGGGATCGAGTGCACCCTCAGCAAGTTTGCTGACTGACACCAAGCTGTGTGGTGCAGTCAGCATGCTGGAGGGAAGGGATGCCATCCAGAGGGACCTGGACAGGCCTGAGAGGTGGGCCTGTGAGAACCTCATGAAGTTGAAGAAGACCAAGTGCAAGGTCCTGCACCTGTGCTGGGACAATCCCAAGCACAAATACAGGCTGGGTGGAGAATGGATTGAGAGCAGCCCTGAGGAGAAGGACCTGGGGGTCTTGGTTGTTGAGAAGCTCAACGTGAGCCAGCAATACGCGCTTGCAGCCCAGAAAGCCAACTGTATCCTGGGCTGCATTAAAAGAAATGTGGCCAGCAGGACAAAGGAGGTGATTCTCCCCCTCTGCTCTTGTGAGACCCCACCTGGAGCACTCTGGGGCCCCCAGCACAAAAAGACATGGAAGTATCAGAACAAGTCCAGAGGAGGGCCACAAAGCTGATCAGAGGGCTGAAGCACCTCTCCTGTGAAGACAGGGTGAGGGAGCTGGGGTTGTTCAGCCTGGAGAAGAGAAGGCTCCAGGGAGACCTTACAGCGGCCTTCCAGTACCTATAAGGGGGCCTACAGGAAAGCTGGGGAGGGACTCTGTGTCAGGGAGTGTAGGGATACCCTTTTTGAACTAAAAGAGGGTAGATCTAGATTAGATATAGGGAAGAAATTCTTCACTCTGAATGTGGTGAGGCAGTGGCACAGGTTGCCCAGAGAAGATGTGGATGCTCCATCCCTGGAGGTGTTCAAGGCCAGGTCAGATGAGACTTTGAGCAACCTGATGTAGTGGGATGTGTACCTGTCCGTGACAATTAGATGGCCTTTAAAGTCCTTTCCAGTCGAAAGCACTCTATGATTCTATGGTTTAAATTCCTACAGTAAGCCATTTCCAAAACATATTGAACAGAAAAATGCTCTTTCACTACACCAGGAGCATTTAGCTATAGTGAAATAAGCTCCCACATTAGCTTAGAAAAGCTTTAAAGTCCTTTGAAAAGTAAATTTTGAATCCAAAGCAGATGAATTAGACACAGAGCAAGATCTGTGATGCTAACACTCAGTATGTTACCCTAAAGAGATACTTATGCTTCTGTTTATCCCTGTATGTTATTAGCAAGTAGCAAATTTCCAGCAATGATGTGACCGTGGTGATGTTTTGATGGTGACTTGAAGCAAGTTATCTTATTGATAAGGTGCTACCAGCTGGTTTGCTAACTTTTGGGATGGCAGTGAGTATTAAATTCTGCCATCTCTTGTTGACATCACTGCACATTGCTTCTGGCTGGCTTGCTGCATAAATATACAGAGAAATGAAGCAGTAGAAACAATGAGCAGCGTCCTGCTGAAATTCTGTAGCATGGCTTCTCAGGCGACATGAAAAAGTATTAGCAAAACATGAGTAGTTAACGACATCAAAACCTAAAATGAATTGGTAGCTTTAAAGATTGTGTTACAAAAAGTTGCACTTTCATTTCAGAGATGGGTCCAATTAAGCAGAGTTGGAGATGTGCAACTCTTTTTCCATACCAAATATCTGTCCCCAGAATCTGCAGGCTGCCACCACCTTTCTCCTCCTTCCTCACTGTCATCACTTTCTGTCAAAGTCCAGTCTCTGTGCCCTGAAAATACAGAAAGACTTTTGGTTCCCTCTGGTAGGGAGGAACTGGCATGAAGAAGCAAGGGAACAGCCAGGCAATTTTTGAAACATCGTCTCCCTGTAGGAATAGCTGCAGAGCTATGAACAGGCGGTGTTCCAGTATGTCCTCACTTGCCTCCAAACAATGTGTTACCCCCCCATCCTGGTCTTCGGCATTACTTTCTTTCTCCTTCATTCCCCCCAGGGTCACCTGCAACTTTTTCAGATCAGATTTTGCAAAACATACTTGCTTTGTATTTTATAGCTTTAAGGTAAAAGGTCAATTACTCTGTAATTCTCCAACTCTAATGAAAACATAAGCATTTGTGCCTAGATTAAAGGCTGTAGCAGTGCTAAAACGAAGAAAAGCAACAAGAAAAATGAACAGAAAACATAACATATCTTAAAGACTGTTTGTTTCTTAGATATTTTTAATCACATATCTAATTACAAAGTACTGTTGGCAAAGCCACAATGACAGAAAAACATATCCACCTTTACAACTTCAGTAATACAATCTTCAAGTTACCCAATAATTAACATAACTGGAGCATCTGCTTGCCAACATCATGGTAGACATGCATGTCAATTAATTCAAAATATGATTTCAGGGTACAAAGGAGTTTACCTGTCATATGAACTAACCTATAGAACATTAGGCAGAAAACTAAATGCTACATTCCAGGAATGAAGCAGTGTAAAATAAATGCATGGGTCTCCTTTGTTTATTAAGTAGTGGATTACATTTAATTTAGAATTCATAATATATTTATTTGGATTAAGTAAATACACCGTATTCATACATGATATTCAGTTATCCAACCTCAGAGACACTCTGCACTCTATGGACTTCTGCTTTGATTGAGCTGTTGTTAGGAAGCTGCAATAACAGCCAGTGGTCCTTACACAGACTGATGATGCACAGTCTGAATACAAATCCCAAATAACACCAATAGGCACCAAACCCCTAGTCACCTCCAAAAGCCGTTTTGACACATATGGTGGTCCATACACTCACACACATACACACACAGACAACAAAACTCTTCCTTGTGAAAGGCTGGACATCCACTTTTGATTGTCAGTGAGGCATCACTGAGGGGACACATCTAGAAAGGACAGAGCCCAAAATGAGAAATAAAAAGAAATATCTGCAGACTGCATGGAGGATTAATGACTCCTCGATGGAGTGGCTGATCAGAAATGTTCATCAGGGCCAGGCAGTAAGAACGAACAGCCCTGGGGGTTCAGGTTTCCCAGACATACTGAGTGTGTTTTTTGTTGGTGTCTGAGTTCTTTTCACCGCTACTCCAATTTTCAAAGTTGTTGTATCTGCTGCAGACATGCAGGCTGTCTAACATGGCCATCAACAGAGATTTTGGGAAACCCTGACATTATTTTCTTATAGGAAATGTTATTCACCATTCAGGGGAAGCTTTTTTAGAATTTCCCATTAAGGTGGGCAGAGAGCCAACACTGACGCCTCTCTCATGTAGCTTCAGACAGTTTGGTGCTACTTGAATCACCACATTATCAATAAATATCAAGCAATCACATACTAGAGTAGCTGTGTTGGGCTGTGCCAGAAAGAGAATGAAAAGATTATGACCCCTTTCTTCCAAGTCCATTTATTCCTGCAGACAGATGAGCTGCAGATATAGAGAGCACTGGAACAGGCTGTAGAGTCTCCTTCCCTGGAGATATTCAAAAGCCATCTGGACACAATCCAGGGTAATGTGCTGTAGGGGACCGTGCTTGAACAGGGGGCTGGACCAGATGATCTCTGGAGATCCCTTACAACCTCAGCCATTCTGTGATGCTGTGATTAAATACAATACCACAGGAGACTGGATACTCAGGGATTTGCCTTTTTTTTAGTGGAATATTTAACTTCAAGCCTGAAATATACAAAATTTTCCAGGACAAACAGTGCTAAACTCAGTACCACCTGACAGTGTTTTATGTTGCATTTGTTGCATGCTACATCACCAGCTCCAATTTATTACCATAAGCCTATATATAGAAGGAAATGTAAAAATACTAAGAAGTTGTACCAATGCCTGCATGCATGTGGAAGAACACATAAACGATGGACTTCCCCAGGACTTAATAAATTATAGATTTCTCATATAAATTAATAATTATAATTACATATATGTATAATATATAATATATAATATATAATATATAATATATATTATATAATATATAATATATAATATATAATATATAATATATAATATATATAATTATAATAAATTATAGATATTCTCATGCATTTTCATATAAAATCTCAGTGTCCAGCAGCACGGTAGTTTCTCTGTCCAATAACAACAGTGTTGTGCAGATGATACAGGGTCTCTTCAACAGTCTGCTCACCAGACCATATTTCCAGGCCTGAGACTACTTCTAGACTGCACGGCTGGCCAACAAAATGGAAAGTCTGTTTGGAAAAAAAACAGCCATGTGCCAAAGAGGCATGAATGGATAATAGAGAACAGGAAAACCTTTAAAGTATTGAAGAGTAGAGAAAAAGAAAATCAGACTCCTCATTTCTTTAGGGTTCTCTTCCCTTCATCTGCAATCACAGAGGAAAGCATGGCAGGAGCCTCTGTGGTTAACACATTATGGCTGTGCATGTGATTTTCAGTAATACTGCTTACACATTTTAAATCCATGCATGAACAGTTTTAGTTGGCGCTGAACTCTGATCATCTGAGATCCTTGGAACTGGGGCTGAAATCTAGATTAACACGTTGTTTTACTCAAGTGCAGCAGCTCTTACAGCCTGCTAGCCATTTTCAGCCAGACTCTGGTATGGGCCAGAACTGCAGTGGAGAATAAAAACACAGCTGCTTTGACCTGGTGCTCTCGCTGCTCCATGGAGCCTTTTTAATGCAAGCAGTTTGAGAGCTCAGCACGAGCTTATCACCCCACAGTGTCTCTTCTCCCCACGAAAAAGCAATCAAAGCCTTTTCCATTGACCCTGGGGTCTGTGCAGGGTGC
Organism: Anser anser; assembly: GCF_964211835.1. Lineage (NCBI taxonomy): Eukaryota > Metazoa > Chordata > Aves > Anseriformes > Anatidae > Anser > Anser anser. The sequence continues at coordinate 137,664,528 of NC_139721.1, forward strand.
AGGGGAAGGGGAACTGGGGGAAGGAAGTACAGGAGGGCTGTTAAGTGCATGGTGTTGCCACCTGCAACCAGCTCCTTTATGATACTAGGAAAATTCACTGACTTAATCTTTATGAAGATTTCTTCTGCCAGTCCCTCCCCATAGCTTCTAGGCTGACCAGTCCACAATATTTGTATGGAGCACTGCAATGTTAAAAAGACAATTTTGAAGAGTCTAAAATCTGTACAGGCTTTACCTCCTGTACTTCCTTATCATATGCTACAACTGCATTACTCTTTCATCCTGTTAATTCTTTCTCACTAATAAACTTTGGCATGGGTGTGATATGAAACATCCGTGCATGCATCCATTTTCTTAAATCTCGATATTAGCGTAATAATCATAGAATCATAAAGGTTGGAAAAGCCCTCCAAGATCATCTGGTCCAACCATCCCCCTACTACCAGCATCGCCCACAAAGCCATGTCCCTAAGCACCACGTCCAACCTTTCCTTGAACACGCCCAGGGACGGTGACTCCACCACCTCCCTGGGTAACCTATTTCAATGCCTAAATAAGCTCTCTTCACAGCCCTGGTAATTAAAGTTCCTTTGCAACTATATGCCTTTTCTGTGCTTGATATCTAATTAATCTGCATTTTCTTTATGTGTTAGGAGAAGGTAAACAGGAATATATTTCTTTAGATGATAAGAACTCCTAACTACTTTGCCTTGAGCTAAATGATAGCAAAAAAAGATATAGTATTGGAAAATTGTCTTTGATATAATTTTCTGTTATTTTTAAAAGACTAGTCCAGCAATGATTGTTTACTAATGAAAGTAATATTCCGAAGGCAATGCAACTACTTACATGCGTAAGGATTTATAACATCAATCCCCATGCCTTGGTTTGTGCCTTGGCTTAAAAACAAAAAGCCGAAGCAATTGAAATATCCATTCTTGGCATGCTGCATAGTCACTCAGAAAGCATCTCGGATTCACAGCAATTCCTTATGAAGCCTTGTCCTTATGTGACATGAAGCAGCTTTCTGGCAGGCAGCTGTGGGTGGGGAGTAGATAGCATTTTACTATATACATATTAATGGAGTGATTAGGATTGTGAAGACGTAGGAAATATTAAAGTTGTTCAGACTCATCTACATGAATCAAAGGTGCTGTTCTGCACAGAGCCTAGGGAGGGACCTCTCACAACTCCCCGAGCAGGAATGACACACAGTGCCCACCACAGCAGGCGCACGGAGCTCCGGGACACTGCTGAGCCTCAGCACATCACCTGCATCCTCCTGCCTCCAGAGGGGTGGTAACTTACAGCACATTGTTACGGCAAACTGCTCCTGTTCTCACATTTGGCTGGCTGGAATAGCTGAACTGAATGAACAGAGCCAGGGTTTGCCCACTCTCTGCTCATGTCTCAGCACTTCCTTTGGGAAGGAGCTAGCCAGTGCCAGCACACCCGAATGTGCAACCGGAGAAGGGCTTCTTATTCCCTGGCAGAACTCAACAGTTTAAGTCATATCCTAGTGCAGTGTATAACATGACTCTGAACGTAAATGTTGAATCAAATGTTTTTCTCCTAGAAGATGAATGTCTAAAAGCTGAAATTCTCTACTATGCAGAGGGCTATGACCAGTGCTATTTTTTTGCCAGTGCAGAACTTGTTCTTAAATTACCAAAACAAAAATCTCAGTTTATCTGTACTAATCTGCCAGCTGTTTCTCTAAAAAATTAGCCCTGGCAAGCTCTTGAAGTGTACTTATATTTTGCCATTCGTGGCCAGTTTTACTCCAGGTTAAGTTTCTTCAAGCAAGATGATCATTTGGCATTTGCCATTCCAAGGGCACAGATCCAGGTGCAGCATCAGATGGGTTGTAATATTCATCCCTTCCTCTTCTTCCCTCTTCTGCCACAGCATCCTGCTGTGTTCCCATGCAGCAGTCTGCACATTGACCTCATGGGAAGAGCTAGCACCTACCCTCTCATCACAATCAGTGACCATTGCAGAAACTGTAAAATTGCTGCCATAGGGTATGCAGGAAGGGACCTAAGGCCAGGACCTGAGCAACTGCTTCTGCTCCTGGAGCTGTGAAGAGAGGGAAGGAGAGAGGCAGACAACCTGATAGAATTAGACCTGGTGTTGTTTCCTATTTTTTTTCTTTTTTTCCCTATTTCCTGCAGCAAATTTTAAAATTGCTACAATTTTAGGAGTCTAGGTCATGCCTCACCCTAACTACACATATCTTTAACAGGTACAAGGAGCTTTGAAAAGGCAATGGATGCAGTACAAAACCCAGTGGGGCCAAAGGCGCCGAGAGCACTGTTCCACCCGATCTACCTCCTACACTGCAACGTCAATCACAGATGTCCCCGTGTACCTGTACCATCATGACTCCAACAATGAACAGCTAAATGGAAGATACATAGATGACTCTGAACTTGTTGCATTGAAATCTGGCGAGACGTCTGCCTAGCTCAGCAGCAGCCACTGCAAACACACCATTTCACGTCCTGCTTGTGAGCAAAGAGAGGGAAAGGGTGGAAGTGCAGAAGCCCAAGCCACTGTGGGAGAACGCAAGACCAGGTGAATGGACACGTCATATCCAAACCACATCAGCCTTTGACAGCGATGGCCTAGAGAGAGTCTGACACAGAGGTGGGAATGGCATTTATTTCTATTGAGCATGGACCTGCCCACCAGGCTACATAATTCCCACTCCTCCTGACACTGGCCATATGAAGTGACAATCTGGCAGAAGCAATGGTGCCAGGGAGCCCACAGCAAATAGGAAAGAAAGAACCAGCATGTGGCAATGGGAAACTTTCAGCACTTTTTGCTTTCAGTACTTTTCTTTAACACGAGATTTTAAATATCAACTTTCACATGATGTGACTGGCTTGGAGTCCTTTACTTTTCCCCTTTTAAGGAACTTGGTGACTTCGTAAAAGAGTTTGCACGTTGCAAGAAAAATCAAAGAGATGAACAGAAAAAAAGTAATTACAAAGTATTCAAATCTTGATGATCTCCAATGGATACCCCAAAATATTTCCGTCCCATTAAGCAGGTGCATAAAACAACTGAAGGTAAAACAGTAGTTGTATAACGAGATCTCAGACAACCTCAGAGGAACCAACCAGGTCTTTAGGCTGTCTCACACTCCTCCTGAAGGCATCTGAAAATAATTGCTGTTTAACTATACTGGTAGTTCAAGAGTATTTATTTATAGGAAAAAATTGTCACCCTATTACTCTACCCAGAAACTCATCATTAAGGCACAATTCTTTCATTTTGAATAAACTGTGAAACTTGTTTGGAAATAATGATTTTCTTTGATAGCCACTCTGAGATGAATGCTAAATGAATGCTTGCTTCTCTGATAAAATTATGATCATGGCAGTAAGGGGCACCAGGTAAGAAATGAGAAACTAACGTCATAGCACAGGAAACATCTATTTTTAGAATGTTTGCTGTTCTGAGTCCCTTACTGTTGAAAGTGACAATTTCATGTGTTAGTCTGTCACCGGGAAAACAAGATGAACATACAGTTTTGTGAGTAATAAGCACCTTTTATCACACATTCAAAGCATCATTAGAGTCTCTATGTGATTACTGAGGCAGAAATCAGGTCAGGTAGAAGCTGATTTGCAGTTGGAAGTTACAGCACTGTCACTGCAAAAGTTCTGTAAACCACAAAAGAAATAAAATAGGTGAATTTCCCACGTAAAGCTAAACAAAAATAATCAGCAAGCAGCAAAAACAGTGCCAAGAAAGTTTTGCAAGTATATGACTGCTTTGACATTTTGTGCATAAAATGTTTATAATGTCATTCCTTCTTGTATCTTTGAAAAACTGTCCTGCAGATCACTCTCTCCCCCCCACCTTTGCCTTCTGTTTAGATGTGCATGGGGTATTTCAAATGCTAACAACTTCAAGGTACTAATCAGAGTCTTTGGCTTCAGTGAAGTTGTAAAGTTATCAGTCCTCCTTTGTTTTCCTTGCTAATACACTTGCATATGATGCTTCAAACCCAGCCTACTCAGGAAGACATGGTCAAAGGAGGAGGCAGCTAAGAGTGCCAGTGGTGGTACTTGCTCAAATGTCTAAATGCCATCCCTGACATGGGAGCTGTAAAAATGCAGCCCGAAGTGGCAGATGAATAGGAAAAGTTGGGATACCGTCTCTTAAACTGCAGCTGTATTCATGTGGGACTTCTTTCGCAGGTGTAAAATTTCTTTCTTTCCTTCACTTGCTTCCTGTGATTGCATCCATAATGATTTTTTCTCCTTAGTATTGCATAAGGTATTTAAAATATTATGGGTTAGAATAGTTTTTAATCCAGATCTTGTCAGATAGTAAAGGAGAAAAGAAAAAAACTGCAATAAAGTGCTTGAACTGAATGTCAATTAATTTGTAATTTTAGAGGTCACAGAGGCCCTAAACCTGCAGGTCATGCTGTGCCAAGGAAGGGCTGCAGGACAGTCTGCATGCCACAGAGTAAAGTGCATTCTAGAGAGTCCCATGGGAAGAGGTCATAGGTAAATCCTGACATAAACCTTCATAATCGAGTTAAGATTCTATTGAGATTAGCAGGTAAATCCCTGCTGATTTAGATGAGTGGTGAACAACTCTATTTAGCGTTTAGGTGTGACTTACACAATGCAGTTTGGCGTAGATGTCAAAAAACAGAGAGAAATTCATTCCTAGTGATTTGGAACCATTTTAAAATATTATTCAGCTAGGCTGTTTTCCCTTCACTGACACACCTAGACTATGACAAGAAGCTTTACTATTGATTGAAAATTTTAAGTGGAGATATGCTGAACACGTCTACCTACATGAGATGCTGGAACAGTCCCTACCGGGAATGAGTTGGTGAGGGGTATTTGCAATCCCAGTGCTACGAGACAGGACCAAATCCTCATCACACATACATGAGGCAATGCCTTGCAGGAGAGGGATGTGCTCCATTTGTGCCACAGGCACGCACGCAGCCATTGCACACCACCAAAGCTTCCTCCCCGCAGTGAGGAGCTGCTGATGTTGCCACCACAGAACAGGAGAGGAGCAGGGGAACAAGAAGTAACTGCCCACCAACACTGCAATTCATTGCATCATTTATCTAGTGGAACATCTACAAGAAAATACAAACCCGTGTGTTCATTCATTTTTTCTTCACAGTTCAAGGAATGCAAAGGCAGTTATTTTTTATAACAGTATTCCACATATTGATATTTCTGCGTTTACCAATGAACAATGAGAAGTGGAGGATTAAAAAGGCAAGGTGGCTCTACTATGAATGCTGTATTTCCAAATAGTTCTGAGGCGCACTGTGCTTCCCAGGAGAGCTCCAGAAAGTATTCTTTGTTTCTAAAGACACAGATGAGCTGATTGTAAAAGAAGCGTGCATAACACAGAGAGTTTAATGATGATCATGTACGCATACGTACAAGTTGTTTTACAGCCTGTTATGTTTATGTGGATGTACAAAATTGAAATGCTTTACCATTATACTGATTGTTTTCTTTAGTCTTTTTTTTTTCTTGTTCTGTTCAGTACAATGCTCTGAAATGCCAAATTTGGGATCTTGGTTTTGGGATCTCGTTTTTAGCTTCAGGTGTAGGAAATGCTGCACAGATATGTCAGTCTTTGTGGCAGCTTTGGCTTCAGTGGAGTGGTAAAGACTCGTAGCCACTGAAAATTTGGCGTAACATGCATACTGAGTTTAGTGTTGGCATCACCCTAGAGTTTGCAGGAAAGGCTTCGTTTTAAAGCTACTTAACAATTTCTAATTCAACATCTTTTTTTCCAATGGGAAGTGCTACCTTTCTTCATCTCAGAATGGCTTGAAATGTTGTCATTGTGCATATAAGGTGAATCTCACTTCTGTGCTTTATAAATAGCACCGTATACTAGTGACAGTGATATTGGGAATGCTGGTATGACCCTAATAATTACAATGTCTTGGCAGTAAGGAGCTCTGTCTTTAATACATTTCACAGGAACAGCATAAATGCATAGTTAATGTATCAGTGTATCAAAAAGAAGGAAAAGGATCCGATGCTTGGATCAGTGGATTCAAGGCGTATTTTCAGACGAAACCAGTCTTAAATTAAGCAACACTGCAGTATCTATTTCCTCTCAAACACCATATCCAGTGCATGAAAACTCAGTTTAGTGAACAATTGCTCTGGCAAAAAGCTTTGCGCAGTTGCTATGTTTGAACTGAATTTATGAGAGATGCTGGATGTTATCCTTTATTAGGTACAGAAACAGCACAAAGGAAAGACTTATTGTGGCATGGGATGCTGAAGGAAAGCCTTTTTTTATTATTTGATTTACTTAATAAATAAGTTTTAGTTGAAATAAAAGAGAAATAAAAGAAATAAAACAAAGGTAGAAAAGACAACTTTGTCTATATTAAAATTCTTAGTAACAATTCTACCTTAATTAAAATTCTGCTGGTATTTCCATTACAAAGTGCTCATGTGTTTATAACACAACAACATAGCATTGTTTTGGGATGAAACCAACCACACAAATGGGGTGAATTTCTACCCTCTTTTTATGAATCCTGCTCCATCCTTTGCCAACCTTAATAAACAAAATCCGAGATATTTTTCAAGATGCAAATTCTAAACACTAACAATGTGGAGGGATCTGCATTTCCAGGGCTTTGAATTTTAAAAGTCAGATGCATCTTCTTAAAGCTACATATGCATAGCTATTTGATTACTGCTCAAAAATATAAGCATATGTGACCTAAAACTCATTTGCATTGAAGCAGTAGTTGATCCCACGCCAAAGAGACTCCACGCAGGGTGTGAGCATACCCACTGTGCCCTCTGGCAGCGAGGAGATGTGCATGGAAGGCCTGAGCCTGAGCCCAGCCACATGCTCCTTGGACCCAGTCTTAACCAAATGAAAAAGAAAAAAAAAAAAAAAAAAAAGGAGATTTTGCAACTCACAGTAATGGCAAACTGGGAATTTTGTGTTCCCGGGGCAGCTGGGTTTCTGCCATTTTGTGTGTTCCAGGAGCACCCGCTTCAGAGGGACTGAGGAATGGCCTTCAGAAGGACTTGGCAGAGGGAAGGCATGAATCCTCCACAGCAAATGTTGTTGGGCAGCAGTGAGGGAATGTCAGACCTCCAGCTTAAAGCACAGGCCTGGGAGGAAGCGCATGATTAGCTCCTTAGTCAACGAGTGAAATCTAAGTGCCTGGCCCACTCTGTGACTTAGGAAGGTGCCAGAGTTATGCTGCTTTGACAACGCCCATTCTTTGGCATCTGTGGCAATTATGGCACCTATAAGGTTTAATTTTAAATTATTGTTTTCGTGAGCTGTGTATCTTTCTGTGCAGCACAGTATTTTGCAGATACTTCCAGATGATTCACAAATCTATATTTAAGCACCCCTTTATTGAACACTCAGAGAATCACTGAGAAAAAAAAAAAAGTATTTCTCAGAGTTTCCAACATAGATCACTATGTTCCTCTTAGCTCCGTTCCTCTCTGGACAGATGTTTTATCTGGTAAAATTACGTGGTGAGAAGGTTGTCATTACTGAGCATGTTACACTGCTGCAGAAAAAGAAAGCATCACAGCAAGATGACTAACTGTGGTGTTGTATATGACTGTCGTGAAGCACAGATAGTGTTAGAGATGATTTAGGCCTTGATCATCCTGCCTTGGCAGAGGGATGACCTGCCAATATCCTGTCAAGATGTATTTTCCATGATTTCATAACAGCAGAGGTGGGCACTGTGCTCTTGTTGGGGCAGGAAGGTGCTTAACTCTCCGTATATGCTGAGATTTTCTTCACAGTCCAGTTTTAGGATCTTTAAAAGGATATTGAGTCTAAAGAGTATCAAATCTCTACACTGAGTTTAAGAATCTAATTCCTTTCCTGTCATTGCAAGTAAATGCAACTTTGAGAAGTGACTGCTGGAGGTTACTTCATGTGATGTGTGATGGGCAGCAGTGTGATTAGATGCAACCTCTCCTTTACCAAGTGCTGGTGATCTTAGTTTGCATAAATGTGTTCCCTCATCTGCATTTCTCACCACCACCACAAGAAGTGTTAACTCTCCAATCTGTGCATCCTACAAATTTTCAGGAGGAACGTTTTTCCTGTAATGTTTGCACGTTACGTTGACTTGCTGTTGATCCAGACTGACAGACTGGAAAGTGTGCATTTTGACCCAAACCAAGTTATAGCTTTCAGGTGCTTGTCCCACATTGCTTTTTTGTTTGTTTAATTGAAACAAAACAAACAAACAAAAAAAAAAACCCTGAAATTATAGAAATGGGAAGTGCAGATTTAAAACTAAATTAGGGGCAAAATTCTGAACACATAGATCAAGTATCTTTAGAAGTACAATAAAATCAGCTTTCTCTTTTTAACAGAATGTAGTCGTGTAACCTGAAAAAGCAACATATAAAAGCTCTTGAGATGTTGAACATTAGATAAAAGGCACAAAAAAGCAAACAAATGGAAATTATAGGCAGCATACATACATATATATTAATATATATTAATTATATATATGAATATATGAATATATGATGTATATGAATATATGAATGTATACAAGAACCTCTGTCCACGTAGAGTATGACCCCCTAGTGGCCCCACAATGCACAAACCATACGTGATGAATGGGAGACACTGTGGGGCCCATAAGGTACATCGCCACCTTTAACTACCTTCATGCTTTCCAGGGACCCTGTACTGAGCACAGGCAACTGGGGTCACCCATCTGCCCGCTCCAGCACCAGACTGGTTGTTGATGGGGATGACTGGGCCAAGAGATGCTGGCCACACTTGTTAAAACAACACTGAGCTCATGACGGGCTGGTCAGGAGACAAGCAGAAATTATCTCTTTCCCAGCTGTATGTCTGCTGTCCAACAGGTAACCTCATTAGTGTCACCAGCATAAGACCCACTGTTGTGGAGAAGACTAACCTAAGATCAGGCACTTACCTGACACAGAAGACCTCTTATTTCACAGTACCCTGTGTAACACAGAAGAAATTCTCACTGACTTCAGCAGTGTAGCTCAGGACAGGCTTTCATCCTTTCTGATTTTAGAGGTTAAATATCTAGCAGACATTGAAAACACAGAGAAATACATTATCACCTTCGTATTTAACATGAAAGATCTTAATCATCACTGTTGTGCTACATACAGACTTCTTAATGTAACAAGACACTATTTTTATATTTCTGTGGTTTTTGGTAGTGAAATACCTGATCTCTATTTATGCCATGTTTATATCCTACATAAGAATTCACAAGTTACAAGACTATTAATATATATTTTCCAGTGTTGTATTTATAGATAGAGACAAGCAGTAGTTTTACATTGAAGGCTTAGCAAATAACAGCTTCTGGAAGATCAAAATAAAAAGAACAAAAAAAGGCCTTCCCCTGTCCATGCTGACCCCGTGGAAAACCCTATGAGGTGACAAACCCTTCTAGCCTACTATCTGCCCTTACCTCCTAGAGGTTTCTTTAGTCCTGAACAGACCAGGGCAGCATATCTCAACGCAGATGGAGGCATGGGGCTGATCACCAGGATGTAGCACTGATGGGAGCTCCTGACACGTGGCTGGTGCGGAGGAAGATGTACAGCCACGATCCCACTGCAAGGGGATGAACCTCTCCCAGGGTGTGTGTAATTTTAATATGTAAGCCCTTTATGAATACCACCATGATTAACGTCCCTTCTGAGAAGGACCTGAGCAAGTTCTGTGCAGTTGGTACAATCTGTGAAATATGACCTGTGAAGAAAGTGGCCATATCTCGGGATTTAGTGATTGCATTGTCAGCGTAGACTTCCACAGGGAAAAAATGTTGTTTAGAATAGCTATAGATTATCTGCCTGTGGTGAATTTTGCTTTATGGTCAGAACCCATATTCTGCTTCTTTCAGATTGTATGGGCAGATTTATCAAGTTCAGGCCCACAATAAATGAAGAGGAAATAGCTGAAGAAAAGATTTTGCTTGTTCAGTGACAAGCTTTTTACAAATTACAATTTTTGCTTGTTGTACTACAAGCTTTTTTATTAATATTTTATTTTACAAGCTCTTTCATTGTCTTTGGGGATGTATAGCAAGTATATAACTCCCAAGGACTTAGCCACCATGCTCACAGTTGGCTCTCCAGCAAGGAGGGAGGTGCTCCTCTGGCAGACTGTAGCTTTGAACGGACAGCAATTCAAAGCATGCACAAGAATTATAGTGAGTATGTCCAACACACACACACACACAGAAGTAGAAATGATCCAAACTGTGGCCTTCACTTTCAAAGGGAAGGAGTGCAAGGATTTTTCATTTTATTCCTCTGCTGTACATTTTTTTCCCTGTTGAAAGATCCCTGGGAAATCAGAGTTAGTAAGGATGTGGAAGGATAGCAGTCCCCCCAGGTGTGCCATCACGTACACAGCCACTACCACACACACGATGAACTGTTTGTCATGACTTGTCAGGTCTGGGAAAATGCCAGAAAAGAATCAGAGAATTCCCCCTGTTAGCTACAGGAGTTATATGGTAACAATTGCTCTTTCTATAAGGATATTGTAAACCAAGGTCTCTGTTCTTCATCCATAAAGTCCATTGGTATTATATTACACAAGTACTAAAATTCTTGAGTGCAGAAAGGTGCATCAGTTACTAACAATGCACTTCAGCAGAAGAAATGAAGGCACTCAGGACAAGGGAACATTGTACATACACTTTATTCTTAGCACACACAATCTTTGTAAATCAGTAATAGACCTTCAGGAATCAAAACATAAAATAAAATCCGGATATATTTTAAATGATTCCCTGTGTATATGAAAAACTTTCTGGATTTTTTTTTTTTTTTAGTTTTTCATCTAAATAAAATATCACTGTGTGACAGGGAAGTTTTCTGTAATCAAGATTTATTGGATTATGCTTGAAATGCATGATTCACAAAACTGAAGAGGCTTGAAAATGTAGCAAGACTTTCTGTGTCGGCAAATCTGAGGAATGGTCTAAAAGCCACAAATTCATTACTTATGTCTGATATGAATGAAAACACAGCTCTAATTGAATTATTCTTTTGTTTTTATAAACACCAGGAATTTCATGTCTACTTTAGCATTTACTGCATAATGTGTTTTCTGTCAAAAAAATACATTGATGATTTTCTACACCATGACATGTGTATTTCTGATTATAAACCAAATGTTCTGCTGCGTCATGCACTGTACATAAGCTGAACCTGGCTGTAAATACTTCTCCATATGTCGAAAACCTTCTTACCAAGAAATACTGACTGAAGATGTGAACGAAATCTCAGACTTACTGAGATCAACAGCAACAGCTTATTTTGTTCTGTGGAAACCAGGATTTCACTCTTTCCAGCTCATGTTTGATAAAAATGATAACTGATTGATAAATGATAATGGCTACAGACAGACCAGAGAGGAGATGCTTGATGCTGCCTCCCACTTCACACGCATGGGGGGCTGCTGGCATCTTTTCATGCCATTTCCCTGAAGGACTGGGGAGCTTGCTCAGAAAGCAGCATTGGAGGAAACATCACAGAAGTTCAGCCTTGCTCGAACAACATCTCCTATCACAGCAGATACATGAGAACAGAGCCCTGGAGGGGTTTTGGGTGCCCTACAATGCCTGCTCTGCTCTAGCCCCAGGATCAGGTGGGGTCTGCCCTGAGCTGGGCATCAGTCCGCTGCCATCTCTCTCTTCATGTATTTCAAGTGTTGCATGACAGTGTTTTACTTGCAATTTCTTCGTTGTAGAACTGAGCATTCGCGATATTTTGGCTTTGTGAGAGGCTTATATTTTTTCAATAAAAGAAAAGTCAGACTCATTTTAAAACCCATGGAATCTCTTCTTCTCTTAAGGCTCCAGCAAGGGCAAGGTAATCAGATATAAATAAACAAATAAATAAGCTAGTAGCACAAAAGCATTAAAGGTCACAGAAGAATCTATTAAAAATCAAGCAAAAATCTGTGGTTAAGACACTGGACTCCACGGACTCAGCAGACCAACATTTGGCCCATGTCCCTGCCACAGTCTTACTGTGTGGCCCTGAGAAAATTATTGTAAACAAATGCTAGCCTCACTGAATCCACTGAAACTACCACTGAAAGATTTAGGTTCCTACGCTCAAAATTTAGACTTCACCCTAAGCATGTTTTCATTGGTAAAAACTCCAACCTGTTAAATCATTTCTTTGTAGAAACATCTAAAGCCGCCTCTAAGTTACACTGGAAAAATATATATTTCAAATCTTCCAGAGTCAACAAATGTGCCAAGTATGTGATGGGTGGCTTAGGCCAAAGTTCCCACAAAAGCCAGTGGGCAAAAACTGTCCCTTTGTCCCCAATACCTTATATGTTCACAGTGCCTTATATAATACCTACTCATTATCCAGAGTGGCTGACTGGACCTTCTGCTATCTGATGGGAATTTTATACCAAGATCTACTTCCTTGTAATTGTCATTATCAGCCATGAGCTAATGCAATTCAAGGCTAACTGCCTCTTCGGAGCACCAAGGCAGCACTGAAAATCACTGTGAGTACTATCAGTGACAGAGTCACCAAGAATGTTAAAATCTCCTTAGTGTCCCAATAAGTCAATGAACACACCTCTATTGGCAGAACAAAATAGACATAGGCAACATATCCCTACATAATGTGTGAATGTCAGCAGTCCTCAGAAAGGCAAAACTCAAAAGCCCTTTCCCAGATTGGTTCTCTAACATTTAAAGATACCAGTTCTGCAGAATTAATTTTGGCAAAGGTGTTTGTCAGCCCTCCAAAAACGATCTGCTTGTGAAGCAATCCAGCTGAGCTGCATAAGTCAGCTAGCGTAGGAAGACATTGGAAGAGAAAAATATGTCCTGGCCCAGAATAATTTCTGTTATTAAGAAATGTTTCACATTAAATGAACTATCACCCATAAGCAATATATACAAATAACATCAGGCAACTACACACGCATGTGACATAGTGGTGGTCAAATGTATCCTAAGATTATTTTCATCTAGTCAGGTGGCACCTCCTGAATATAGCTGCATTTGATATTCTGCTCAGGGAATTATGAAGCTGCTTGGGGGAGGCTGGAGCATTGCTACCCATCAGGTTCCGTGGGCTGGCAAATGTGCCTCAAAGATAAATGCTTTTTTTGGCATCAAATACATATTGCACTTATTTAATGAAGTCTTCTGCATCTAAACATATTTTTTTTCATATCCTCTGGAAAAATGACAAGATAACAGGCTTCAATTAAGAGTTACACATTATCAGTCTTGGAACTGGAAAGTCTTTTGTCATCTGGGGAACAGAGGGGCCCTAGAGGTTGCCGTATATCTTGGAGAGTTATGTTATGGGCAGGTTAGGCAAGCAAAATCTGAACTGATAGAAATGGACCTAACTGTTGTCTTTAGTAATACTGTGATAATAAATAATTACTAGCTACTAATATCCCATTTTCAATGGGGAAACTCCCTTCCAAGCCTCAAACATCTACTCAACTTTTGGAGTGTTGTTTTGTGTTTCTCCCAGTAGCAAAGCATTCATAATTTTGCCCATCTCCACCAATATTTTTCATAATGCTCCTGGTAGCTCTGATTGTAAATACAGAATAATTGCTTGTGTGGACACAATTTGCAAACAACAGGCAAAGATGATTGCTCCATTTTCAAATTGAAATGCACTCTGCTCCACACAGAATTATTATTTTTTTATTGTTTTCAGGTATCTTTCTGAGATTCTTCTATTCCATGAGACATTAATGACTTTCAAAAATGGCACTTGAGCATAAATGAATTTTGTAAAGCCATAGACCACCAAAAATTTTTAAACATTTGGATTTGAAGGTAATATGTGAGGAATGGTTTGTGTTCAGTCTGTTTGGCAGAGACATGTAAATTTTGCATGAAATCTTTTGCATCATGCAACAACAGAGAAAGCCTAGCTCTTCCAAGGTGTTTTGGTACCATGAATTTCCAAATTTCAATTGAGGACTGGGTGTAGCTTAGAAAATAGTCCCACTGACCCTATTAGGTCAAATGTCAGTGCTCTTATCACTCCTGAAGACTACTGTATTTTCCTAATGACATGTGACACACCAAGAAAGAGGCTGTCAACATTATTGTAAAGCAATTATCTCCAAAGCAAGACCATGATTCTCAATGGTGCAGAAACAAAGCACTGAATATTTTTTTCAGGCTAATTTTAAAGTAACCCACCAAATAACCTACTATAGCAAGATGGATTCATAACAAATCCACAGACTCTTTTGTGACTACAGCTTTTTCCTCCTTCCCCCAAATAGCTGCTTCACTTCTCTTCAAAGCCCAAACTCTTGCCTGTCATGAAAGTCTTCAAAAATTCCCACTGCTTCAAGCTGGAGATCCTCCATCCTTTTGCCTTTCGCAGGCTGATTTAACCAGGGACGTTCTACTTGACATTGAAAGTGCTGCTTTTCCTTCACTGGCAAGACATATGGCAGTAAAAGTCCTAGCTAATCTCCGTCATCTTTCTTTGGGTTTGCAGGCCATCTACACCATTGGTGCGTTAGCTGGTAGTTATCCAGAATAGGCAAGGACCTGCACATTTTTCCTGTACATTTCTATTTTCTCAAAACCAAGCTGTGTTGGATGTAGCACCTTGGAAAACATAACTGAAATCAAGGTTTGCTATTTTTATTGTACTTCAAAAAGCACAACTCACTTGATTCCTTGCGAAATGTATTTGTCTTAGTAAATAGTAAAGCCAAGTTTCAGTGTGGTCAAATTAAAAGCAGCTGAAATATTAAACCCTGATTTCCAGGATGGAAACTACAATAAGCGAAATACTTTGTTATGATTGGTACTAAGAAACAACTGGGATTACAAAGAAGCCTAACCAAAAGTCAAAGCATGTTATTGAGGGCATTTTCCAAATGTCTCTTGAACACTGACAGGCATGGTGCATCAACCACCTTGCTAGGAAAGCTATGACTGGGACAATCATAGTCTCTATTATGATTATTTTTTTATTTAAATATTTCCATTGTCAAGAGATCCTACACAATGACTAGGAGTGCTGTTACCTGGGTGCAATAAGGCAAAAACAACAGGAGATCCTGCTCCCTGAAGATCTCACAGAGATTTAATTTTCAGGCAAAGTGAACTGGAGACAACTTAGGCCTCTGTGTAGCCAAGTACGATCTGAATGAACAGAAGGTTTGGGTTTGGGTTGACTAAAATTATAGTTTGATGTAATGAAGCTTTTTTCCATTAAAAATAAGTGTCTAGCCACTGCTAGTTGGGATGGTTTTTCTTTTTGTTTGTTAGTTTAGTTTCATTTGGACTGTTCTTAATTGGCTCCCACCTTAATTTCAAGAGGCTCTCAGCCTCTGCAGCCTTGCTTGCAGCCACTCTCCACCCCACCCTGCAGCTTGGTGTTTTTCTGCCTGATGTGCTTTGTTTCATGAAAGTGCCAGCAGAGGTTAACACTTCATTAACAAATTTCACTTCTTCTTTAAAGAAACATTTTTATTTTCTAAGATCTGTCACTTCCTAATTAATTCCTCTGACTTCTTTTTTTCAGTGCCTCAGCCAGGGAAGTAGAATGTTTAATAAATTAAAACACACCATATTTTCATCTTAGAGCTACAGGTGTATTGACTATTTCTTTCTGATGTATATTAATCTATGCCACCCCCCTCTTAGGCCAGACTGCTTATCTACGAAGAACAGCAATTGCTACCAACCTGACTAATGATAATTTATAAACATACTTCAAGAGTTTCCTCTCTTCACTCTCACAGCTCAATAGCCATTTCCATGTGATCTGGTTGAATTATAGCATCTTGATTCTTTTCTCTATAAATAAAAAATAGCTACAAATAGGCCCAAAAGTGTGTTTGGTGGGTTTTTGTTTTGTTTTGTTTTGTTTTGTTTTTGTTTTTCTTTCCTCTGTCTCAGCTACCTGACAGACTAGGTTGGGCACAACCCAGTGAACAGTTATACCAGTGCAGTCAGGAAATGGTGAACTGCAGCGTATGAAGGGAGAGGAAAAGGAAAAGAACTGCCTTTGGCTCTTTTTCCAGAAAAAATGCAGTATGGATCCACTTCTTCAGTTGACTTTCCTTCATCCTGAAGGACGAACTTGTGAATATCCCTCCTCAGTTAATGTGTTGGAAGAGAAATATGCACTTCACACTTCTTTTGCTTGGCAGCAAGAGAAGGACTAATTATCACCCGTGGAAGTGAGATGGACTGGCAGAAGTTGAGAGTAGGGAAAAGTTCAGGGTGAACTGAAACCTCTCCTTCTGTTGAGGTCCTCTCTTGGTGCTTAATAGTCTAATCCTCAACCGCAGCTTTTGAAGATATTTAACAATCTAAGCATATGTGTTGCACTGTAAAGGGGGGATTTCACAGGTTCTCAGCATTACAATGCCATATAGCAAAGAGAATACGTGATATATAACCACCTGGAAGCTATGGATAGAAATACAGCATCAGGGACTTGGAAACATGTTTTTTCTCCACAAAAATAAAGTGTGAACTTCCTGTCATTTCTCAAAGCCTCTTCTCTATTTATTGCTTCCCTCCCCTCCCCCAGTTGAAGACCCCAAGAAACCACTCATTCTTCATTTTCCATTAACACGAATTCTGGGAACTGTCTAGGTTCATTCATAACATGTCTTCCACCATTCACTGCAAAAGGTGATCTCCAGAATTTCATTATGATATGGAAACTTCATCAGTTGTACTAATGACAGATCTTTTGTTTAGGTCTTTAGATCTATGGTTCAAAAGAATTACAACTGCCAGTCTGAAAAATAGGACTCATAAATGAAAAAAACATAACTATATAGCTTCTATAACACTGAGGCACAGGAGGGACTTTTACATCACTTGCAGCTGGTGATTGAAATAATCAGGATTTATCAGGACTGAGAGGTTGAGACTCTATCTGATAGATCGACCCTCTTAGTTATCTATTTCATTAATTAGCTATATAATGTTTGCTACTGTTTCCATTTTCAGGAGCTTCAATATTAAATTCTAGGTGGGTCTAAAACCCTCTCTGACGTTAACTGAAATGTGTTGCCCTGTAACAGGTGTCTTATAAATTCACCAAAGAGTCAGACAGATAAGACCAAAATTAGGTCAGCCCCCAAGCACTGAAATCAAGGATATTGCTGGAAGACCTCTAATAATTATTATTATTTCCATGTTGCATACCCCTCCTTCTGCCAGATGTTACTGCCCCCATAGCCAGTACAGCAATATATGTGTATATATATATATATATTGATTAATTAATTGATTGATCGATTGATTTTGTCAGCATTAAATCAAACCAATATCAATTTCAGGCCACAGACTAAGCTGCAAACAATTCTACTGTTTCTGATGGGTGACAACATCCTTCAGCCCCCCAGACAATTATCATTGTTTTAAATGATACTGAGAATAAATGAGTATTTGATGAATATTCTGTCAAATGAGGTACAAGGAAACTGAAGCTATGTACACTAGTATGTTTCATTGAGTCATTTCACCATATGTACGAATAACATAGAACAAAATAAGTAAATTTAGAAGCAAAAATCACCCTACTTTGCTATATGATTACATTTTAAAATGGTAACAGAAAATGATATGTTGACATATTGTCAATCAATTTACCAAACTTAAAAACTCTTAATCCAACACAAAAAAGCTAATAAAAATATTTTGGGTATGTGTTCCAAAGCTCTCCAAAGTCATTGCAATGGGAAAAACTCTAATAATTCCATGAAAAAAAAAATACTGTCACCTACTTTTATTCAGAAATATTGCAATGGAAGCCAATAAATATTATTTTATGTCTGGTTCTAAGTCATACCATATCCACCATGAAAATGTGCTTAACATGAAAATAAACAACAAATGAAAATGTTTGTATGATTGCCTTGAGTGAATACGGAAAAGTTATTTGTGTAGGTTATATAAAGAACAGGACTTTTTTTGCCCTTTTTTTTTTTTTCTTCCCCAGAAGTTATTAGTGACTTTGGATTACTGCTATTAGGATGCCCAGATCTGGATCTACTAGTTATGTTTTTCCTTGGTCAAATCCTGCAGAAAGTCTGGGTGGAGTATGTCTGCTCTGAGGGCTGTCTCAAGGAAGCCACCAGGACCGCCTGTCTCTTTTTAATAATTTTGGCCAAGTATCCTGCAAATGGAGTGGAAACAGCCCTCACCAGATTCCAGGATGAATTTGGAGGAGGATACACAAAGAGGGAGCTAGGGTAAGTTAAATAAGAGAATGGCAGAGTGCTCACCGGCCGCACTACCCCGGGAGAGGAACCATGGCTGGAACTGTTCAAGCACCAGAATCTGCATCAGAAACCCAGGAACTCCTAAACCAGGCAAAACAGGGCTGAGCCTCATTCCTACAAGCCCCGCTGCCCATGCAGCCCACGAAACCAGCTGTCAACGGTGGCAGCAGCTGAATCCTTGCTTTGCCACATCTGGGGCACGGGTTTCTGCGCTGTTCCTGAGCAGGCTGGAAGAGGCAAGAGCGCTGTGGTCTGGTTGCTGAACCCTGGAGGGCTTTGCCACCTTATGCAACACTTTTGGCCGCCCTCAGGGAAAAGCACCAGTAATACAACTGAGCTCGTGGGAGAAAAATCCATATTGCAGCTCTTGCAAGGAAATAAAAACACACATAAAAATTAACGTCTTTTATTTCATGGGCATAGCCTCAAAGCGGCAAGTCAGCAGAGCAGGAAGCAGACGTGTTCTAAAACAATCTGGGATAAATTGCTCATAGCAAAGAAATCCACTTCAAACACATGAACAGGAGCTTGCTTCCAAGCCTTCTTCCCTTTGCTCATACCTACCTGGGCCTTTGGAGATGAATTTCCTAATGAACCAACCAAGGACGTGGTAAGTGAATATTCTGCATGCTGGAGATGGTTAGATTAGGGTCCAAGCTCTACATCTGCACTGCAGTCTGCTGAGTACAGTTAGGAAAAAGAAAAAGAAGAAGAAAAAGAGAGAGAGAGAGAGAGAGAAAGAGAGAAAGAAAAAAAAAAGGCTTGGACAGCAGCACTGCTCTTGAGGTGAAAGTCATGTCTCACAGGAGCTCAAAGGTTCAGTAAAACAGAGCAGAGCAAGCAGATTCCTTTCTTCAAGGGGAAGATTCCCCCTTTAGGGGGAATCTCAGACTTAGCTTGAACACATTAGAGCAGGGAGCAGCACTAGCTGGATGATGGCCAGGCTGGTTTGCACAGCCTCACACAATGTAAGGCAGACAGCCAGCAGGAAGTCATCCTGAGGGGGAAAAAGTGGGAACCTCTAAAAATCAGTGGGACAGATGAGAAGGGAAGGGAAAATCAAGGCAGGAGATCTTCGCTCAGATCCAGAGCCATGCCTCCTGCAGCAGAGCCACACCATGACACACAGGCCCATGAAGTAACCTGCAGTGGCCTTCAGCTCACTGCAGCCCTTTTGGTGGCTGAGCTGAGCCCTGTGGGAACAACAGTGAGCCTGGCAGCATCTGCCTGGCCCTGATACACAGCATGGGCTGCCAGGCCTCCTGCTCCAGAGCTGTGCTGGGAGAAACAGAAGAAACAGCTTAGCCCACTTCCCCGTGGGCTGTGAAGCCATCCAAAGCTTCCTGCTGGGAAGTTGGGGGATGGGGGGGGGGGGGATGTTTAGAAGGTGGGCAAGTGTGCTTAAAGCTAAATCTTGAAGAATTAGGTTATAAAAGCAATGAGTTCTCTGGATCAACTAAGCAGTGCTTAATACGTAAAATCTCCGTCTGCTGCTGCAGCCTTTTTATTAAAAGAAATATGTAACATCTGTCATCTTACAGCAGATGTGAGAAGTCTGTGAGGTACAAGATCCCACGGGATCCTAGTGGTGTTTGCTGAAATCTCCAGGGATCTCTTGGGCCCACCCAGGACAAATACCTCCTCAGAAGCTTTGCAGCATTCTTGGAGCCAGTGACACAGAGTACATTTGATATAAAAGTGTGAGTAGAAAACCAGATGAATGAGGTGATCAAACTGTCAGCGCAGTTTTTTCTGTTTCAGACAATACAAGAACACCCACATTTGGATGCTGCTGCAGAGGATAAACTACCCTGTCTTCAGCAGAACAGGTTTACATCTGCTTTTATAATCATCTGATTTTCTTTTTATCAAAGGGAAGCAGCACCACTGCACCAGTATGTTTTTGTTGCGTTTTTTTTTTTTTTTGAGGTTATTTTAACATTACTTCAAGAGATCAATTATTCTTAAGAAACCCTTGACTATTTTATCCCTACCTCTAAGAAAGATGAACAGGTAATCCTTTGTGATGGATTTATGAAAATAGATGACTAGGCAAAGAGAAACATACACTGTTGAAGGTTTCATTTGGCCAGGCACTGAGAGGGCTTAAGAATGATGCTTTGCCATGTCCCTGCCCCTCTTTCCCAATACGAGTGACTGTAACTGCAACAGCCAGCACCACAGGGCTCACCACCAGAGAGACCCCACTTCCAGGGCTGTCCCCTGCTCGTGCCAATACTTTCACGCCTTTGTTTTTTTTTTTTCCAAGGAATCTTCAGGCAGCTTTGCAGGTTCATGAAGAGCATGGGGCAATTCTGCAGAATTTGTAACATTAGCAGTAGAATCAGAACATACAGCAGATGGCATTGCAACAGAGTTGACTGCAGGCAGTTTCTCACAGTTTCACTCAGTCTGGGTTTGAGGACACAGAATTTTTGTTTTGCTAATTAATTTACATTTGTATTTATTCAGAGGACTCCCATAAAGTTCCTTTTTTCTTCATCTTCATATTCAATGGCCCATTTCTTTCCTATTCTTTTATAGCTTACAGCATAGGATAACGTATCTTGCAGTGCCTATGCGAGGAGCACACCACACCAGGATAAAAACCTGAATAACCATTCTGTAACCAACAGGATAAACGAAAACCGAAGGGCGTTTTAAGGACAGTTAAAGTTTTCTTAAAACTTTGCAAATTTGATACACTCCACAAAAGTTACCAAGGCTAGGGAAAGTTTACTGTCTTTGGATCATTTATAGATAAACTCGATGACAAGGTGGAGGAAAACGGCTTCAGCTTTCTGACTCTGCAGTCAGCCACGTGGGCAGAACCTTAGGACTGAAATAACTCTGCAGATGCTTTTGGACCTAATATGTCCTTAGGCAACAATCAGCTCTCCATTTTTCCACTGTCTTCAAAGAATGTATTGACAGGCAATTTTAATTAATGGGGTGAGGGAAAAAGCTGTCGATTTCGCCTCTGAGAAATTTTCCCAAATGGCTATGTTACTCAGTCAGTGCAGGATATTATTGCAGACTGTGGTACAAAGGCCTGGCATATTTGCCAGCTGTGACCAGGACGAATGGCTTTAGCAACCAACAGCACCCTGGGCACTTTCCAGCTTCCCTGTAATGGCAGATCCCTTGGTGCAGTGAGACTCTTGCTGTAAGGCAAAAGGTCACAGATATGATCTTTAAATAACATGTAAGGAATTATAGCAGAAGACAACGAACAACTGACATAAATTGGGTATATTGTGTAACACTCAGTTTGCATGCTACAGATCTTACAGGTTGTTACCTGCATTCAACACCTAATTGCATACAAGTTCACAAATAATGTTAATGGACATTCTCATTATACTTTGCAATGATGAGGTGTAGGATTTCACCTCAGGGGAGCCACTCCAAGCAGTTGTGTTTCTGTCCTCCAAATCAGCTTAAGTCCCTCTGCTTCAGGGCTTTGTTAAACAGTGGAGGGTTGGCATCTCTGGAGGGCTGCTCAGAAACCATGCAAGGCTCTAAAGAGAAAGCCAATATACAATCCAGTGTTCAGAGACGTAGAGGTAATCTAGGATGTCCCAGTGCAGTGATATCCCTCTGTGTACCATATGCAGTGAATTCAGAACTGGGACCTTGCTGCTAAAGGAGATCTGAGGCTGAGATGTGAAACAGCATAAGGGAAGAAACAAATCTGTTTGCTGGCTGTTTTTATTTTATTTACCTAAAGAAAAAGTAACTAATGAAAAAGACTCCAACAATATGAATTTTTCCTTTCAGTACCCACCCCACTCAGTTCTTCATTCAGTATGCCTGAAGTCCCAGGTTTGAAATCTGATCTGGATATAAAAAAGAAGGTATTCATTTAAAAGGTATTAAAATAAAATAGTTTTGTTCAGGTAAACATTCTAGTGGTCACTAGATTTAAAATGGGCAGACGAAAAACCTCGGGGATTGTCCAAAGATTCTTCTGGGAAATCTTGAGAGACTCTTCTAGAAATACGTCTTACTTTGACAGACTCTTCTAGAAATACATCTTACTTAGAGCTTTTGATAGTGATCATAATGTTGTGAAGTACCTTTTTTTCATCATCATGTTGTCACAAGCTATTCCATGAAATGAGAGACAACTTTACTTTATCTACCTGACGTTTGCAGAGCAGAAATTCTGTATAGCAATAAGGAAAAATAAAACATGCAACAATCTTCCAGAACTGCTTACTCTAGCATGTATTTTTTTCTTATAAAAATAGGATGAAAGGTTGAAATTGATGTAAAAGACAATATTTACTAATTTCATTTTCTCACCATATTTTGAAATGCTTGGAAGGAATAAGGCATTTAAAAATATAGGGGGAAAGAAATTTCATGTGGCTTTAGTTTGTTGGAAGAAATTTTTCACACTCCCCTCCACCTCTGAGCCAATTAATGCATTTTCTATTTTTCATTAGTTCTGCCTTCCTCTCTTCAGTTCCATCAGTTAAACTGGGAACATCACAAAGATGAGAATTATTTGCTTGTAACTTCTTCCTCCTGAATGCAGCCGTTTGACAGGACACCCACTCTAGGCTGGACGTCTCTAACACAGCAAGCTCATTCGTGTGTTTGCACGTAAGAAGCTGTCTACATTATTCCCTACCTGTCAGTGCTGATACAAGATGCCCTACCCACACAACAGCCTTGGCTATAAAATTAAGTTTTGTGTCCTTTTTCACAGTGAGCCCCATGCTCCTCTCAGCAGCAGTCACATGACTGTGTATTTTATCAGTATTTTAATGCACAGTCAAATAAGAATGCTGGCTTGTAAATTCCCCGAAGCCAGACCCTGCTTTCACCAATATGCAATTCAGGCAAGTCTTTCATGGCAGCAAAAGTGCCAGTCAGGGCTCATAAATCATCCCACTCGCTCTGTACCCCACAGCTCCTAGGCGAGCACAACACTCACTTTTTTGTAGCTCTTACCACAGCTGTCAAAGCAGTGCAAACAGCAAATAGACAGCAACAAGTCATTGCCTAATTTTGTCCTTGTCATTTTACAGTATATACATTCTGATGGCCACCAACTCTTTAAAATTCATTTTCCTAAACATGTTTTCACAAATGTTGAAGACAGCCTGCTGATTTACTGTCATTGCTCATTTTTTACTCATTCTTTCCTCTCAGAAACCAAGCAAAGTGTGGCAATGCAGAGCAGGCAGTGTCTAGTCTGATGGA
This sequence comes from Anser anser, assembly GCF_964211835.1. Taxonomy (NCBI): domain Eukaryota; kingdom Metazoa; phylum Chordata; class Aves; order Anseriformes; family Anatidae; genus Anser; species Anser anser. Next base: position 137,688,051 of record NC_139721.1, read on the forward strand.
TTTCTTTATATATATATTTACATCTCAAATGCATCAGTGAAACTTGGAAGAAAAAAAAAAATGTTCAAAGTGATCATCCTTTATGCAGAACAAGAATCCATCAGCCCTTGCTGCAGTGAATAAAACCGCTCCACTCAGAGGATCTTATTGATTTACATCACCTTGAAGATATGTGAGAGGCAGAGGTGAGATTTATCTTCACCTCACTTCAACTCCTTGTTCACTTTGTTTTGTATCTAGTCTAAGATAATCACCTAAATTTCATTCACAGTTAGTGATGAGAGAAAGTGAAAAGATATTTCTAGAGGTTACTTATGGCCTCTGACTTCACATGGCTAAAGCTAGAGGATATCAACTTTGCTTTTACAACGTATTGTTATGTTAACAATTGGAGGAAAGGGGTTGGGAAGGAGAAGAAAGGCAGGACTCATTAAGGTGGCTTAAACCACTTCATGAAGGCTGTCCCTGAGTTACACCACGTTGACTAATGTATCTGAAGTAAAAATCTCTGCTTCCTTGGTTCACTGCAGTGAATTGGAAAAGGAAGCCTATTTGTTGGCCTTACCAATCACAGGTTTTGAATCTGAAATACACCTGGACATACTCTGTCAGCACTGCAAATCATCAGCCTGATGATTCCTATGAACCTACAATGGAGACTTGTTGACTTAGTTCACTCTTTGTGCACAGTGCTCTTGCTACAGACCTAATTTCTGTCTGTAGATCTCACATTTGAGCACCTCATACAAGCATTTTTGCAAGTAGACACTCCTAAAATTTAAATTCCACAGTTCCTTACGCTTTGCTTTCAGAGGCAAGTCTTCTTTCCAGCTGAATCTTAAGTTGTTGGCTCAGTATATTAAATTAAATGTAGCTTGCTACCTTCCATAAAGGTGAGGTTAGGTAGAGAGGTGATCTGGCAAGGCTGTTCTTTTATCATTGTGCATGCAATATCTAACACTAATGCCTCACCTCTGCATCATCAGCAGAATTATGCCCCATGTTCCCTTTACCGTGGGGGCAGAGTATAGGACAAAGCTTATGTGCTTTGTGTCAAGCAGCGCAGTAGAAGTCTGAGGTCGAGCTGTATTGTAAAATGGAAATTGCATGAAGAAAAAAAAAAAAAAAGACGAATGACTTAATGGCATTAACCAGATGTCTCATGAGCAGAATTTGTGTTACTTCAGAGGCCCAATGTGTCTGAAATGTCTGAGTGGGGCTGGTGGAGGGGACACAGGATCAACAGAGTATCCATGCCTTTCTGGAGGGGCAACAGTTGGCAAGGGTGTACCAGGGCATCTAACTTACCATTAAATATGTCTTCTGCAATGAGCAATAGACCTGCTCTCTTTTTCTAGACATCAGTTTGGGGCTTTACGCAAACAGGAAGTTTTACAGGATATACAGCGCTTTCTGTGAAATTGCTTTGGCAGTGAGGTCTTTTAATCCATCAGTATCTGTAAATTATTGTCATCTTTGACAATTGCAGTTTTCATATGCCAACATTATAATACAGTTTTAGGATGTTGTGATTTTAACTGAACTAAACGCATATGATACCAAACATAGCAGCCTATAGATGTGCCATATGCTCAGTTAAAATGTAACATATGCTCACTATCACTTTTCAAATTCCTCTCTTTTTCTTCCATGTTGTTAAGATTTTTTTTTATATTTTATTTTTTAGTTTTAAATGATATATTACTATATTATTGTAGGGTAATCTTTTAAATCACTTAACTAAAGTTGCTGGATGGGGCAAATGATTTCCAGAGCATACGATGGAACCATTATATTCTTCTTGTTCAGCAACAGCTGTAAAAAGGGGAGCCAACACCTGAAGCTTCATTTCATGAAGGTTTAAACACAGGCTCAGGAAGCTGATTGAACAGATTGCTTTAGGGACCTGTGTCTTCGGTTTACGTGGCAAGGTTTTGGTAGTGGGGAGTTGCAGGGGTGGCTTCTGTGAGAAGAGTCCAGAAGCTTCCCCATGTTAGATAAGGGCTGGTTTCAGCAGGCACCAAAGGGACCCACTGCTGGCCAGAGCTGAGCCAGGGAGTGATGTTATTTGTGCCTCTGGGAGAGCAGATTTAAAAAAGGGGAAAAAAAAAAAAAAAGTAAAAGAGGGTAGATGGAGGGGAAGGTGTTACAAATTCTACTAAATAAATAAATAAATTCTAACAAGCAATATGTTAAAAGGAAATGAGAAGAGCTAGAAACGATTTTGCTGAGCAAACAATAGCAAATATGAACACTGAAGGAATGATGCATGTCTGCTGGATACAGAATGATGGAGGAATCAGTGGGGACATTTCATGGAATATTGCTGAGAAGACAAATTATTTTCTAGCACAGAGATATTCCCACTGGGTCTACTCCTCTTCTGTATATTCCTCAGAGAGATCAGTACAGCACCAAGAATTCTTAAGGAGCCAAAGTATTAAAGAGCTAGAATTAAAATGCCCACATTAGCCACTGAAGTTAGGAATCACCAGCGTTAAAAGAAGGCACAAAGTGCTTACAAAGTCATTCAGAGTGCCAATAACACCAGCAGAAGGAGGCATACAGGAAAATAACGTTGGGTATCAGGCAGCAGCAGGCACAGTCCTGACGGAGAAATCACAGGCACTTTAGCCCTTCATAGGACTAGAGGGAATGGCCTCAAGGTGCTCCAGGGGAGGTTTAGTTTGTAAATGAGGAGACATTTCTTCTCAGCAAGAGCAGTCAGGCACTGGGACGGGTTGCCCAGGGAGGTGGTGGAGTCACCGTCCCTGGGGGTCTTCAAGGAAAGTTTGGACGTGGTGCTTAGGGACATGGTTTAGTGGGTGACATTGGTGGTAGGGGGGTGGTTGGACCAGATGATCTGGGAGGTCTTTTCCAACCTTAATGATTCTATGATTCTATGTGGTGCTCTCCTTTTGGGATCTAGTCTGAACGTAGACCTGACCTAAGCAGGATGGTTGTCCTGAAGCTGGGCCTAGCTTTGCCTTTTGCAAGAAGAACCCTAAAGACCTGAGCTTTCTCACTGGAATTGAGAGAACGAGAATTAAGTCCCTCTTCTCAGAAAGACAGGCTAGAAATGCTTGTGTTGGAAAGGGGATCACTAAAAAGACACCTGATAAAAATATTTAAAATGTTGAGCAGCAGAATAAATCAGGCCTCCCATTCTTGTCTGAAGATTAGGAGCCAAGAAATCAAAAGGCAGCATGTTCAAACCTGTATAAGAGCATACTTTCTCACACTTATTTAATGAAAATGTTGGGACTTCTTGCTATAATGAGGGAAAAAAAAAAAAAGCAAAGAAAGAGTTGTGGATTTATAGAGATAATAGATTATCAGGGTTTTGGTAGCTATTGTTAAGTCACTTTCAAAGAAATATTAAATCCATTAACATTATCTCACATTCTCACATTCACATAGGGAAACCTATCTTCCCGCAGAGCTACTGGAACTCATTCTTCTCAGAAATAGAGTCTGTGTCAACTGTACCATAGAAGTATGTATGAATACCTTTATTCTGCATCAAGAAAACAATGCCTATATTTCATTTTTACTTCAGGTGGTGTGGCATTTTTTCTTGATTTTTTTCTTTTAACAGCTCCCGGGCATGGAAAACAACTACAAAGTTTCTGTGGAAGTGTTCCAGAAAAAAACAGACACATCTTAGGTCAGCTCACCAAGAAATTTCATTTGTTTTCTCTGTTCTTCTCAGCTCCACGTTGAGAAAGATCAATGCCCACCAGTGCTCTCAAGGAGGTTTTGACACTGGTGTGACTTAAAATTTGACTGCATTGTCAAGATGCTTCATCTTCCATTCCTCACTGGTTAATATTTCATAATCATGGCACTAGACAGGCTTCAAAGATACAGAAATCTTTATGCAGCGTTCATCCCAAGGAAAGCTTCAGCCCCAGTAGAACAAGCTCTGTTTCTAATTTTGTTAATCAGTCGCTAACATCTTCAGGACAGGGCCAAAATCATTTATGCCAACAAAGAATGGCCCCACAATGGCTGTCTTAGTGTTTGGAGCAGGATTTTTTCTGTGCTTCAATATTGCTAACATTTGCAAAAAAACATGTTGAAACAGAGCAGACAAAATCTGTGGATCCATAAAAGTTTGAGTTTATAGTGAATACACAAATTAAGTTTGATGTTAGTTGTGACTATTATCACTCATGCAATTTCTTCACTCCAGTTTTTCATTAACATTTATAGCAACTATGAATGTTATGACTCATAAAAATTGTCAATTATTTTTATTACAGTATTTAAAATGTAATAGTCGATACACTGACAGAAGCATTTCTATTTACAACAGTATCTGCAAAATTGTGGGCAATGTAGTGTTGTAATTAAATACATCTTGTTTTTTCTTTAAATGACAATACATTAGAATTTCTTCAGGCATAATGAAATACGAAATAAGTAAGAACTATACCAACATTATTAGTATGAGTAGTAAAAACAAACATTGATTATAAAACATTCAAATATTCTTTGATCTTCACTTTAAGTATCTAAGTTCAAAGTACAGAACCTAAAAACCTGAAGATACATCATGACTACGTGCTGTATTTTTGGCAGTAAATGACTTTAAGAGCTAAATTTCCTCCAGTATTTATGTGCACAGTAACCCAGTAGCTAGAACACCAAACTTTCTGCATGCCTTGGACTAGCTCTGGATATGTTATTCCAATTGAAATGACACAATTTTTGTGTCTAACTCTGAAATAGGACCTCTGCCACTAGCTGTTGTGTCACTGACATCAACCATTTCAGATGCTGATTTTAGCAGGTACAGAAGCAAACCAAGAACACCAGATTTGAAGCCCATCAAAGCCAAAGGAAAAACTTCTGTTGATTTATTCATGCTTTGGACCTGGTCCTTATTCATGTACCTTCAGCCACTCCAGAACATGGATTATGGGCTAACTCTGTCTGACTGTTTTAAGCAAGTTGGCTTTATTTTTGTGCTGAGTCTGCAATTCATACTGAAGAAGTAGATGGATTTTGCTATAGATAGTTCAGAATGATGTCATTTAGCTTTGGCTTTATGTTAAATGTATTTAATGTCTCTTTGTTTGGTCTGTAATCTGACTGCTGTTATTTGAGCAAAACTGAGTGAAAACATTCAACCTGATACTAGAGACACCTATAAATCAGCATTCCAAAATCTCCTTGGAAATAAGGACTTACAATGCACCACAAAGCAAAGCAAACTCCAGTTAGATAGACAACAGTAGGTCCTTTATTGAAATTACATCTCCTGATTTTCCTTCTCTTTTATGCATTTTTTCTACCCACGTGCAGAGCTATCTTTAAAAAGGCCATCAGACACCTTTTTTGCTTTCCTGTCCTCCTCTGTCAGCAGTGGGACACATCTCCATTCCACACAGGATGCATTTACATTTATGTTCCCCTTGGGATGGTGTTGCCCTGCACTTCCCAAATCAACAAGAGCCACAGCTCTACAAAACCAAGCTAATCCCTTTGTAACCTCCTAAAAAATGAACAACAACACCACCAACAACAAAGGTTCTGCTCCTTTTTTTGCTCACCTTCTACTGGAAATAAGGTCTGTGGATATTTGTTCAATTCACAGCTAAGGAAGATCAGGCAAAGGGGACAGAAAGAACCACAGTAAAATGACCGCAAATGCAAAGAAAGTGAGGAAACTTCTGGCAAATACAGGGTTTCAGAGTAAAGTGACAAATTGACTGCTAATATAATAACTGATGCAAAATAATAATAAAAAAAAAAATCACAGAAATTACGATCCAAGTTGCCATACACCAGCAGTGCTTGTTTACAGACTGGGACAGGCAGGTGTTTCATTTGCTGGGCTAATCTCACACATAATTGCACCCTGAGACACCAGGGTCTCATTTTACTTGTTGCCTGAAAAAAATAGATGAGGAAAGTTTTAAGACTGCATCAGCTTCAGATGTGAAATGAAAAGCTTTTAACTGTGTCTGTGACTGGCAAGCTGTAAATGACAATGACCAGCATAAAGCAAAGGGGAAAGATGCATTTGTTATGCAGTATGAGATGAGAAATTGCCCTGTTTTGCAGAAATTAGCTCTCTGACTTCTAGCTAAATCGAAGAAGGTTACATTTCTACATCTGGGAAGTGACCTTAGAAAAATTGTTATCAAAATGCGGTGTGTGGGTCCATTTCCCATCATAAGCAATTTAATGAAAGCTACTATTAGAGGACAGTGGAAAGACTGTCAGAGTCAGAGGGCCTGACTCTGATGTTACTTGCTTTCATTTTGGCTTTATAAGGATCTCCACCTGATTTTTATCCACAATGACTTCGATCAGTCTTTGCCACCTGTCTACTACTTCTTCCTACTATATTAGGAACTCTCTTGCCATTTTTATCCATATAAAACAGTAACAGCCTACCTCCCTTAGTATTAGGCTTGCACATTTGTCTGTAAAATTGCTCTTCTCTAGCACAGCCCGTTTTCATTGAAACGTAGATCTTTGCACAGGTCCAGACTCCCAAGGGAACGGAAGGATGCACAAAATAAATCTGCCGTTTGTCACCACTGAAGTTCTTCAGACCATCTCTTATATGTTTCCTAACCCCATAGGCCCTTGTTGGCATCTTACGCAGATCACGGGCATTATCTTGCAGTTGATAAGCTTCAGCTTGCGGGGTTGTGTGTGTGTGTCTCACAGTACCTAACCCTTATTTCCACATCACTTGGCCTTTCTTCTCTGTTTTTTTCAGGACGTCTAATGGCCTCAGAGCAAGGCATCAGTAGCAGCACATGCACATTTGAATCCTTGGTTTGAAGAACGTTGAATGGGGATATGTTCTCACCTGCCCAAGGAGCTTCTGTCTGTTCTGCAGGGGTGATCTCTGATAAATAACTGTATGCTTCCCTATACAATGCATATTTATATCCAAATACTCTAATACGTGCAACATTGCACTTGTTCATTATGAATGGAAAAACTGGGATTCAGTATGTCACTCCAGGAGAGGCCGACAAGAATAAGAAGGAGAAGGCAGAACAAGGTGTTCCCAGAGTTTAACTTCTTTTATGGGACATTTCATTCCTGACTGTTCTAGACCTGTGGGGCTTTGAGGGTTCTTGTAAGCACTATGGGACATTGCATGGATAAAACCCATAATACACAACCAGGGAAGCTGCTCTGCCCAGCAGTGCCTGAGATCTGGACCACTGCCTCTGCTTTTGCTCAGTTTTACCTCCTGACTCATGATACTTCACTGGTTTATCTGTGCTAAATGCAGTAGTGTCTTATATTGCCAACATATTAAGCAGTGAAGGGTTTTGAAGATCAATCATTAGATAGCATTTTCTCACTTCAACTACACCCTGATTCAGCAAAGTACCTAAATAAACATCTGAAGTTAATTGCTTGAACAGTTCCATTTCTTTCAGCACAAAGTCAAAAGATTTGAAGCATACACTTCAGCTCTTTGTGGTTAAGTGCAAATGAGTTTCACAAGTGCTCCTTCTCTGCTGGTGGACATTGGAGCTACTTTTCACACTGAAGATTTTTTTATATGCAAAATGGTAATGGAGGGAAAATATAAACCTGTAGTGATATCTTATAATGAGAGAATTAGCATAATATTAAATATTCATTATTTTTTTACAAACGTATATGTTGGGAGCACTTTCACATACGGTGTCAAAAAATAGTTTGGAAATACTTTATACTTTTGGATGTTTGTCTTACAAGGGACCATATTTTTATTTGAGAAATAAGCAGATATATGAAGCTATAATAGACCTTAATAAAAGGAAGGTTTCTGGGGGATTTATATCCCCGCAAATCTGCTGCTTTGTTTTTTTCTGTTGGATGACTTTGCCATGCCTGGGCTCCCAGGGTTGGTTTCTCTCTGGGACTCCATGGGAGGTTCCAATCTGAAATCCAGCAAGAGCTGCATCGCTAACAGAAACATAAAACTTATTATGGACCATCTGCTCCCAACTTCTTTACTCTTGGTGAACATACACGAAACACCCAAACAACATGTCAGGGAAAGGGAACCAAAAGATAAGCATCCCTTTAGGCGTAGAAAATGAATCAAACTGCTTTACAGCAGCAATTTAGATTGCAAAGAGGGAAATAAGAAACAATTACAAGACTGCGGTATTCACAAGAACTTGATCTGGGGCTGTAGCTGTTTTAATAATTCATATTACTCCCATTAGTGAAGCAGTGAGTAGAACCTGGCTCTAGAGTCAAAGACAAAGACTTTAAGATTTAAGGATTTAAGATTTGATGTGGATCTCTCTGTTTACTCAGTGCATTTTGGACCAAACATTCAGCAAATGATTGTCTACAACACAAGAGACAGAAATTTTAATTATATTGCATACTTAAAGGATTAAACTTGTTGTTCTAACCTAGGGCTGGAACTAGATGATCTTTTAGGTCCCTTCCAACCAAAACCATTCTATTATTCTATGAAATAGTTAATATTCATCTTACACGCATAAAAGCTCATTTGTGAAAGATTTGTCCATAAAAAAGACGGCCCATACCATCCCTTTGCTGTGAAATCAGCAAAAGATGTAAAAACTGAGATACTTGATACTCCTTCTTCACCCAGTCCTAATCAGTTCTACATTCAAAGCCAGTTCTTTATTAAAACTCGATGTTGGTGTGAAAAGAATAGCCTAAATACTAAAGAATTGCTATTTCACTCAGAACACACTGCAGATAGTGAACATAAGTAGAGGACATCATTCATCTATCTACCTGTTGATAAAGGTTAGCAAAAGCAACACCATTTTTATGGTAATTTTGAAGGTAAAAGGAAAATCACAAGTTTCTTCAATTCATTTGCCTGGAACTCATTGCATTTCTCCGCTACAAGGGGCTTCTTGCCATGGCAGACAAATGAGCATGGAGATGTTTGCACAGAGACTCCAGTGTATGTAGTGTTCATCTAGCTGGCTGCTAATCATACTTCAATGTGACACGTACGATTAAAAAAGCTGTAAAAACTGGTCAGCGTATTTATTGTGGTCTGCCTCAAGGTCAGTGAACCTGAGGTCTCTGTGAACACTGCAAGGAGCTGCATAACCCCTCCATGAGTGCACACGCTGAAACTGTTGGCCTGGCACTCAGGCAAGCATTGCAAGGCTGAGTGTAGCACCATATGCTCAATATGAGGAAGGGGGCTTTCTTTTATGACATTGTTAACTGTAGCATCAAGGATTTCCAGTATTAATTTGAATTAAATGTAGGAACTATGACTACACAGTATAGTAACTAGACTAATAATTTGTATTAATAATCCCCTCTAAAAACTTTTCGTTAATCCAAAACCAATGCTTGTTTACACATATAAGGTGTGTTTTCCTTTTCACCCACGAAAAGATTTTGAGTGCAAGACTATTGTCCTCCTGAGTGCTCCCCTCCTGGCCACCCAGCTGCCTGCCTGGCAGATCTTCCTTCCAGATCAGTTCTGTCGTATCCTTTATGAATAGTTACTCTGTCATTAGCTTGAATCAATTTTGTCTTGTCTCGGGCTCTCAGATGCCAATGCGTTGCAGAGAATGATTCATTGCCTTGCGTAGCAAATGCCTCATGAAAAGCCAAAGGTGTTTGTTGCCAGTCACAGGGCAAGTGGAGCCTTTGACATGCTGGAATAAAAGGCAGAGTTAAGAATTAGTCATTACACACATAGGACTGGAGTGCAATAGAAGTGCTTGGAAATTTCAGATTTTTTCCTGGTGAAGAAAGCTATGGAGAGTGAGGGAGAAAGAGGAGAGGAGCAGGAGCATGCAAGCAGATTCCAGAAAAGGGCATAAAACAAAGCAAAATAGAAAAGGAAGCTCTAGAACAGCTTGAAGAATTGTTTTGGATAACACATTTTGAGTAGACAGCTGTAAAACTGACTCATGCTTGTGTTATATATTCTCCTACAGTCTTTATGGATATGACAAGCATAAGTCTGTCAATAGTTACTAAGCAACTGAAAACTAAATAATATGAATTAATATTTATAAAAATGCAGAAGGTCTACCATAAAAGTTAGGTTTTTGAATTATAAACAGGAAGTGCAGAAAAATGCATAGAAGCTTGTGGTGGTTTTTTTTTGTTTTTTTTTTTTTTCCAAAAGTACAGAAGTTATTTTTAAAAAATCAAAAATTGACAGACTAATTTTACTCAGAACTGTTTGAACAGATTTTTAACAGAGATTACATGCTATGGCTCCTGCTGTAAGTATGGAATTATACAAGCTGCGATTCCATGAAATATCACGAGTAGAAATCCTTCCTCTCCCAGACGGAAGGACATTACAGGATCTAAGAAAGATGTGTTTCTGGGAAACGGCATTACAAGCTCCTAAATCAAATGTCAGATCCATTTTGGACGTTGTTTGGCATTAATATAAATCCATTTGGGAAAAACTCCACACTCTTGGCTATCCAGAAGTTTCACTGGTTGTTTCAGAAAATGCATGTGCATGGATGACAGGTCTGAGCCAGACGTTTTTCATGCTCATGTCAGAGTAACTGAAGCTTAACATGTTACTTTGATTTATGCAGGATTGCAGGTGATCCTGTGCGGACACATGTATGTGTTAGAAAGCTTGTGCGTGCTAAGACCAACAACTGCAAGAAGCACCTCCAACTCCTGCTTGCAATAGTCCCTTTAGAAGCAGAAAGAAGAGTGGCAACTTGCTAGATTGTTAGCACAGTACCTAACCTCTGCTTAAATCCTACCTCCCGCTGTGCTTTGGCAGTACAGAAAACCTCAGCGCATTGCAGAGGCACGCTCCAGCCCGGTGCCTGCTTGCATCTTGTGGTCTGCACTGGGATCCCGAAGCAGGGGGCTTAGGAGCCAGGAACCACGGTGAAGCAGGTATTGCAGTTCACTGAGTGGCAATATTCCTGGCAGTAACACAGAAATCACCAGGACCTGGATGGGTTGGGGTGTCGCAGAGACTAACCCTGTGTGTGATGGGGTGTGCCGAACCTAAGGGTACACAGAGGTATGGCAAGGGCAAGGACCTGCTGCAGCATAGCTAGCCCAGCCCCGCTCTAATCTGATGGTGTACAGGGGTCTTTGCTATCTCAAATACAACCTCCCTAAAGCAGAAGGAGCTCCCCCTCCAGGACACATCACTGTGGTATGTAGGAGCTATGATCAACGCCATCATCATTACTACAGAGTGTAAAGCACATATTATCACTGCAACTGTTGAAAAGGCCTGAAACACTGAGCAGAAATATTGTCTTTGGCTATGATCAACCATTTACATTGCATTTAGACTACATCTACATTAATTATCTTATTAAATAAATGATTGCAGGTGTTGACATGGAGCATATCAGATTTACACAAGTCCCTTTTGTCATGTAAAAGGAACTGAAGGGGACTCCAGCCACAGGAGAACTATTTTCTTTTCAAATATTTGTGTCTTTTCATTTCTGTTCCTCCACATGATAATAATGAATTTTCCCCTTTCAAAAGACACCAAGATTTGGCCTACGGAGGCCTACATTAGGCCTACGTAGGCCTATTTGGCCTACGTTTGACCTTCCTCAGGGACTGCACAGTGTGAAGTTCCTCGTAGTGCAACTCATGTACACAACTGAACATCTCAGCTGGGTAAGTGTAGATGGGGGCTAAAAGTAAAGGTGTAGAAATGTCTTCAGCAGCTCAAAGCATAGGGGTAATCTGAGCCCTGATATTGGTGCATTAAGGAAAGATTTTTTTGAAGGCCAAGGATTCAAGCAACTTTTTTATCATCCCCACAGTCCATCACACAAGTTGAAGGAAAGAAAAAAATCAAAGGAAAAATAAAGCGACTTGAGAGTGTATTCAAAATTAATGACCTGAGGTTAATTGTCCAGTACTTTACTGACTCAATTTTCGAATGGATTAGGGATCGAGAAACAATGTCTTTCAGACAGAGTTCACATATAGCACTGACCCTGAGTACGGGCAGGTCTCTATAGAGTGAAAGCTGCATTTGACTGTCTATGGAGGAAAAGATTTCTTTCTTTCTTTCTTTCTTTCTTTCTTTCTTTCTTTCTTTCTTTCTTTCTTTCTTTCTTTCTTTCTTTCTTTCTTTTTTTCTTTCTTTCTAGTAGTTTTCATCTTAAGGACTTGTTTCAGAGTCTCTTGCGTGTAATTGGAATTTAATTGCTAGATTTATTATTTCAAGGCTTATTTTGAGGGAAGGCTGGAATTCAATATCTTGCTCAGTTTTTTTTCCTCCAAATCCTTCCTTTCAAAGCCTTTTTTTTTTTTTTTTTTTCCCTCACTGAAGGTTGGTTGAAGCTGGGCTCTGTCACCTTCCCACTCAGCCTCTGGTCTGTCAGTGGTTTTGAAAAGCAGCTCCGGACCTTCACCTCTTCAGTCCTCTTTACCTCAGTCATGACTGTCTACTTTGTACTTTGGGATTTATTTCTTCATACCTTCAAAGTTAACTTTGAGAAACTGTGAAAGTTTCAGTCATGTTCCTTTCTGGCCCAAAACAACACAGTGATGACATTGAAGCTTTATCACAGCAGCAGTGTTATTACTTTTTAGTCCTTCATTGTATTACCCTATTCCCTGTTAACTGATGTTATCTTCACATTTCCTTCTCATCTCATTTGCCATAGATATTTTTAAACTTTCCATAGATTGCCAAAAATACCAGTATTTAAAAAAACTCTTCCACATAGTATTTCACAGTCATTGCCATCATTTATTCTGGCATCCTGCATCATACAGGCCCCACCACTGCATCCATACAAGACTCTGCTGAGTTCTTTAACAGTTGGTTAAAGTTGCAAGAAGACTCTTTAAGGAAACCTGATAACTTTGTTTGTAAGATTTCAGGAAAGAGACCAGACCCTCACCACCTCCTCTGGTCTCCTCTCCATCTGTTGGCCATCCTGACCCTTACAATGGGAGTTTGTCTTCCAAGATGGCTGACTGGCTCCAGCTCCTAGCCAGTACTGTGCACTTCTGTATTAGATTAAACGCCCCACTATTCAGAACATCCCATTTTCCAGACCTGTTAGACCTTACCAAGGTTCCCTCTAACCTACTTCAGTTAAAGTCACAAGATCAAACCATGAGAGGATATTTGCAATGGCCTGATTGCTGCTGTTCGCAAGGGCAGTGACACCTGCCTGATCCTATCTCTTCTTCTGTACACACAAAACCATTTGGGACCTTGATTTTTCATGGGGAAACATAGGTGATGGTGCTGTAATGAACCTTGAGGCATAGAGCGGGTATGCATTTGCAGAGTCTGGTGGTTGTATAGGTGTACAATCAGATTGCTGTGTCAGTTGCTGGGAGAGGGTGGCTGAGTCGAAGGAGAGAATTATCTGACACAATGCATCAAAAAATGAACCTATCTTTTGTCCGTGAGTTATTGTAGGAAACAAAATAAAGGTGATTTGTCAAAGTAGTTTTTTTCTTTTTCAGGTTATCTTGCTCTTAGAGACTGCAATTGGGGTAATGAAATCCAAAGTCCTCTTGCAGAGCAAATTCAGCCTTTTCCACTTTGTGGTATTGATATACTTCCTCTCCATTAGACCTAATTATTTGGACAACTATAATTTTCTCAAAAAGAGGCATTATAAACAACAGACAATACACATAGACCCATTCTGCAAATGATTTTCAACTGATCACCAGATGAGTGGGTATATATGTACAGTGGAGAATGATAGCTTATATAAACATAATGTTTTCTCTACCTTCCAGAAGAAACTACTCAAAGTATTCTTCATTTCCATTTATATAGATTTGAACAAGAAATAATGATTTGAGATGAATACCCCAAACCAGGAATTAGGCTGATTTACCAGAGTGAAAGAGAGGAATCAGCATTATTGTTCCCTCTCGTTTTACACATGAGCAAAAAGACATTTTTCCCAACGGGCCTCCTGCTCTCCTTATATTGTGTCCTGGAGCCCATCAGTGCCTTCCATCAGCCTTGCTCCAAGGCTGTCATGAATATTTTTGCAGCCACAGCCCAAGCTCCAGCAAGTGCTAAAGAACAAGTCCCTGATGCCTCCTGGTAGCATTTCATTTGTGCCAAGTTTAGATGAACCATAATGGATTAATTTGCTCCTTTGATTACACTTGCATCCCCTCATCTGTCACTAACAAGGAGACGCTCACATTTCAGAGCCTCATTTAAACTCCACTAATGCAAAAAACAAGCAGCAGAGACCGGCTGGTGGTCTTGTTAGGAGGGATGTCCCCCAGGACACTGTGGCAAAGAGTATGTGACCAAGAGCAAGGGGCAGGATGGCTGGCAGTGCCCTCAGGATGCTCTCTGGCTTCAACAGCACAAGGAAGGAAGTAAAACAAACCAGGAGATGCCTTCCTCTTGGCAGGCAGTTCTCTAAAATCCTAAAATACTGCAAGGTATTTCCATTTGATTTTCGAGCAGTTGGCACAATGCAGAGGGTCACAATGATACCCATGGAGGCAAGACTCATCAGGCCAGCAGCCCCTGGTCTGCATCCTGCTCCCCGCTCCAGGGGCTGATGCTTTCATCCTTACCGGCTCCAGTGCTGGAGCTGACAATTTTGACAGAAGGACATCACCCCAAGCGACAGCAGCTCGGGTGGTTGTCTCTTCAGACTCATTCAGTAAACGAGGAGTAAACAGGGCAACTCCACATACCCGAACCAGGCTCCTGAGTTGCCCTGGAAAGGGGGATGGGAGGGAGGAGTGAAGCCTTGCTCACTGCCTGCTGTGATTATGTACATGCCAAAGGAGATTAGCCAAGCACTGTCTGGCTTCTGTCTGTGTTACTCTTAGATTTAAGCCCTACTGAGACAACTTAAACCTCTTATTCCATATTTTTCACCAAGAGCCCTGCAAGTTGATGTTGTGGTCCATGGCAGGAGTACCCAAATGTTGTTGCAATACACACAAATTAGAAGCAATGCCAATGGATAAGATTCTCCTCATGAGCTGGCATTGATAGTTAAGTTGTTTTTTCTGCTTACACAGTGTGTTGTAGAATACAAAAGAGAAAAAATGACAAAAAAAAAAAATTTAACCTGCCAGCTGTATGTAAAAGCTGCTAATGCATTAAAATCTATTCTGCTCCTTCTACTCCCCACTGTAAAAGTAAAGCAATTTGAACATACTAATAAAATATTTAGAGAAGCCCACTGTCTTCTGCAATTTTTACAATTTGCTTTTCCTAAGAAATCAAAGTTTGTAAGCATATCAAGTATGAACATGAGTCCGCTTTCAGGAAACCATGTGAGCGTACAACGTAGAGGACTCATCCTGAAACTCCTTCACTGACCTCATGGAATAGTGAGAGCAGATCGTGAATGAGATGAGATGAGCAGACTTATCACGAAGTTCCAGATAAGCCTAAAGAAGATTGCACTTGTACTTTTCAAGTTGTAATCCAGGCTCATATTGACCTCCAGAAAAATTCACTTCATCGAATTCAAGAATTTTTCTAATTCCTGCAGAGAGTAGGCTTTGTAAATTTCTGCATGCATGTCACTTAGTCTGATTCCCAGCCTTGCTGACCATTCATTAGAGGCTGAAAAATGGGGTTTAATTATTCATACAATTCACTCCTTTAAAATGCAGAAATCAGAAATTTAATACAGAAATTAGGCTAAACCTAAAGACATGAAATAAGAGCACGCAAGTTCATGGCAACTAATTGCCCAGAATGCTAAACAGAACCTGCCAGCCTGGAGTCTCAACACCCACCCAGGCAGCTAAAGCCAATCAAATAATTCAATGCCTAGAAAAAAAGAAATCACCCTTAGCTGGAGATATTATCCAATAATTTCCCACTGACATTTCCTGATTTTTTTCCAATACACTTGGCACTGCTTCCAATAAGATTAGACTGGATTATCACTGGATTGAGCTATAGGACAGTTCCTGCACACTTACCTAGGAGATCAACATCATTAGCTATTGTAGATTTTAAAAAGTATGGGTAGGCATTGGGCAGAAATCTTCCCTGATTGCTATTTTATTAGGAACGGTCTCAGATTTGTGTTTTAAAACAAAATGAAACAATACTATTTGCGAAGAAAACAAAATGCCAAAAAATGTTGTTTTCCTGTAAGTAAAAAAGGGCTTAATTCTCATCTGTATTGTCTTTGTCCCTCCTTGTCTAGTTCCTTTCTGTGTTGATTCTGGCTCTGTGCTTTATGAAAATAACTTGTGCTTCAAGGAAAAGAAAACCAAGGTGGTCCCAGGAGTTTCCCGTACTTCTTCCACAAGGTAAGAAGAGGCTCTGCTGGCAGGAGAGCAAATGTTTTGTTCACAAATTCAATGGATAACTATGACTGAGATGTCCCACATGGAGCCTGGTGCCTCCGAGGGAGCCATGGCCACTCTGCTGGTGAAACTGCTCTGGGAAGGGCTGCCGTGGGCTCCCTTGCATGGACTTTCCCTGGGATGACCTGCTCTGGAGAGGGTCCCTGCATGAATCTGTGTGTTTGGATGTGTAGGGAGGAAAACACAGACTCCAGGTTTTCACAAATGGGAACAGAGAGGAACTGATGAAATGAAGTCCTCTTATTTGAAGGAGAGGAGAAGGGCTTGAACCCTAATTTTTTTTTTTAACCTAGAAATCGTGTTGAACGTCACAATAAAGATGAGATAGTTTGTTGGTGTCTTGCCTCTTAACAGCTTGTGCCACTTTGAAGTGTCTCTCTCCCAATTAACCACCTCCCAGCCTGCACAGATACAGTATTTCTAGGGTACTTACCTCTTAGTGTTTTACTACTGTCACAATTCACATGGAGGGCATGAGCTTTTATTGATATTGTATAGAGTGGCAGCCATCAGGATGCATGTGTATGTATTTTTAATATTTTTTCTTTCATTAAAATAAAATTAATCTCACTTTAATTTTATCCACAGTCTAACAGTCTTGCTGTCTAATCTCCCCTGGCTGCCTGGTTGTTACCTCTGGCAGGAGCAGATTACTGTAATGCATAACTATGTCTTAGGAGAGCCCTGTCTGTAGCTCCATCAATGTTTTCCAGTTCATAGCAGGGTCACTCACTACCCAGAAGCCAAGTCAGAAGAAGGAACGTGCAGGAGCTATAAGGAAAACAGTACCTAAAAAGCCTGAGGCAGAGGGAAGGCACTTTTCTTCTCTGCGAAGACGTAATGGTTCAGCTTCCCTGGGGTTAAGTCACTGATCCCCGTTGGAGCGAACAGCTCTCACACACATAACCACGGCCTTATAGCACTTCATAAAAAGTGGTAGATAACAGCATTTGTTTCACAGCTAGAGGAATAAAGTACAGGAGGACAAAACAAACTTCCCTACGCCAGGCATCAAGATGGAGCAGAATGTGAATCAGAGCCCGGGTGGCTCCGTGACCTGGCCGTTGGAGCATGCAGCATCCCTAAAATGTTACCGGTGTGCAACCCAGCAGGAGCTCTTTCTGCTGGGCCAGGGCTGCTCTGAACAGCGAAAGTTCCCTTAATGCAAACGGGCAAAAACACCCAGAGCCCTGCGTCCTGCTGCAGAGATTTTGAGCGATAGAAAGCGGCAGTGAATACCTCACTAAACCCAAGCAGGTCTCTCATTTCCAGGACGAAGGCTCTGCAAACTCTCCGAAGCGAGCACCCTGTCAAACAGCACAAACACACCAGCAAAACTCCAGATTGTGGAGCAAGGGGGGAAAAAAGGGCTAATGGCATCATAGCTATGAGGCATTACTATTCATGGCACCAATTTTGTCTAGTTGAAATGTAGTGCATTATACAACACCCCTGAACACTCAGCTGGTCAGATCATTTGGCTGCTTAAATATTCTATCAGCTCCCGAGGAGACAGATGTTGGCAGTTCAGGGCCAGGAAACTGCTCCTGGTCAAACTCATTTACATCAACGACATTCTCCTACACTGCAAGAAATAAATACTCATGAAAAGTCACAGGTGCTTAGTTAGCACTGTGCTAACCACTGCACCAGGCAATTGCGGTTCCTGCGTTTATCGAGGTTTCACGTTTCAAGGGAACAGCGAGCTGTCCTGGAGCAAGCCCTGCGTTCATCACTCTGACGTGGTAGCCCTTCAGCCTGATATCGCCCATCCTCTGACCCACGAGTTTCATGCATTTGGGGCCGGTATGGCCCTGGGTAGCTAGGACAGCAAGTGCAGCTATCCATCGGCTCCGCTTTAGGGCAGGCTCCATCATGCTCCGCCAGCAGTGCCTGGCCTGACGCTTATGGTATTTTTGGCAGGGTTGGAGCAAATCTTCAGCAGGCTCCCCCACCACGCTTCATAAGGCAGCACACAGCAGGAGCAGACAAACCCAGCAGCAGTGGGAGCAGCACAGTAACCCCAGGTATACTCGGTGCTCGTAACTCAGCCCCTGGGTATGACCCCGTCCCCGTGGACACCAGTTACACACACAGGAAGACACCTCTGCAGAGGCTTCAGTGACAGATATTAATGTAAGTGATAGCAGAGGAACCAATGGTTAGTTGCTTACTGCTGAATTTGGCCATTTTTGCCCCCACATTTGTTGCTAAATTGCATTGCACACCAAGCTGCATGTGTGTACGTATTTGCACTATAATACACACCTAGGTTTCAAAGGGAACGTCTTTGTGGTGCAGAGTCTACATGAAATCCCTGCATCTGTCTGAAAGCAGCTGCAGGACAATCCCAATGATTTCTTTCCTGTACAAGTATTCATTTTATTTTAAGGCTGAGGTGATGTTTTTATTCTTTACTGAAATACAAGGAATGTATTTACTTTTTAGTTCTGAATAGTCACACTTCCAAATAAAGTCTATGGGAGATAAAATGCAGGAGGTACGTACAACTCCGAACCTTTGATTTACTTATAAAAAGCTGCTGAAATAGCTGCAGTCATTTTGCATATCCGCTCATCTATTAATTTTGTGCCTAGTTCAGAGGCATTTCACTGCACCTCTTCCCCTAGATCTTTAGCTTGCTCATACATTTTGCTTTCCAAAGATCAATACACGTTGTTTGACGGCTTTAAATCCAGCAATATTGAAATCTATGCAAATTAACCTAGACATAGACGCAGATCTGTACAACCCTGCTCTGAAAGTTGTTTTTCCTTTCACATATGTACCCAGACCGAAAGTTTCAGACCAATCAGGCAGAGCTGAGGCCTAATGGAGGTACGACATTTAACAGCACAACCGAACAGATTCAAATTCAGTTCACGTCCAACTGGTTAAGCTTTAGCTTAAGCATCTGATTTTTTGGACAGGACAGAATATGCCAGAATAGCAATGGATGCACCACACTTACCTCCTTACGAGATTCTCAAATATGCACTTTATCATATAGCATATGATTGATTTAATGCCTATTAAAAACAAATGAAAAACCACACAGATCTGTCAGGCCTTTAGTGCAGTTTAAAGGTGCTGCCTCACATCATGCTCTGGGATCTCATGGAAGAGCAGGAGGAGATCCTTAAAAACTGACTCCCTGCTGTGATGAAAAACAGCTCTGGCTCTGCAAAAACAAGGCCTCCAGAAATCTCCTTAAATAGCCAGCAAGCATGGAAACTTTGCAGTTTGCAAACTATGTTATTTCCTTACTTGCACCATAACCGTGGTGTCTGGTGCAATGTTTAGTTTTTACGCGATGCTGTTTCAAGCAGTGGTTATAAATAAAATAGATACTATCACCCACACACAATAAATCTGCATTTTTTGTCCATCTATGTTTGCACCATTTATAATATAGCAGGTGCCTGCTGATATTCAGTCTTTCGAGGATTTTGGTAGGAGACAGCACTATTTATCAATCTTTTTTTTTTTTTTTAACTGCCTTTATTTAAATTTCATGTTACCAAAGCACAGCTTGGGATACAGAAATTTCATAAACATTAACCACGAGCGAGTTCTCAAGCAGAAAGACCCCAATATAGCACTTTCATAGGAAAGTCTGTAATTGCGTGTGCTCCACAGCAGCAGGACGACCCACGTCCAGAACTTTGCATTAAATAAATCCACCTTTGGTACCATGAGAGATGCCTTGGCCATTCACATCTGTGAAAGCTGAAGGGGGAGGCCAACCTTTCACGGACAGCCTTGAGATAGCCACAGATCACTCTTCCCTTTTTCTCCCCTAAAGGGGAATGGAACACAGAAGGAAGAGTGTTTACAAGCTATAATCTACACCTCACATTTAGACGTCACTAAGCAAGGCAAGACTCTACACGTGGGAAGACTCTCACACAGGGAAAAGGGAGCCCAGAATAGTCAATCACCTGGAAATGTAGCTATTTGTCTAAAAGGTGGAGGGTTCAAGCCCCTGCTCACATCAGACACTGGACCTTACACGTGGCAGCGGGGTGCTCTTCACCCTATCCCATCAGCTGAAGCACTGCTGGTCCAAGCTGGTCTTTCCCGTCAATGCCATTCTGCTTTGAGTAATTAAACCTAATCTGTAGCACGGCATCTTGCACCAGGTCACACCAACCATCCAGTTTCCCCCTATTTTTGTCCCAGTTGCTGTTTCTTCTGAGACTATCGTAACTGTTAGTTGCAACAGAGAAGCCAACTGTAGGCAAGCCAGCCGTAAGCGGATCAGGGCAGACACAGGCTTTGCCTAACCAAAGGCTTGAAAATTAGTCAGCTGTGCTGCAGCTGAACTTGGAGGATATCAGAGCACTCAGTGAGGGACAGGATTTAAATTCTTCATTAGGCTAAAGGACTGACAGATGAATCATCCACCCCTGCAGTGCTGGTCATCCTCCTCGGGGATGACTGAAAGAAATCATCTTCTATTATTAAAGTATTCCAAACCCCTCTTCCAAAACACAAAGAACGTTTTAGACCATACTCTCCATTATAAAAAGCAGTAAAAACAGAGGCTTTTTATTCCATAGGAGAATGAAGAGTTAGAGAGATGCTCAAAAACGAATGGTTTGTGAGGAATTGTCATACCAGAGGGCAGAAGCTACTAAACAGTAAATTAATAATTCTACATTCAGCCAAAACTTGATTTATCACTCACTCAGGACTAAGCAACCTGTACACCATTAAGCTACATATAGCTTCTTCCTTAGAATCAATAATACGCAGTAAGTGGAGGCTTCCAAGGCATATACAAAAGATCAATATTGTTTCACAGGTTTAATACTACACCTTACACATTTTATTATTTGGGAGCTTAAAAATGAGCCAATCTACAGCTACCCTACACACACACACAAAGTTCCTTTCTATGATTCATGCAATTGCTCACCTCCTTCCTTGACCCTACACTCCTTTCAGTGCTCGCACTCCTACCTTTCGGTAAGCAATCAAATTACAGCAACCTAAAGAGTTCAGAACAAATTAACCATGTGCTCAGTTCACCAGAGCTATGGTAAAGTTATTTAAATTCCTTTTTTTCAGCCACGAGAAGGAAATTGAAGCAGATTTTACACTAATTGTCTCTGACACATTTCTGTTTCTTCCAAGAGCTCTTGTTCAGGATCTGACTTCAGGGCAGTACAGTGACGCAAAAGTCTCCACTTTTAAAATGAACTACACTTTTTTTTTTTTTTTGAATGACCTTTTTAATGCAGCTAGAAGTGATTCAGCTTGAACACATACATTGACACTCTGCTAAACAAGTTTTCGACAGAACTCAGACTGACAGCATGGTGTGTACAGAACGGAGCTAAATCTTGTTTTAAATCTCATCTCCTTTAAAATACAGGTGAAAAAGGGAGTTGAATGCTACATGATCAAAATTTAAAATAGCAATTCTACTGTTCTGCTAAAACTGTATACAGGCTTTCCAGGAACTTGCACAACAATGCTCAGACCACTTCTGAAAATGAAATTAAACTACAGAAAAGGACAATTATCACAGTTCCACGAAACAGTTTTCTGTCACTAGGTACTGCTGTCTTTCAGTAAGTGCCGATTCTTATATTTGAATTAACAAGTAAAATGGCAAGTATGAAGCCCAAATTGAGAAGTTACCATGTCATATACATTAGTGGATTGCATCCTTTGTACATTATTTTACCTGTTAGCTCATTACTAGCATATTTCTTTTTAAAAGGCCTGAGAGGATTACAAACAAAATTATCATGTGATTAAAAAAAAAAAATCTAAAACGTATACTGAAAAACAAAAAGATGGAACAGAATTTGAGTGCATTAGGAAAGTCTTAATGAATATCAAGGTCTTTATTTTAGTTAGTTCAAACTATTTCAGGAGTCCTTCTGGTTCTGCCACGACAGTATCTGAGCAGTCTCCAGGTATCTTGTGTACAAGCAATATTGCAAGAAAGTAAAAATATACTCAAAAATGCAGGTCCCTCTGCTGAAAGGAAAACTGAAAACCTCAGTAGTCGGTGATGCTTTAACAAGTTGACTTTTAGGACAAATACCCAGCCAAACAATTTTGATGTGCTCAGGATCACTCCAGCTCAGGTCTACAGCAGAACATAGTAAGATAATCCACCCAAAACAAGCCCGACGTTACTATTCCTACTCCCTGGCATTATTGTTTTGGGAACAGGAAAGACTGGCAGGGGCACAAAAGGGAAGTGACATGAGAGGAACAACACTAATTTCTATTGTAAGTGACATTTTGTGTTGTTGAATTAGGCAAATAAAGTCTCACAAATAACTCATATTAGTGTACAGTATTTATTACCTTCCATTAATCTGAAACCAATCATTTTGATATGGCTAAATTAATTCTGAAATAAACATTTTTAAATACATAAGTTGATGAGAGACTTCAACATGAGAGCGTTTAATTGATCTGTACTCTTAACCCACATGCAAGGTATGTCATTCAAAGATATCATACATTTCTTTTCATTTTACACTGGTCCATAATAAAGCACAAATTCTCAGGAGGGAAGCAGTGAGGGAAAAAAGCATATTTTCAAGTAGCCCTTTTATTAAAAAAGGAGCATCAACTATATATTAAGCCAATGTGTTTCTCTCTGATTTTGATTTTACTTACAGTATACAGTTTTGCAAAATATACAGCTTACCAATGATACACAAAGAGAAGCCCTTTCTTAGGGGCAAGTAACAAAAAAAAAAAAAAAAAACAGAAAAGGATTCTACAGGTTAAAAAAGTCATATTTTAGAACATTATGCCAATTCAGAGAGTCTCCATTGCTGGTAAGAAAGGTCATGCACAATGTTTTTTTTAAGAGAATGTTGTCATTAGTCCATGAGAGATTTGTCTGCATGCTTCACATGAACAGAAAAAGGTACAAGTCGCAAGGGAAGTAACTCTCTCCAGTTATCTTTTAGGCCTGTCTATGTCATCAATAGCAGCCAGCAGCTTCTGTCTTGCCTTCTTGTTGATGTGGGATCCCAGACAAACATTCACCAGATTTGTCAAGTGCTTAGTGGAATATTCCTGGCAAATAAAAGCAGATTATGTTATGGCAAACAGAATAAAAACAGCGGATAAAGATAGAAAACTAAAAACCAGACGTACACACTGTGGACTTTTCAGCTGATAGTAGCAGTTGGTACACAAGGGAGACTTAAAGCAGTAGTTAAGTCGGGTTTGGAGAGTTTTCATAGCTGAGACAGAGAAGTACGAAATTGTATTTTGCTACATGGCAGATTACAATGGAAAATGCCTACAATTTTAGTAGTGTTGGACTAAGTTCACAGAAAGTAATACTTAAGTATTAAAATAATTTTTAATATATCTTCCATTCTTTGGGAGGTGTGGTCAGAAATAAAAATATGCAAATGATAAATTTTTAAACACAAAACCATTTTTTTAACAAGCTGTGACAAAACTTGATGATTTTTTATTTTGATGTCTCATTTCTGATAAGCTTCTAAATACTTCTCTCCAAAGGGTATTCAAACACCATTAATTTCAGTACATGATAAAGGAGGAAAAAATTGCAAAAATGTTAAGAGAAAAATTCTTAACACCTGTCAAAACACCACATTTGCCAATACTACCTTTACCCTTAAACACCATCCAAACTGTAGCTTCCACCAGTGTGTTTAAACAAGAGCTTTTCCATATGGATCACCAAATGACAGCTCATAGTCTCTCTCATAGCTTCAGGT
This sequence comes from Anser anser, assembly GCF_964211835.1. Lineage (NCBI taxonomy): Eukaryota > Metazoa > Chordata > Aves > Anseriformes > Anatidae > Anser > Anser anser. The sequence continues at coordinate 137,712,071 of NC_139721.1, forward strand.
TTAACAAGAAAAATGATATTACCAAAGTATTTATTTCATCCATTTGTAGCTAGATTTAAAGTAATTGCAAAATACTCTAAATTATCTCTAAATGCTCCATTTTAAAAGACTTTCCACTTTAACGGTGGACCAGCTCCAACAGCATGCAACTATTACCTACTATTAGTCCTGTTATGGTTAGGTTCTGCTACCATGAAAGAACGCTAAATGCTTTCAGAACACAAATGAAGACTTCTCTCAGACAGCAATGTTGATCCTGATTCAGTTTTATTAGTTGAAGGAAGAAAAAGCAATGATTTTTCTCCACTGTGCCTTAAAATTTAGTTGAAGCAATCCACTCCTAAAGGCCTAATTTCAAATTGTATTTTTAATGATCCATTTGTGCACTTTGGCATATTCGAAACAGAATACAAAAATTTTCAACTTCACTGAAGGTTAGAGGTTCATCACGGGAAATTTGGCTCAACTACTTCAGATCATTTTTGTAGCCCCATTTTTAGCAGCATTTAGCGTACTTATGCTCGTCCCATTCATACATGTTTAAATGCTTCCTGGTATATGAACTACAGCAAGAAACCAGAAGGCCCAGCTGGCAAGCTTCTTTACTGTAATACTGTAGGGTGGAGTTACGGAAAGATTTTTGATTATCTTATGAAAATTTGCTATTTCAAATCACGTTGTACTAGCTTTAGCTATGAGGCACTGATGGCTTCCAACTAAAATACAGTACACTTTTGCAGAGCTCAAACCAAAAATGGATTATGCATATGCACTGATGATTTCGCCTTGTTGATTCACTTGAATAAAAGAACAACTTTTATAGGGACGGTGTCTGAAGAACACATGATAAATGACTTCAGTTAACTCTTAAGCTTGTAAATGGCAACTACCTACAGCAGAAGTATCTTCACGAGTGAAAATAATCTCTGAAAATAGCAGATAGGGACATATTGAAGAAATCTGACATTCCCACTTCAAAAAAATAATAAAAATATGTAATTTGGGGGATTGGACTAGATGATCTTTCAAGGTCCCTTCCAATCCCTAGCATTCTTTGATTCTGTAAGATTCATTGAGCTACCAAGTCTCTCCACCATCCAATGCAGTCTTGGGCTTTAATGAACCACTGTTAATAGATTGCCCAGATGCTCCACAGAGCACTGACTGGCCGTGATTTGCCAGATCTAAAATCCATTTTCAGCCTGTAAATTCCCTGACAATGAAGACTACCAAATAGCTTTCCTTAACAGCTGCATACACCAATGCAGGTGTTTCCTCTTCCTTGTTGCTGTTCTAACCTCACAGTTGATTTAGATAAAAGTTTGGGTCATTGCTTAGGCTATGAAACAGAGTTCACAGTGTATATAGGCTTCAGGTGCCTGGGACCCAGCTGCTTCTTTTGCTGTAGCAGACCAGAGTTGCTACCTAAGGAGTGGAAAAAACTTTTCTTTGGATTCGACTCATCTCAGAACCCCGGGTAGATTACTGCTCATACATATAAATCATAGCACATCTTTCCAGGATGAACTCTTATCAACTAAAGAAATATGGCATTGACCTAGTAAAGGTAAATAGTAGTAATAGCAAATAAATTTGTATTTTCCTTTTGGTCAAAAGTATGACAATTATTATTAATTAACAGCTTGCAAAGTCTCTGTTCGTACTCCTTGCAAATATATATTAACTTCATATGATGATAAACATATACATACACACACATCCATATTGCATCCCATACAATTTCATTATAACACATTAATATACACATGCATATGAGCATATTCATTTTTAACACACAGAAGAATTGGTCATTTAGAGTTGTTAGAGTTGTAAAAGAATACAAATTTTACTCTTACCCTGTGCTCTTTTATCCAGCGCTCCATGTCATTTTCTGTTAAGTAGTATGCTTTAATGTAGGTCTCCACAAATTCTTTATCTGGAATGGGCCTAATGTCTGTTAACTTTTCTAGTTTCATTAAGAACTGTTGAAAGTCCAGTTGCATCAAGGCACGTCCTTCATTGCTGCATTTCTTTACATTAGCATAACTGAAAAGAAGAACACAGTGGAAAGTAACAATTAGAAGGAAATAGAAATGAATCTTACTTCTCAAAGCTGTTTAACTTAGCCGTTCAAACCTTGAGGAGGAACATAATTAAGGTTTTAAGTTAAAAGCAGACAAGAATGCCTCTCAGGATTTTTGATGCAATTTTTATTTGCATTAGTATAATATGTTTTAGTTCCCCTCATAGAACAGAAACCCACAATATGCAGTAATACTAAAACAAACAAAAAACACACACAAAAGCCACTAATCCTACATTGAACAGCCTAAGAATATAAGTGGGATAAAGGAAATGAAATCAGTATTGATCAGCATACTAGACAGTGGCTCTAGTCAAGTGATCATGATCATTGAAATCTGAAATGAAAGGTACCATGGCAGTTTTAGGAATGATCAACAGGAGCCTCCTGAACTAACTGTGGAAGCATCAGAGACAGGTACAAACCTGTCCAAAATCACATACAACAACCAAATGATAAAGGGTGGCAGCACTGGTTAATCTCTGTGAGAAGTTAATGGTTTGATGAGAACAAATTGACAGAAAACTAGTGATAGGTTTGAGCTCAAAGAAGAAGAAACAGTAGATGAGCTTAGGGCAGGGAAATACTAGGAGGGATTCCTGGGGGGTGATAGGCAACAAACTAAGGAAACAATCTTTTTAAACAGAAGATAAACTGCATTTGTCAAGATCAAAGAAAACGACACCAATAACCTAAACACTGCCAACTTCAATTGTGCACAGGAAATAAAAGAAAAAAGCCTTCATTTAGGGCACGTTGTCTTGATAGACTTAATCCAGCTTCGCCATAGGCTGCTGCCAGAAGTGACAATCCTGTCCCAGTGTTTTCACTCTTCCCTTGCAACAAATTTAAAGCAAGACCAGTATTCAATTAGGATCAACTTCATAAACCGATGATTATACAGTTCTAAAATTATTAGTTCTGATGCGCAGGAGGCAGCAGAAAGATCCAGGTGGAAACTGAATATACAGCAAGATCAAGTTAAGAATAAGAAGAAATTGCATCCTTACAGTTAGTACACAGAAAAAATGTGCAGAAGGATACAAAGTAACAGACAATCTAATGGAGAAAAGTAGAAGGTAGAAGAATGACAAGTTGATATGTGAGCATTCTAAGAGAGGCTAAGAACAGGTTTCAAAGCTTTTAACCATGTCGATCCTAAATATGACAGCTAAAAATCCATTAGAATGTTGACCACACAAATTTTAGATATGCAAGTTATTCACAGTGAGGTGAATGCTGATTTTGCATTTGCAGAATGCAGAAGTGGCAAAAAGCAGAAATAGAGACAAAAAGAGAAGGGGACAAAGGCACTAGTCTTCTGAAACTCCACATAAGGTTGGAACGATGATTCCCAACAGGACATACCACAGAAGCACTTCAAGAAGCCAGATGGGAAACAGGAGAGAACGCAAAATCAGGAGAAAGGGCAGGGCAAAATGTCGAGAAGGCTATGCTGAAGATAAATCTTCACTCAGTGAAGAGCTTGATGAAAGCCAGTTGGCTGGCTGACTAGAGGAGAAACACCTTCCATTCCTTCATGCAATTTAGAGACAAAAGATGTTATAAAGGTATTCAGAAAGTCAATTGTTCAGAATCCCTTTCCCAGTTTCCAAAAGAAAGTAGAACATGTGTGAGGAAAAAAAAAGAAATGGGCAAAAATGAGAAATTACAGGCAGATAATAGGGAGACAGTAACGAGAGATCTTTACACTCTAAGAAAGGGCATAGGGAATACTGATCATATCAGCAAGGTATTCCCAGTCCACTCTTACCAATCTGGGTGAAGGTAAAGCCACATGTTTCATGGTACACCACAAATGTGAACTAAAACTGCAGGCTGGAAGAAGACATATGAGTGATGAACCTCACAGCTAAGAATTACATAGTTTGTGACCATTGAATTCACAAAATATGAGTAAAATTGTGAAGTAAGGGAAAGAAACAAAGCCAAAACAGGCACAAGGGCTGAAGCAGAATAGGTTGGTAGGAAATGGTGACGTTAGCCAGTTGAAAGGAAAGAAGGAGTAAGGGAGAAGACAGCTGTTTTTGTCTCATTTACTTTGATTTGAGGCATGATGTTAAAGTGGAAACTGAATTATCAAAAAGGAAGGATAGTTGTTTAGGACACGTCTTACGACGAAACTGCGAAGCTACAGGGAGGTCATAGCTGGATTTAGTCTCCCTGAAGACGAAATTGATCTCTCAGAGACTGCAAGAGGAGGAAAGGAAATAGGCGTGAATTTAAATGTGATGGCTTGACAGAAGCAGTGGAAGCTGGTGATTCATAATAGACAGCTAACACTTGGAGAACAAGGATGTTGTTGGGGCCCTAAATTAGAGAAAACAGCAGAAGAGTGGGATGGAAAGAAATGAAACAGGCAGTAGGAAGTGTAAAGTAGGAAGGTAAAGATATCCAAGAAAGATACATGTAAACAGAAGCTGGAAGAGTGAAAGACAGCACGTATTTAACAATGCAGAAGATGACAACACAGACAGGTAGCAAGTGGACAAAACCACAAAAATAAATGCAGCAGATGAAAAGACTGCAATACTCAGGCTACAATATTGCTCCTGAGAAGACTGGGACACTGATGGTGAGGTAGGAATGAGCAAAGCATAGCAGTTCCTGGCTAAGGTGTTTGAGTCCACATTTACCAAGCCAACTAGGATACCTCTCTGTTTCTGATGAAACTGAAAGGCTCCTGCTCCACGGCTATCCTAAGGCAGGTATCCTAAGGTTGTAAGCAAGGGCTGACAACTTTCTTCCTTGCAACTGGCTTTCTTCCCAGCAGCGATAAACAGCATCACCATAGAGATGCTGCAATCACGCTTTAGCCCCTTAAACTCAACTGCTTACCAGTGCATTGCAAAAATTAGAACCCTTAAAACCATGATATAAGCATTATAATAACAGACATATTTACCCAAGACCAAGACTTCTACAAACTACTTACCCTTCCACAAGAGTTCTATTAGCTAAGCGAATGCAGTGCTCCCAAAGGATATTTGAGACCGGCAGTGGAATACGAACTCTCTTAGATACTTCATTCAGCCTTCTGTTAAATTCTTCAAATTCCTGATGAAATACGAAAGGTCATTACTCCATCAGCATGAAAGAGACCACGCGTACATGCTTAGCAAAAAAAAAAAAAAAAAAGATATGCACATTAAAAAAAAAACACTAAAAAATAAGAGCAAAGCAAAGAAGCTTAATAGGCACAGACTATAGAGACAAGCCTGTGCAGAGAAGAAAGCATACCACATTCTAGTATATCATTCATAACATGACCTCAGTAATTTTATTTAAAAAATAAAAAACACTACTCTGGTTCTACAGAGGTGTAAGTAGTTCTCAGTGAAACTGAGACATCCAAAAATTAGCCAAGTATCTAATCCTTCAAATGCCATTCCATTGCCTCACTCTCTAAACTCATCTTTAACTTTCTGAAAGCCAATATACAGCCCCTGAAGAAAATCCAATGATAAGCTCTTTATCCCTCTAAATACCTGCCACATCAGCATTCAGAGAGAAGCTCAAAAATATAGTAACCATTTTTCATTCCTCAAACTTCTGCATTAGAAAGTTCTCAGGTGCTTTAGAAAGAACCAAGAGCACCCACTGAAAACAAACCATATCCAACAGTTTAGCTGGATACTGCATTTCTAGATAACAATTCAGACTGAAGGAAGGCACCTATTTCCACCTGAAACATCAATGGACTGGATGGACTTGAGCTGTTACTATGAGTGACAAACTAGTCATAACTGCAATTAATTACTGCTACAATGATTTTTGTGACTTACATAAAGCGAAATAGAAGTTGGCTGCAAGGAACTAATGCCTCTAACTTTTAAAAAAAATCAAATGACTTTAACATAAAGCAGATCTTGACAATGAAGTGCCCCGTATAACGAGCAAAACCAGTTTGTACTGCAGCCTATTAAGGCCATACTTGTTCAACAAAATGCTTTCGTTCCACAGCTGGAATCTAGCTTTTATCCTTTTCCCATCAAGAATTCAGCAAATGAACAAGAAAATAGCCACTCAGTTGGGAGTTTCAATGACTATTTTAAGTTAGTATCTGACCAAATAATTGGTGTTGAACACAAATTTTCTGAGAAATGTTGCAAGAGGAAGCAGGGTACCACCAATACCATGCCTTAACAGGCACAGAGATGACTCTTGTGAAGATGAACAGGCCTATCACTCAGTAGCAATGAAATTCTTGAACAATGCTCTTTTCCCAATTTATCCACTTCCATACATACTATATGACTGAGTAAGGAATTCTGCATATGCACACATATGCTAAAAGTTGCATATAGTTGCATAGTTGCACACAACTGCTAAAAGCAGTTGGCTATTATGTTAAACGTTTTGTTTACATCTGACACTCCTGGAGTCACGCAACAAATCACTAATTGCTAAGTAGTAATCTAAAAGCCTCTGTAAAAACTATTATTAGCTATATAACATAGAGGCCAGAAATTCAAAAAGGTTTTAAATTGCATTAGCTCTGATTGCCCTGAAGCAAATTCATCAGCAGTTGCACACTCACAGAAGGGAAAGTTCTACTGTAGTGACCAAATACTGTAAGTACAAACTGATTTCAAAAAGCCACAGAAGCAAAAAGAAGGGTAGTCACAGAGATTAAGAGAAATTCACTGCAGTCTCCCTTCTTTTCTTTTTTTTTTGAAGCAGAGAATAGCTGTAAAGTACAAAAGTGTAATCAAATCTGTTATTCAATACAGATACTTTCTCTGTGATACATACCTCATAGATCTTTAGATTAATTTTTTTAGTTTCCCTGTGAGATTTACTGTAATTCCAGAACTTCCTTCTAAAGACCTTTATAAATATAGTTTAGGCATAAATAAAAATCTAACAAAGGACTGTCACAAGAATTCGTTCCATATGCCATAAGATATGGCAATTGTATAACCACTTCTACTGAATGCAATTGAGAAGTTGGCTGAATAACTTCTCATTTAGCTTCCTTTTAAAATGCTAACTTCTAAAGACATCAACTTCAATTAGATAGCATGCTATTATTAGTAGTGCTGGTTTGTCTGATAGCACCTGTGATACTGCTCAAAGACAACTGAAATCATTATGCAGAACCACAAACAGCCTTTGTTAAAACAAAAACACACATCACTTCCTCAGGCCACTGTATTTTCCTATTTTTCTCAATGTTACTTCCATCTAATGGACATTTACCTTCTGTTCAGGACTTAGACATGAAACTCATTAACCTTTTGTGGTCACTTTCATCCACAACATAGTCAAAAAATCAGCACTGTGAAAACAAACATTAATGTATTCTGCTAGTAGCAAGAATAATAAAAATTCTGTACAGACCTCCATATAACAACTTACTATTTGTCAGGATGCTGTATAGCTCTAGTCATGCTGCTTTAATAGCTTTAGTGAACTATTACTGCAGTTTAATGTTTAAATAAGCTCTAGCACACTGTTTCTCAGAAAGTATTCACCTTTAAAAGAGCATCTACGTATACATTGTGTTGTGACATGATTTCCTTCACATCCCATTTTACATTCGTCATGAGAAGCAGCATCTGTTCATAATCAATGGCTTTAGCAGCAACAATCCAATAAACTGGTTTGCGTAGTTCACTGGCAGTTGACACTGTCTGAAATCGAATAAAAAGAAAATTCAATTCAGTAAATTTCTGGCTAATAAGAGCAATTTATAACTATGGTGTACAAATATGGGTACCACACAGTACAAGTTCCAAACCTTCTGTTTTAAAAAAATCACCTGTGAATTACACAATTCTGACCTGAGAATAGAACTGCTGAAGAAAAGGCTTCTTGGCAGCTGGCATCACCGCATCAAGATGAGGTTGAAGAAACTCAAACTGCTCAGCCAGAAATACCCTTTGAAAACAAAGGAAATTCACCATGAACTAAATGCAACATTTGGAATGCCTCTATACTTCTTTTCCACCACAGTTAAGATATTTGGCAATGATATGTAACCTTGGAAAATGTAATCCTGATAAGAACTGTACCATTTTTACGCTAACATGTCAATGTGTATTCTCAGTTCTGACAATTTTTAAATGTGATTGTGAACAAGAAAATGCTTCAATAAAAACACGAAGGCTTGAATAGCAACAATTCAGATTTCTATTTTACTCAGGATGTACTGCTAAAGTCTGATCCAAAGCCTAGTAAAATCAGTGGACAAGTGTCCCGGGAATTTCATATGGCAGGACAGGCTACATTAAAAAAATCCATTTCAGAATTTCAAAATAACATTCCAAGTTACGTACTTACTAGTGAACTTTTAAAAGACAGAAAACGAGATCAAATTCTTCAGCATGGGTAGGATTATTTTTTTTATATATATATAGTAATGTAACAAAGTACATTTCTAACTAAGCATAAATGAACATTTAAAAAAAATACAAACAACCTAATTTGGAAAAACATTTTAAAAACTAATTACTAATCTTTAACAGTGTCCTCTTCTGTGTGGGGAAAAAAAAATAAATCCTATCTGATTCTTACTACTATTCTGACCAAATAAAGAACATTTTGTAAGAGTTTTGCATTCCTCGCTCATTATAATCTCCTTTTCACAGGTAAACTTCCACCTGTTGCCAAGAATATCAGAAACAAAGCCAAGCCAATATGAACTATGCAGTTCTGAGTCTTATATTAAGTACTCAAATACTGATAGCTATGGTTTAAATGACGCACATATATTAAATACTCCCATTAGTCTCTTTAAAATTATTATTTTTTCCTGTAAGATTTGGCTTTGTAATATCACAAATTACTGGACCAGCTGCAGTAAAATTTCATTGCTTGTGCTTGCAGGTGGTAAATCAAATGATCAGGTGCTGGTACCTTTAATTAAAAAATTACCTCTGTTGCTCATTATTAAAATCACATTCAGAAGTAGGAATCTTTGACCTCTGAAGAAGGTTTTGGCATGTAATCACAATCTCTTAAATGATCCTTAGCTTCCTGTGACCACAAAACACAGTGTACAGTAAATAACCTACAAGGATTCCGTGGCTACCACTCTTTCTGCCAAACCATACAGCGAGTTGCCAGATGTCAGAACTACTAGATGACTGAGATGTGGGCTTGGCACCTTCTCCTTTCTCTCTTCAGCAGCTGTGAGAGTTCCTGTGGGATCACCAGAGACCTCCTAAAATAAAGAATTAAACAACTGAAAAAAACACAATTGACTGGAAAACAGCAAGAATGGCGGCAAGTGAGTAGTTTCAGATGGCTTCTTATCTGATAAAGGAACGTTTCTAATTTTATGATATAACTTAAATCAAGCCTGAATCCAAGGTGACAACCATGTTTTCTATTTCAACAGTATGGTGTTCAAACAAGTGAAAAATCACATCATGCAGATCAATATCTGTCTCAGAAAAGGAAAAAAAAATAAAAAAATAGAACAAACTAATGCCCATACAGGCTTTAGCCCAACTGCCTACAGAGGGATTAAGTTCTCACCCCTGGATATAGTTTCTTCAATATGACAGCAAACAAAGAGACAAATCAAAGGAATATTATTCATGTGTGGGCTTAACCACTCCTGTGATCTGTGGCTAACTTAGGTAAAATACATATTATGTTTCTTTAAACAACGCTAAGTTACCATTCCAGCACAAGTTTTATCCTGCAGACCACTCAGTTGTAAAGAGCATGGAAGTATTCACAGCACCAGAAAAAACACCTCTAGATTTGACAAGTATAAATATCAGTTACAGCTAGAAAAGGAATCACAGAAGGAACAAATTTCCGGAGCTACCACAGTGGTCTAACCAGGTGTATAAATGTACACCACCTGATACTTACCTATTTGCCAATATCAGATCAGGACATGAAAACCAAAAAGTAGTTATGGCTTTACATTTATTAGTCATACTATGCTTACTGCTTACACACACTCTATAAAATATGGAAAGTGCTACAAAAGAAAAATGATACAAAACACAAATCAGGTGATGAAGATTGGCATGATGCAGCACTGATTTCTTAACTAAGAGCCTTCCATGTCATGTCCCTAGGATAAACATTCTGTGGCCAACAGGTGATACGACAAATCAGCCTGGTTCTATGATTCTAAGACATTACCTAACTCATTCCAAGCATCAGGATTGAGACAAGGAAAAATATACACTATAGAACTTGAAAAGCCAAGAGAGAAGGTACTGCATACAACAGATGAACACGTTAAAAGGGAGAAAGCAAAGTGTAGGTTATTCTGGCAGAAAAACCTGACAGGCCCATTGTGGTTATATTGCACCAATTAAAGGCGGAGCAGGAAAAAGTAATTATGTCAAGTTGAGTAAGGAGTTTGTGAGAAATTAAGTGATTCAGAATGAGCAGAAAAATCAGAACTTAAAATTCCTATAGACAAAGCAGCTCTAAAATGTATTTACAGACTGGATGAAAGCCAAGTCAAAAATTACATTAAGAACATAAGACAACTAGGAAGATGTTGTCGTCCAAGCTGCTAAAAACGGTTTGAGGTGCAGAGGACCAATGTCATTACTAGTTTGCAATGAAATACCTATGAGTATTCTGTTCATCTACCCCAAGTATCTCCCTTTTGGAAGCCACAGTATCAGTTAAGGCAGCTATTTGCATACAGAGGATATTCACAAATACTATCTATCTAATGGCAGTACCACGACTAAGAAATATTTTGTGAAGATAAAGAAGTTGCTAAGAGATAAAATATGGCATCAGTTTCCCTTCCAAAACACCAATAATTATAGATCATGAACTGATCGATGCCACGTACCGACTTGGGTGCTTACTGGTCTCAGTGGATTAATTAACATGATCAGTATGCATCATGACTATTGCAAAAACACATTTCTGGTAGAAATGACAAGTGCAAGGACAGAATGTGTGCAGATCTTTCTACACATCCTGCTTGGGGAACTGACAGTGAGGAGAGACAAGCTGCACAGAAACAGACACTTGTTTCAATGTATTTGGCCTAAAGAAAGCAGCAGCTTACCATTATATATTGCTCTTCTTTTTCCCTTTTCATACATCCTGCTGGTATGAATGAAACAACCTATAGACTGCTATTTCTGGAGAATCCAAATTATCATCTCTGCTGTTGCACAGCAGTAATCTGTACTGAAGCTGTCTTATACTTGTTACAGAAAGGGCTGAATATGGAGTTGAGATGTACATATGAAGTTCAATACAACGTACCCAAACAAATTTTTGAAAGCCATTTTGTTTGTTTCATTACCTCTCAGAAAATGAAACTGCACCCTAATTCGGTTTAACACAAACACTTAAAGAACTTGCATTTTTTTTATTCGAGTTTGCCAGCAAGTATTTCCTGGAAGCTACTTGGTTTTGCTTTGACACACCAAATTTGTTACTCCGTCAGTGAGATCCCAGCACTCTTACACATTACTTACTATAACAAAACAAATAAATACAGTTCTGCTCAAAAGGCCCCTTTTGTTTGTTTTTCACTAAACCTATTTCATTTGTTTGGCATAAGAAGTTTCACACCATAATTAAAGCACTGTCAATATTAGCAGTGCAGAGATTAACGTAAGCCATAGCTGGACAAAAACTCATCACTGGTGTATTTACAATGCTTTGAATCAGCTAGTACATTTAAAGCAGCAGCACCCAAAGAACATACTTGCTCAATCCTGCAAAGAGCTAAGCAAACAACTCCAAGATTGTTAGACTGAAGCATCATATATGACTCCTTCCATCATAGTCGTTTTGACTACCTTATACAAAACATTCAAGATTAAAAACATATTCATGTATCATAAGTAAAAGGGGCAGGGACAGATTCACTTCCAAATGAAATGCAGAGTTCTGAGTGGAGAAGGAGGAGTTTTGTTTGTTTGTTATTGTTTGTAAAATGTGGGATTACTGTAATATTAGTTCTATCAGTGCAGGACCAGCATATGGACATTGAACATTCTGGATCACGGCTGAGGTGTCAGATCATTGCCCTGTGGTAAAGTGAGCATAGCTGAACACGTGTTTGTATTTCATCTTTTTCCTGTTCACAGTCTAAAACAGGAATTTAAACTGCAGGTGGACTTGCTGCAGTTTATAAAGTACAGTATAAAGTGGTTTCGCTGTGAGGTATTGCACTGTGAAACAGAGGAAGAGTGATTCAGCTATAGTTGAGTACTTACAGGGGACAGGACCCCCCAGCAGAAGCAAGGGGTATGTGATGCATAAGAAGGGACACAGGGAAGAGGAGAAGAAATGCTTTAAATTGCTGCAGTCTTTTTGCTCAGAGATCATGAGTCAGAAATCCATCTCACTGTTTCTCGGTGGACCAAATGAAAACTGGGATAGTACTTCCTTCACAAGTAGGGTGACTATACTCTAACTACAGTATATATTAAAAGAATACAGATTTCTTGCACTGTAATAATAGGTAAGTAAAAACTTAGAACAGAGCAGCTCCATAAAAAGCTGTAGGGAATGCCTCCAATCAACCTCCATATTCTTCATACTGAAGATCTGGACCAAGGCAATCCCAAGCACAAACACAGGCTGGGCAGAGAATGGATTGAGAGCAGCTGTGAGGAGAAGGACCTGGGGGTGATGTTTGATGAGAAGCTCAGCATGAATTTGCAATGTATGCTGACAGCCCAGAAAGCCAACTGTATCCTGTGCTGCATCAAAAGCAACGTGGCCAGCAGGGAGAGGGAGGGGATTCTCCCCCTCTGCTCTGCTCTTGTGAGACCCCACCTGGAGTGCTGCATTCAGCTGTGAGGCACCCAGCACAGGAAGGACATTGACCTGTTAGGAAGAGTCCAGAGAAGGGCCATGAGGATTATCAGAGAGCTGGAGCACCTCTCCTATGAAGACAGGCTGAGGGAGTTGGGGTTGTTCAGCCTGGAGAAGAGAAGGCTCCAGGGAGACCTTACAGCAGCTTTCCAGTACCTAAAGGGGGCCTACAGGAAAGCTGGGGAGGGACTCTGTGTCAGGGGGTGGAGTGATAGGACAAGGGTTGATGACTTTAAACTCAAGGAGGGGAGTTTTAGATTAGAAAGAAGATAGAAGGAAGAAATTCTCCACAATGAGGGTGGTGAGGCGCTGGCACAGGCTGCCCAGAGAAGCTGTGGATGCCCCATCCCTGGAGGTGTTCAAGGCCAGGCTGGATGGGGCTTTGGGCAACCTGGTCTGGTGGGAGGTGTTCCTGCCCATGGCAGGGGGTTGGAGCTGGGTGATCTTTAAGGTCCCTTCCAACCCAAACCATTTTAGGATTTTATGATTCTATGAAGATTCTACAAAGATACAAAAGAGAAGGCAGCTTGCCTTTACCTTGCCAGAAGCGGAACCTCACTTCCACTTTGCTTTCCACTTTCCTTCACAAAGCAGGAGTAAAATCCAGCTGAACAATAATAAAAGCAGTATCCTATGAAGGTATCTGATATAAACTAGATAGCATTAATTCAGTCCCAAAAAGGATACTGAAACCTATCACAACCATTTTATTTAAAAGAAATGGCCTGTAAACCCTCCAACTTTTCCTCCTTCTCTTGTCAATAAACATAAATAGACCTTCATTCACTTGCTATCTCTACCAAAAAAAAAAAAAGGATGAAGTCCAAGCTAGGAATGATCCAGTCTAAATTAATAAAGAGTCTTGACGTAGACAATAGAGCTCAACCTTCACAAACACTAAGAGATGTGAGGAAATATCTTGATCTACATGAAGTTCTGACAAAGCCTTAGTAACAGAATCAGAATAAACACTTGTTGGGACCATCCTTATGAAAATAAAATATTGAAAGACACTGCCATTGGGAACCAAAATGTAGCAGAAATGATAGTCCTTAATAAAGTTATCATGAATAGGAAACAATGCCAAAAAAAAAAAAATCCTAACAGGCCATGAGACTGAATCCCACAACACAAACATGCAAAATATTTTCAGAAAGCAATTTACAACAAGCTAAGAAAAGAGACAGGAATTCTGAGAGGAGCACAGACCAATCCATGCAGTCATGAGAAATAGCCATTTTATGACAGTAAAGTTTAGTCTTTTTAAATTATTATTTTTTTAAATTTAATTTTAAAGTTAGTAAAGTTTAGTCTTCATGTTCACAAATTCTTAATGATGATAACAATAAAAATACCCTGAAAACTTTCCTTCCTCACAAATCAAAAGGTAAAAAATTCCTACTGACAGCATAAAACCAGCATGTGTTCATGAGATATTAATAAGCTTCATTGAATGTCTTGAAGTTAGCAGTTACCTAAGATTTCTTCCTCCTTTCAAATCTTACCTAGAACACAGCTATTTATTCCAACTGACACTACTGTTACCTGTAGCAGCACTGTTAAGTGACTGAGGAAGAAAAAGAAATCCGGTTATTTTTCCCAATTTACTCCTAGAAATATATATATATATATATATATTTTATATTGACTGGAAAAAAGAATCAAAACAATGCAAAGCACTGCAGGAATAATGACTACAGAGTAAGTTTAAAAAAATTAATTCCAGAACTTTCTATTTTTCCATAACCTTTAATGGATTCATCTGCAAGATCTTCCTAGATTTTTCTTTTCTTTTCTGAATACATTGCTTCTGAGATGAATATCATGATGAGTTTAGCTTTTTTTCTGTATTATAGAGGCCTAGGGTTAATAGTTCTCATGCTCCCTCTACTGACTTTGTAAGAAATGGCCCCAAAACCCTTTAAAATGTTTCTCAGAAAGAATGGTTTAGGATTCAACCGTTCTGAATGCTTCAAGGAATTGAAAGGGCACCTTAGTATGATTCTGTGGAATACCAAATCCCTGTAAAAGCCGTAGTAGAGCATTTGTCTCTCACTTTTGCCTTCGAAAATAAATTCTTCCTCCAGCATCCATGGAATTAATTACCGTACAACATATTTATGATACTCTTTAGAAATTTCTACATAGTGTTTCAAGTGTTTTATATTTAGGTCAAAAAAAAGAGTAGACAATTCCAATTCTGTGTAGTTTCTTCACAATATTTCTCCATAAACGCTGCTCCTCAGTTGAATCTACCAAACCTACCTGTTTACCCTTTGTAATGGGATGTGAGGGAA
Organism: Anser anser; assembly: GCF_964211835.1. Lineage (NCBI taxonomy): Eukaryota > Metazoa > Chordata > Aves > Anseriformes > Anatidae > Anser > Anser anser. Next base: position 137,727,245 of record NC_139721.1, read on the forward strand.
CAACAATCTACTACCAGTGTGACGCAAGGATCATATTCACTCTTCAATTTCTGCAAATAACACGAAGTGACTGACAGGGTCTAGTTTGTAAAATATGGCAGGGAAAATTCCCTGATATTCTGAAGTGATTTAACAAAGGGCTTAACATACTAATTCTATTATTTTATAAGGTGAATGAGTTTCTTGATGGCTTAGTGTTTTACTATTCTTTCACTTAAGAAAAATGAGTTGTCTCTTGTACTTTAAAAAAAAAATAGTAAGGATAATATTGGAATGCCCCTCTCCTTTTATTACATAAGCCGTAACGCATTATAAGATTTAAATGTATAATTTTGTTGTTACATCTAGGAGAAGCTATTAAACTGATTTTGTTGCATGTTACGAACAAGGGATTTCACACAGTAATGATACTTACATCATGATATACCAACAAACAGTCTTTGTCATTACAGACATTGATTATGAGACAAGAGAAAAAAGAAAATCAGTAAGCCATGGTGAAATACAATTCCTGAATTTCTGACACAACCCTCTATCTCACTAAGCATTAACAAAATCCAGGTACTTACCAGATCAATGAGGCTCTCCTGGATTCTATTCAGCGTCGTGCGTAATCTGCTGCTACTGAGGCCCAATCCTGTTGATTCAAACTGGAAGAAATATTTAAGTTTGAAAAGGAACAATCCTTAGTTTAAGCTTTACAGGGTTACAGCAAAACTTCAGTACGTAAACACTGGATACAATTTACACATAAAAGTTTTAGTACATAACTGCAACTATAACTGTACAAAATGAGAAGAAGATCAACAGAGGTCACTGCACTCAACACTGCACTGCTATAAAGGATGACCTGAGTATATTTCGTGAAGATGACAACTTACCATTCAAATCAATCAGTACATATCCTTTACTGCTGAACACTTCAAGTGAGTACAGGACACTAGACTGCCTCCTCTGGGACACCAGCCCGAAATGGCACACAACCATGCCTAAACTGAGACTTGCATGCACACCGCACCCAAGCCAAATGGCCTTGACTTCTCTCTCAAACTGTAAATTTCTTCTAAACCCTTACTGAATATCTAACTTGCAAGTGTAGAGCTATACCACTGATCTTTATAAAACAGTCGTTATTACCTAGTGTTTTTAAAGATCCACCTGACAAATGTGCCATCTTCATGTTCACGGCTCAGTAGCATTATGGGGCAGGTGTTCAGCTGGGATAATTCAACACACTAATTCCCTGGTAAATGCAATGAATTATACCAGCTGAGGGGCTGATCTGATGTGTAATTAGTGTAGCTATTTATCTTCTACTTGCAATTACAAGGAAACAAGAACAAACTAACAAACCAAAGGCAGTGGAAATGGGATAACTACGCAACACACATCTAAGTCAAGAATCTGGAAGTATTTCAGTACAGTTCTGGTATGTGATTCACACCATAAAAAGCAATCTACTGAACAACATTTAGAGCAATGAAGTCTACTGTATTAGACTTCCTTTCAATGCACTAAATCAGGGAAAGAAGTGTTTGAGTCCTCTTCCTTCCATCTTTTAAATACAAAAAGGAATAATTTAGGTCCCCATCTACTACATTTAACCTTTCTGACTTAGATGTCCATCTGTCCTAATTTTCCCATATATTCAGTGAAAATTATATACATATACATATATATATATATATATATTTTTAAAGTGTACCTGCAAGTTTCAGCCATTAAATTTCATTTTAAGGGAGTTGTTTCTGCACCATCATAATGCAGACTACACAGTCTGCCATTATTCCTTTCTCTCCACCTTTCCATTACTAACTTTCAACAGCTATCAATAACTTTCAAGTACTTATTTTATAATAAAATTTATTTCTAAAAATGGTAATTTCACGTTACTGTGAAACATATAGGAGTAATAATAAGGAATGCAAAAACAAATCTTAAATTTCCGTAAAAAAGCTGTACATCTGTACGTATAAGAACAGAAGGAAAAAATAATAAATAAATAAGAGGGAAAAAAGAGATTATTGTTCAGCATCTCCTCCTGAAGGCCAGAACTTCATGACTTTAAGCAGAATATGTCACTCATCAGTATAACTCTTCTCTTTTGCTATTTCTATATGCAAAGTGGTAGATATTCAAATGCCACAAATGACCTAGTAAATTTAGCATTAGAGAATTTATCGAATAATTTCACTCATCACCAATTCAATGTGACTCTTTATCTTTACCAAAAAAAAAAAGTTTAAGCGTTTTCTACAAAAATTGCCATTGGATTTACAAATTATTATAATGTGTTGTCAAAAAAAATTAGTACCTTAAATTTATTCTGCTAAGGAAAACTATTCTGTGGCATGTTCATCAATATTGTACACTCTCATGACTAGATATTAAATGTATGTAATTTATTTTAATTTCAAATTAGGTTGTTCCATAATTTGAGATAAGTAGGAAAGACAGCCTTAATGTGGACTCCAGGAATTAAAAAGGTTTTGAAATAGTAATTTTGGTTACAATGGTGTGCAACTTTTAGCAGTGAAGAAAGCCAAACACTGACTACATAGGCTAATCATTCTAGAGTCCTCGAAAGAGCAGTGACCTAGCATCATGACCAGACATAGAAGTCAACATATGTATTTTAAATCCCTGATTTTCACTGAACTGGCAACTAACTATGTACAATTGATCATTCCTGTACTAACTCACATATATAACATAAGAACAGTATTTCAACCACTTAAGGAGGTTGTAATACTAGCATACTTTCAAGAAACCCATTTGATGCATGTTTAATAAATAACATTTCGAACAGGAACACTGACAGTGGTCTAAATCACATACCATCGAGCATCTCTACTTTTTAAGGGTTTATAACACAATGGGAAGCGAGAACATTTAAGCAGCATTACAAGAGGGTTTATCTCATTCACAGACCCTTTGTAAGCATTATGTTCCCCACACAAAATCATCTGTCAAAACAAAAATTAGGCACGCTACGAAAACATCACAATTTTACCACCCATCTGCTATAATGTTTACCTGCCTAGCACTGTGCTGTTCTCTGATAGAAGTAGAAAGTAAGGAACTTGGTATGGGCTTTAAAAACACAAAACAAACAGAAGGTGCAAATATATATATATAAAACACTGAATACCAGAGCAGCTGATTAAGCCAATGGAAATCAATTAGCTTAACAAAAACAAAACAAAACACACAAAACACACCCATCTTCTAAACACAAATTGCAAATGTATTTGTTCTGCCAAAGAGAACAGCTCAAAAACATTTAGAACCATATGTTGAGAGTCTGAAAATCCAATGCAATTTGCCAAAAGATGATGATGAATTTGGAACCCTATTATTGCTTGTGAAGTAATTTAGGGGCCAAGAGAGGAGAAAATTGTTTTTACATGCAGCTTTTCATAAATGCTTTAAGACCATCCTGTTGAAAGTTGATCTGTGTTATGTAAAGACATTGCCAAAAAGCATTTATTTTAACTACAAGATCACTCAAAAAAAAAAAACCTAAAATGTTTTTGTTATTGCAATTAGCTTGACAGAGTAGTAATAGATCTGAAAAATTGTATTTCAAACCTCTTAAACCTAAGCTGCTACTTAACCTTCATGGACCCCTTCTCCTCTTCCTTGAGCTATTATCTAAGCTAGAGAAATACATATAGGAAAATCAAATCGCCTTATCCTTTCTAGGCTCCAAGCCACCACGTGCTATTGCAGCCTGCTCCTTTGCTCCCCACTTTCTGCCACTACTTCCAGGTACTTCACATCGTCTTTACTCTCTATTCAAAATACTGCTGGAAAAAAGAGCACAGAATGTATTCAAAACACAATTGGCTTTATGTCCTAGTGATAATGATGCTCCCTATACTTACTCCCCTTGTTGCTGATCTAATCAGCCTTTTCTAACTCCTGCATTCAGATCCATTCTGATAACGCTAATTCTCTGGGAAACCATATATTTGGTGCCATCTTAAGTAAAGAGATCTCCTCTATATTCTCATTCTATGTACGTACCAATACTGTGAAACAAATTAGGTTTCTACCTACCGTGTCATTTCGGCCAAAAAACGTATAAACTGCATACAGATAGTAGTCGAAGAGCTGGGACATGAAGTGGATCACATCAAACGCAATTGGTTTGAGAATATTCATCATCTGCATATATTTACCTTGAAAATTAAATACAGAAGATCAGTTTCCTCAGCACGAGTGCTACAAAGATAGTGGTGAGACTGACAAACTCAAAAAAAATTTACAAAGTTTATTATTTAGCTTTGAATATTGATTAAGAGCAACTTAGCAATATTTTAGAGATTAGCAGGTTTAAAAATAAAGCTACATATTATGGTTAAGACACCATAAGCGACTCAAGACTTCTCCAAATGTGGATGTTAAACCATATCAAAATGGTAAGTAATGGTAAGTAATCAGTAGTGATATACAGAGCCACTGGAGATTTTATGCATTAGTGTGTGTTTATGTATGCACATATGGATTTTTTCAAGCATTAGAAATCTACAGTATAAAAATGATACGCCCATCCAACAACTGTAGGAATAATGTGCTTCACATCAACAACACATCATTTCCTGCTTGCCTTTCTTTCCTTTGTGAAAAGTAAAGGAAACGTAACACTATGAAGAACTGCTTAAAGATATTGTTTCCAAAAAAATGAGAGATTTCGACTGCAGGCATTACAAGAAAGTGCTGAATGACTGCTCTACCACCACCAAAGATAAAGAAAATACAAGCTCCAGATTGTGATGTTCCTAAGAAGGTAACCCCACAAAACCGAAAAGAAAACCAACACACACAGACAAAAACCACCTCTCTAACTTTGGACTCTGTGATTCAGAAGAGCCTAGACAACTTCTGTACCAAGGTGGAATCGGATCAGGTCAGAAAAAGACAGTTGGGGTAGGAAACCCAAATCACTTTAAGATGTTTGTTAAATCATTTGAAATGTTTCTAAAGGGATAGACTGACATAACATGAGGATTACAGGCAAAAAGAAATCCAAAGGAATGGAAAGTTTTTAAGACTAGTCCAACCAGGACCTGAAGAAAATTAATCCACTATTTGTTTACTTGTTTTCACTGGATTAATTTTCCACTTTAGCATGTGTTACTGAATGTCCTAAAATAGGGACACCCAGGAAAAGGAATAATTCCTTCTCTTCCTTCCTGCTCTCTTTTGTTGTGCATTTGACTTTTGAAAATAGTAATAATTAAAAAAAAAATTAAAATATCAGGTCCTTCATCTATACATTAGGTGAATCAAACAGATCACAGGACTTGGACTCAGAAAAGGATTTTTCCCTAAAGGTTTAATTCACAGGGCCTATGGGTATTTTGTTTTCTAGCATAGGGCACGTCTCTTTTCAAAGGCTCGTAAAAAAAGTGTACTTAATGAAAACCCCTGATTTTGCAGAGACCCTGGACTTCCAGCTAGCTAGCTCAGAAACGACATACTACTTGCCTAATTAACATTTTAAAAGCATAGAGTATATTTATAGTAAGCTTTGGGTTATTATAGTAACAGACAGCAACTTTTGAACCAAAAAGTAAATGCAGTTCACCCAGCATGTAGGATATAGCACATCATTTAACAAAATTTCATATTCCAGACATGTTTTGACGTGACAGGTTGGAAAAAAAAAAAACTGCATGAAGGTGCCAGAATCATTTCTTTTTCCTGTAGTCTGCAACACCATTTAATCAAAGTTAACACTGTGCCCAGCAAAGTAACTTACTAATTCGTATAGAAAATATGGTTTTACACAGAGAAACCAAATCAGCTGTTAGTATCAGAGGGAGTAACATGAATTTTTTAAGCAATTACTTGTGATCATTAAAGATCACATTCATTTGATAAATACACGACACAGCTATGGTGGATAAATACATGACACAGCAGTATGGTAAGAATCGAGCAAAAAAACGATATTGCTACTTCCCACGTTTCTATCTAGCTTAAAATCCCTGCTTGAACATCTGCGTCCCAGTTTGCTAACACACACAAGAATATATTTTGTTATTTTTGGAGATCTGACAAGGGTTGCAATATTTAATATTTGGCAGGTTACCCCACTTGTTAATTCTGCGCTTAATTATCAATGTTTTGACCTACGGTATTATGACCAAACTGAAAAGCAGACCTAAAAAGTTCCACTTGTCTTCCAACAAGGAAAAACAAATGTAGCTAATTCCAGCACAGTTCTGTGTGGAAATTTATGGATGTTTGGAAAGGATGACACCCTATCAAAGCAGCTGCCACCTTCATGTGTGTTATCGGAATATTCCGTATTGCCACGGACTGATTTTTTCCACTTCGTGCTAAACACATTTTTCAAACTTGCCTGCAACCTATACAAAATATAAGGGTGATGTGTCACATTCTGGACAGTTAGATTTCCAAATATCTGTACAACTGGCATAAATGTTCAAGGTAGTCTCTCGGGCAGTGTCGTATGCTTTTCCAAAGGGCTATACACTGCCCAAGCACTGTCCCTATAAAACTCTTCTGTGGCCAAGAACATTTCTCTATTACTATGTCACTCAGCATCTTGACACAACAAGTGTGCCAAGAACATTTCCTCCCAGTTTCTCTCTCTCAGAGGATGCCAAATTTTAACATCTATACGTTGTTACCTAGTTGCACTAAAGTTCACAGTTTGGGTGAAAAGGATGTACGAGAACATTTACAAACAACACTAATATCCCAAACGTGTGCCATGAATTTCCAGAAATACCACTTAAGAGTTTCAACAAGTCAAAGTAGCTACACTTTCTAAAAAAAATTCATAAAGGCCAAAACTGATGAACATTTGCCAGTTCTTTTTGTTGTTGTTTTGTTTTTAAGTATTTCCAGCACTTCTTTTGTCCTTAAAGAAAGCAACTAGACAGTACTTTCTATCAGACTAATCTATTTAAATATTATCACTACAACCAAAAAGGTAAATAAAATGTACTCATAAAATATTCCTGTTGATGCACAGACCCTAGGTCAAAATATTCCATAAAAATTTAACACACATTCATTCTTCCTTTATGTTTTAAGTCAACATGCAAGAGTTTGATAGGAAAAAAATAACTCAAAGTTAATCTAATGGTTCCTTTATGCTGGAAGCAAACAGAGAAATAACTACCTGGTTATGGAAAACCAAATAAATTGAACCATTCACTTGAAATTCAAATTAAAGAGTTAGAAAAGTTCCCACTTCAGTTATACATAGTAACTCATTTATGCTCTTTAAATATACTAAGACACACTTTGTTTTATTCATCTAGCCTCCATATACAGCACTCATGAATAGTTCAAAAATGATTACGAGTATTGTCATACTCTCTCAGCAAGTACTACTACTTGCATATCAGCTATTCCTAAAAAGTGATGCAACAAGTTCTTCTACTTGTTTGGGAAATTTAAAATCCCCTCTTAATCTCAACCCAGACTTTGTGTCGTAAACCTGGTTTCCTTTATGATTTATCTTTAACTAACATGGGGAAGCTGATCTAGATCTATTAAAAGTGATACTGATGCAATATACGGGAGGCAGGAGTGTCATTGACAACATGTAGCACAGAAAAAAGCTGCTTAAGTACTTGCATCGCCACCAAAACAAATTTCTCTGAAATTACAACCTTGTTTTCAAGGACTGAAACAGTAAGAGAGTACAGGCTTTCTGACATATAGGGTCCTCTGTACTTCATTAGAACCCTGCTTTTTTTAAGGAATCAGATGACAGGTATTTAATTGCATATATCACTTTGTCAAGCAATCTAAAAATAAGACCTTACCCCACATTGGTTGCTTATGTCTCCTGTACAGAAGTCACAGAATATCCCGAGTTGGAAGGGACCCACATGGATCATCGAGTCCAACTCCTGGCTAAGTCAAGCAGTCCCAGAAGACACCTGCCTGCATGTCATGTCATAGTGTAGCAAAGATACCCAGGGCAAGTACCATCTTCTGGAGCTGCCAACTGTACTCCATTGATAATGAAGGGATCCTAGACACTCATCTCAGTTACGCTCCTTGGAACTGAACAGTGATTATGTACCATGGCATTTTCCTAGCCAAAATCCTGAGACAGTGTGAGACAAACCGAAACCCTCCACAGCATTAGCAGAAACCATTGTTAAAAGATGGGCACGTTCCATGGCATCCCTGCATGCTGGGGACAATCTCGGGGAATGAACCAAACCTGGATCTCTTACAACCTCACATCATGATGCCTGGCGAAATCAGGTGAGCAACAACACGCTTACCTTTTTGTTTTACAGGGATGATTCAAGAGACAAAAAGAGAAGAAATGCTAATGAAACTGATAGTCTGGCTAAATGGTGGTATCTTGTTTCTTGTTCCTGTAACCATTAACCATTAGTTAAAGAAATGTGTCTAATGCCTCCAGGGATACAGTCTGGAAGTACTGAATTAAATGTTTATATACTAAGACCAAAAGTCATCACAAAGGATGGACGCACTGTCAACATCTGTGGCAGAGGTGCAATATGCAGTTTACCGCTAACAGAAAAGTGGTACAAAACAACCTGTTTTGTTTATGATATCAAAGGGTAGGTATTCCTCAAAAAAAAGATATAAAAGTTAGGAGGCATCACAGTGTATTAGAAACATGAGAAAATGTAAAGAAACTAGAAAAAATGACTAGGACAAGGCCAAGTGGAAAAAAGAAACAAACTAATTCACTCAGAAAGTTATATTAAGAGCTAGAAGTATCAAAAGTCTTGCTGAAACTTAAGATGGTAAAATCAGGAGTTTTCTAATTACAGAAGATTAACAAAAGCAAAGCAAAATGAGGCAGGGAACACACACACAGACACAATACAGATAAGCAGGACAGTGTCCTAAAGCAAGAATGAATAGTTCGCCCAGGTTTTCACTGGGGACAATGATACTGACAGTGGGAAAAGGGAGGAGAAGGGGGATAGGATGACTAATGGAACTGAACTGGCGACTTGCAGACACACAAAGTGGGCTGGATAAAGCCTTAACACAGACAAGTTAAAGAAACAAAGGAATCAGGACCGTGAAAATGGCCATGAAATCAGCAGTCTGGTAGTCAGGGTAATAACCTGTACATACAACAAGCGGTCAAGGCACATGTTGTACCAGTATGAATGAAAAATAGAAAATAAAAACATATTCAAGACGAGGGAAATAGTCATTCAAGCAATCTGTTGCTTTAATTTGTAGAATGCAGGGCTTTAGATCAAGTTTTGAAGATAATATGGAAATGACACAAGCAGAAGGAGGCAAATGGAGGTAAAATTAGGATAAAACAAGTCATGGGTCCACTACAAGTGAACTATACCAGACTAAGACATATATCCTTGTTAGGGAAGTTATTTGGTTTTCTATACAGTAGATTTCACCTATCTAGGATTTAGTCAAAGGGTTTAGTAAAAGAGAAGGCAGAATGAAGAGTGTTGAAAAGGTAAGTATCTGGAAAAACTGCTAGTGGAGTTTCCAATAACTGGCCTCTTCTTTAATATTCTCATGCATGACTCTGGCACAAAAATAAGAGTGTGATAATGGAAAAAAAAAAAAAAAAGAAGAAAAAAAGAGGTGGTACCAGAACAGAAAAGCATTGGCATAATGTACAAGAGGAACTGGAGGACCTTGATGACTGCTGCAATAAGAATCAGATGAAATTCAGTAGTACAAAATGTAAAGCCATGCATTTAGGGATCAATTAATTAAAAACATGCATCTTTCTGCATTAAACTAGAAGCTCATCCTTTGGAAAACAAATGGCAAAGTGAAGGACCTGCTGGCTGTACAAGCTCATTACAGAATGACTGAACTGCCTGTATAAGGAAGCTATGAGGAATTCCACTTGAGAGCAGGAAGCTGCAATACAACAGTTAAACAATCCAGTAAGATCTCATCCAAAGCACTGCACATTCAAAAAGACGAGATAGGGTCCAACTATTTTTTTTTTAACGTCTTAAAATTCATTTAACATACATGCTAGAAACCAGAGGTTTGCATTAAAATAATAACATATATTCTGACAGTTGTTCTACGTACCAACAAGCCTTACTACATTCAGTGTAGTGTTTGTTAGGATAGGTGCATTCACTTTATTGAGGTTATAATCCGATCTCTTTCTGCTCCTCAGAGTTTCTCGAGAAACACTTAAAAACAAAAAAAAAGAAACACAAAGTATACTAAACATGACTGCCTACTATATTCAGTGACATGCAAATAAAAATTAAGTAGAAAATACTCCCCTACCTTCTCTCCCTCTTTTAACAGGACAGTATGTCTTCCAGAGCAACATTTTATTTATGCCAAAGTGTAAGCAAGTTATGATTCAAACATTTAAAATTCCTAGCCTAATTTACTTAAAATAGTGCTAGAGAAAGGAATTTCTAAGGTATAGTCCAAGACTTGAGTTCTGCACGTCTATGTCTGGCCTCAGCAATCATTTTAACAACTCTGCCTCCGATTCACTATTTATGAAGCAAAGAAAATGAAAATAATGCAGGCTGTGACAAAACAGGAGCAGATTAGTGAGCTATAGCTAAAAAAGGACTACCTAGAAATTGAAAAAAAAATTGAGGCAGATGAAGCTGAAAAACCATTAATGTTATCATACAATGAAACTCTCTGCTACACCTCAAAATAATACTCTTCCAAAAATTCAGAATATTACAATTTCACAGTACATAACTACACAGTGACAGTGTAGTTATGACAGGCTGCTTTTTTTTTTTTTACCATTATGTAATTTTTATCAATACCTCCATAACTTCCCTGAAATGAGGTAGCTTGTGATGTCTGATGAAACCAAGCTAACAATATTTTATCCTAGAGTGATTCTGTAAAGAACATTCCCCTCCTTTGAACCAAGTGGCACCTTTCTAGTCCTCCTGCAAGTCGCTACATACAAATAAGGTTAGCTTGCTTCAAAAAGGCTGAACGAATATCCGTTACAGTGCCCTAGAGAGATATTTGCTTGTTTCTTTTTTTATTTGTTTGAAATCTGTAAAAGGTGACTGTTCTGCAAAAGCAGAAGCCCAAGCCTCAAGTCATTTGTCTGCACACAATTCCGTTTAAAACAAAAGAAATTACACATATGCACAACAACAGTTGTAGAAGAACCTTCAGTTAACATCTAATGCTTGATAATCAGTTTTCCACTATGTGCTTTAGAGAGCCTTTATCCTCCTTCAAAAACTTGCTTTCCAAAGTTTCTTTCTGCAGTAACGATGAACAATTTATAGCTCTTCCCCATACGTGAAATCTATGTGCTGAGGCCTTTCTAACTGTGTAGGCAGCGTAAAGATTATTTGATCATTATTCCACTGTTGTAAAGTAGAGATTAAACAGAAGATGAACTAGAGTACTAAGATGAAAAGCACGTAAATGAGACTGAGTCTACTGACCTTTTCATAGGGGCATCTCCTGTCTGCTCATCTACATAGTCTCTTTTCAACTCCTCAGGAACATCACTGTCACTATCATACTCCTGATATGCACTTTTTTCTTGTTCATCCGATTCATACTGTAAAACAAACAAAAACATTTATATTGTTATATGCATGTATTTATACAAATAACTATACATTTGACAGGTGGCTGACAATATTCATTAAAAATGTATCAGACAAATTACACAAAACCAAGTGTATTTTAAACAAACTTCAGATATTAGCTAAGAGAAAATATTTATCATCCTACTTCTCCCAGCTGATTTTTTTTTTTTGCTTTCTTATTGCTTTATCAAACACTCATCAGATACCTGAGCTTTTATTATTTGTTTCACAATCTGTGAAAAAAAAAAAAAAGAGTCAACATTGATCCAAGCAGTGGCAACAAAAGCTGGCACCACACCATTCTCAATTATTAATGCAAGGACTAAATTACTGCTTTACAAAAATACTTGCTTATACTATCACACTTTTTTTTTTAATATTGCAGTTGTTTGCAAAATTGATTTTAGTATGCTCCAAAAGACATTTCTACTAGATAGTCTTTCAACCACTGAGCCTGTTAGAGACCAATGCTATTTTGACTACGTACAAACACTTCAAAAATATAATTAGTCAAATGCTACAAAAATACAATTATTTCTCATGGCTCCTATACAGTAATCATGCATTTATTATTTTTTTTTATCACAGTTCTTTTTCAGTACATACTTCCTTCAGTTTTATGCAGTTCTATCTGTATTTATAGCAAGAAGAGTAACTTTGTATGTATCCCTCTGTTTTCTATATATAAGCTTTGCAATGTGCATGAAACAAAAAAAAAATACAGAGGAAGCAAGAAACAAGCTTCTGCAACCTGACTTGATATACCTTACACTGCAGGCAAAAAACAAAAAAACAAAAACAAAAAAACACCCCACCCCACAATGGAGTGTATTATTCTAAGAAACACTCTAATGCTATAACTCAACTGTATCTGTGGAACAACTCAGTGGAGGTTACATCAAAAGCTTTTTCTTGCTCGTTTTCTTATAGAACTTGACCAGTGGGTATTTTGAGCATGCTTGTTTGTGCATGTGCTGGTTCTCAGTTTTGTTTTGAAACACACAGCATCTTTTATCTAGTTAAAGGCACAAGATCCTGATACTTGAAATATAGGTCCAGTCATCAATGAAACAATTGTTTCCTCTTTGATGAAAGAAAGCTTCATGCATCATTTGTCACAGATCCCACAACACAGTCCAGAACAATCCTCTGAAAAATGTGAATGTGTAGCTAAATTAACCATATGTATGTGCCTTGAGATGTACTTCCTTAGACTGAGGGCCAGCATCTAATGTTAACTGCAACATTTGAAAAATAAGAAGCTTAAATAGTTACAGACATAACAATTGCTACCTTCAAACACTCAGACACAATCTTAATTTTTTGAAACTGTGTTCCTCTTTTCAGTTGTTCCATTGCATTTCAAAGCTTACAAGAAATTTCTGTTCAATTTAAGAATGAAAGGTTAAACCTAACGAATGATGTGTGAAAAAAAATGAGCAACACAGGCTACAGTATATATAACACAGTGTATGGTTCCAACAGTAGACATGTGTTATCATTGCTTGAGTATGTGTAGAAATACTATTCAGAAATTAATAGAGACAGTAAGTGCTTTTTATAGTTTATGAAACCACAAATACATAGTAGATGTGTACAACTGGGATTATTTTTTGTAAGAAACCTGACATTTGCAACTCAGAGTAATATTTAACATCAATCTCTTTTTAAATTGTTCTTGGTGCTTTAGACAGTTTATAAATAAGGAGATAAAGTTTTTCGCAAGGATAATTTCTTAACCCAGAAAACATTAAAGGAAAACAAATCCCTGATGCTCTCTGGATATAAGTCATTTTCCTGAACTCCTACACAGCATTAATCCTATCCACCAGGATCCAGAACGCATTTTCACCTGAAGACAGACTATAATACTTTTCCTTTCAACTTTTCCTTAATTTGTACATTGGTCTGAAGCCATTTTGTCCACGGAGTCAAAGATGATACACATGACAAAGGCAGGCTGGTTCTGGAATCCTTACAAAACAGCAGGGATAGGATCACTCTCCAGAGGGAAAAAAACAGGGAGATACACTAAGGTAATGCCAGTCTCTCAATCACCCAAAATACACTAGAAAATATATTTTTCAGTAGTGCATGGCAATTTCTCCCCCAGTCCCAAAGTACGCATGTTTTTAAAGCCGCATACTGCACTATGAAAGCAGTATATTAAAAAAAAAAAAAAAAAAAAAAGGAAGCCCACGTACAAATAAACTCAAAGCAAAAGTAGCTGAGATCGAAAAAAGCATGAAGTATGTGAAACAGGCTAAAAAAAATAATGTTGTGATCAGTAGTATTCACAGATAAAATTTCTGCCTCATGAACATTTCAGACAAATTAAAGCTATAATTAAAGCAGCTCAGTTGATTTCAAAACAGGGCCTGGTTCCAGGCTTGACAAAGAGTCATAGTGTAACTAACTTGGCTGAAACATCAGCCTGGAAAATTACAACCACTTATTATGCATTAATAAGTAATGCGTTCCAATTCAATTAAAATCCAGTGATAGTGAAATGATATATTGACTACAAGCTGCTAACTACATATTGACATATGGATATGACAGTTGACATATTAACTTTCTTAACATAATAGAACTACAACATTTTGAAAAACTGTTTTTTTTACATGTAAAAATACTTGATTAAGCCTCCTCAACCTAATGCTATTAGTAAGCCGGAAAACTTATTTACGACATAAAAATGCTGCATGATATAAAATTCAGAGAAGTAATTCACAACTAGTAAACAGTGAACTTGTATTTCTAACATGCACAGTCTGCAATAAAAGATCAAAGTGCTAACATGGTATCTTGTGGTTATTAGCAATAATCATTTCACAAGTGTTTAAGTAGTCAACCCAAAGAAGCACATAGGATAGTGATATTATTCATTGAAGATAAAGAGTGCTATGAAACTAAGTTAACTGTATCACAAGAAAAATACGTTAGGGAACTACAGAAAACAGACATAAAATATCTCACTAAATCTCAAGATAAAAAACAGACAAAAAAAACTGACGTGCAGCACCCTAAGGCCTTTTCAGTTGTCCAGAACTGCAATAGCTAAGCAGATGATAAAAGATTTTAAAATTCTCAAAACAGGCCCTGATAATTCTTACCATCCTTCAGATCATTTTACAAGTAAATCATTTGTTTACATCTAGAGAATTGGCGTTGCAAGGGGATCTAGAAACATGTCTGCATTATCTGGAAACAAAATTCTGCAACCTCCTGAAATAATTTTAAGTACTAAAATGCATTCCCCTTCTGTAACTGATCACTTAAACTGAAACATAAAGCCTTGTAGTTTTATCCTTCATTACCTAAGCAAGTTATTTTTTCTTCTATTTAAGAGAGAACCAAGCTCTTACAAAAAAGAATTATTTCTGTATGCTGACACTTCAGAACAGCTGGTAACAGAGAGAGAAACTGAGAAACGTGAAACAGGAACGAAGATGGTCACCAAGAGAGTACTTGCCAGGGCCACAAGAAGCCTCGGTTCTAGTACCAGCTAGGTTATACGTCCCATACAACTACCGACAAATCATTTAGCCCATTCTGTGCCTCAATTCTCTATCTAAGCGTGCATAAACACTTACTTGGCTCACAAAGTTTTCTGAAAGGATTTTATCCTTCAATGACTGTGAGGTAACAGGCAAATACACTGATCGAAACCATGCAAATGCCTTCTTAGTATTGCTAAACACCCTTGTCTGCATTCTCAGCATAATTCTTCCGCTTTATTTAACATCTTATAGTATTAAAAGCAGTTAGTTAACCACTTTCCACTGCATTAAACTGGAGTTATCGTATGGAATAAGCCTGTTTATATGTAGAGTTGCTGAAGGCATGTCAAATGAAGGACATGTTCATCACAAAAGACTTGTACAAGACATGAGGAAAAATGAGAAGCATCCTTCTCCATAATCAATTATCATTTATATCAAGAAAATTAAATCTTAACGTTACATGTTGCTTCAAATAAAAAAGCTAGTTCTATACACTGTTTCAAAGTTCTCCCAGTAACATTACCTTTGAGGCTAATAAAACTATAATATGAATGACTACGAACCGAACCTACACTTCACAAGAAAAATAATAAATCATATAATTGTTGCTTCACTTTTTCCACACAGAACATCCTGTCCCTCTGCTGTCAACAGAAAGCCAAAATCCATAATAGTTCTTCACCAGACACAAATTCAGATTTTATCGATTTAAAACATATTAAGGTTTCACTAATACAGAACACTAAATTGGCACACAGCGTTGAAAAAGAGGACACTGCAGCCAGCCTTGAAAGTCTCTGATAATGTGCAAGTCTACCAAATGGGACACTGTTCAAAATTAAAGGCAGGGAAACTACAACATGGAATTTGCTGCACATGTAACACGTTAGCCCACTGCTAATTCCTGGGATGACGACTCCCTCTAGCCTGTTTCCCCAAAAACCACAGCCTGATACACTACTGAACAGCTGAGGCAGCTGCTCGCAGCTCTGCCAGAGAAGGGATGCAACTGTCTCCTCCACGGTGTTTGAAGCAATAGCAGCACCTGTGTGCAAAGCAGCAGGCAGCCCTTTTGTAACGAGCTAACGATTATCGTCTTAAGTATCTTTAGCTCTGGCTAGGACTGAGCTTAAAAAATACCCTTAAAAAAATACAGTAGTGAACAAACAATGCGAAAATAGTAGCATTTAAATACTGAGATTTGTTCAATGGGGCAAGTTCAGAATAAAAACATGTTTTTACCCAGGATGATTAGACAGCAGAATTCATCTACTACCTGTGGTAATAAGGTAACAAAGATAATGGATACCTTACTGGACAATGATATTACTCATTTACAATTGTTCAGGGAGTGGGGGTGGCTTGTTTGTTTGTTTTTCTCCAAGAAAAATCTGTAACAAATACAGGAAAACCATTCCACACATTTAGGTTTTAAACTCATGCAGGTTATAAAGTGTCCCAGTAAGACTTACAGGACAGATTACCTCCCATGAGCCTGCAGTGTCTGTGCTAACCACTACCAGAAGCGGGATGCTGAAAGAGAAGAACCACTGGTCTCACATAACATGACAGTCCTTGTGCTAACAATAACAGCATGCAGAGTTGCTATTTGAAACACTGTATTCACTCAGAAAGCTAAAGATTTTTTTTTTTTGCTTTTAAGCCCTATTACTTCTCAAAACAGGTTCACCACTGGAGAAAAAGGGGACGGGGAGGAATATACAACTGAAGACAGAAGAAGGTATCACAGACTGGTCTGCTTGGCAGCAATACAACACTTGAGATTGGCAAAAGCCAACCAAAAAGAATGTTCAACGTGTTCATCAATCAGTATTTGCTACCTAATGTTTTCATCAGGTGATTTCACAATTATAGAAGCAAAAGCTATGAGCTAGAAGAAAGATTCTGAAGCATAAAATGTTACAACTGGAAAGAAAAAAGCAGTTCTGTTTCAACTTGAGTGCAAAGCTTTCAGATTTCTCATGCAAGTCTGCAGATAAAAAGAAAAGTTCCTTAACATATCCACAGTGAATAAATAAAGACAATTCTAGCCTTCTAGAACTGCAAGTACTCTGCTTACAAGTCAATGCCCCAAAATACAAGGGCTGTCTGGACGTTGCATATACACTTATTTGCTAGAAGTGAATTGCATGGAATCAGGTTGTTGAAATCATTGTCCAAAAATTATTTTTTGTTGTTCTTGAGAAGTTCTTGATCCAGCCCCAGAAACTAAAATTAATACCATTTCACATCTTCCTGCATATTCTACATGCAAGTAGTAGCCAAAAAAAAAGAAAAAGTTCAGAAATATTTGAGTATTTTCTCACTGGCATTCACAGTACAGGTCATGATGTTTTTTTTTGATAGAGTTCAACCTTCACAAGTAAGCTGTCTTTAACATATCACCTTTTCCTAAAGATATATCTATATTTTTTTCCTTAGCCCTTTTTCTTCGAAAAAAAATCCTAAAATGCATATCTACTCACAAACATATACAGAAGTCTGAAATGAGGACTTCAGCAGCAGGAGCTTTAATTTCGAAAACCTCAAAAGTACTGTGGGTTTTGCCATTAATATCTATTTCACTGTGGATCTTTTAGCAAATACCTATCAAATGGCTGTCCAAATTCTACAAAAGATTGGGTTTGGTGTTGGTTTCTATACAGTACTGTAGAAATTTGTGGGTTTTAGCATGCCCTGGAATGCATCTTTGCTTAACACACTCATTGGGAATCTACACTTAAGTCTAACAGTGATAACTGTGTAACTCCTCCCAGTTTACTTACAGAAAAGGGCAGAACATACATTCTGTTATACTCCTTGATAGGAGAACAACTACTACCAGCTTCCTTTAAGCACAAAGCAACAATATTTCATGCCAATCAACCGCATAGTCTCTGCAAGTGACATAGTAGGAAAGTGGCTACAGCATTGTACTCAGGCACGCGAGACACAGATCGAGCTGCTTTGCAGGTGAAGTCCCACAGGGAAAACAAGAAAGGCAAAGCTGAAAACCACAAAGCGTGACAAATAAATTGAATAACTGAATAAACTAAACTCGACTCAACCTTATCACAGAAAGTAACAATAATTTAAAAAAATGTTATTTATCAAAGGGATAAACAAGAAGAAAAAGCTTTAACAAAAATACGTTAATACAGCATTTAAAGAATGGCATGAAGTTTAAAATTAAAATATATTCGACTACCGCTAGATTTGGTCAGAAATGTGATATACTGGAAGTTATTGTCCAGTTTCACAATAGTAGATCCCATAGTAAAGTTAGTGTCCTAAGCATTTAAATTATAAATAAAAACCTGCTTAACAAACATCAAATAATCCTTGGGAAATCATGCATGTGTAAACAAATGCAACAGAAGGAGCAACCTGTAACGACTCTTTCCCAAGAAGCCAGAAAGACAGACCTTCCAAAACGATAAAAATTACTTCCACAGCATCTAATCGTGTTGTAAAAGAACCCACAGAAAAATACTAATTTAAAGTGCAACACATTTTGCTAGCCTTCAGGAACACTTGTCTTCAGCAGAAAAAATATTGATGCACTGCAAAACAGCTTGAACTTTAAAGATTGCCTGGCTTTCTGGCACTGTTAAAAATAGAGCAACCTGCCAAATTAAAGGAGTAAAGTGGCTTGAGAATTTACATAGTACAAGGACTGGTAAACTGCAATACTAAGGTATTTTACCAACACTGATACATAAAATAAATAACCATTTAATGAGAGGTAGATTTGTTTTTTATTCCCTGAAACACTCCATACCCCATTGGAAGCTAACACATCTTCTGTCTCATCATCTTTGCTGTCAGCCTGGATTTCAAATGGGTTTCCTCCATTACAGTACTGCTCAAATAAAGTTACTGCTGTTGAAATTGCTGAAGCAGGCTGCTTACTAGGTGACACAGATGGGGAACGTGACTGCTCCATGAACTTAAATTCCTATTAATAGAAATAAAGTACAATTTTAATCACCAGGAAAACAGTTTCACTATTATTATAACTACAGTTCTATAAAAACAGAGTATAACAACAAACTTGTGGGCAATTTAACTTGATATGAAATCTTTTAGCCAAACCTTGCTTCTTATTTAAATATATTATTTATACTGGCTCAAGGTAACCTTGAAATTGGTAATCCTATACTGCTCATATTTCTGACTTTAGCAGTTACTGGATATGATATGTAATACGCCTCCTTCAATCTGAAAGTATTCACTTACTAAAACTCATTGAAAACAGTTTTGTTTTTTTTTAATTATTATTTTACAGAAATCAGGAAATAAAAAGACCTATAATTTTATCCAAGAATATAGGTTTGTTTATTTGTTTTTACACAAGTTACCTTGTAATTTACTAAAGCAGAAATATTTTATTTCGTCCTTAAAAAGTTATTTTCAGAAAATTTGTACTGTCCAAATCCATTGCACATGAAGTTTCTGATGGTTATCTTTTGCTTGACATTGCTCAGCTATATCCCTTTCGCACTTCAGTGATAGCTCCAATCATAGGTACCCATGTTGGCAAAATGGGTGAAATTCACCCAATATATGATAAACTAAACACACAAAAAAAATCACTTTCAGACAGCAAATGAGGACATCTATTACTTGCTTTCAGTGGAACTTTACCACAGAAAAATTTACTTTTTTTTCCCCCTCTCTCCAAATGAGCCAATATGACCTACTTTTTCAGGTGTCAAAATTGGTACCAATTAGCGAGCGCTACTGAATGTAATTATTTTTAGGCACTCTTTTTTCAGCATCTTACTCTCAGAATAATAATTTAGAGATGGAAAACTGACATATTAATGACACATTGAAACATGACAAATAAAGGCAAATATTATGCTTACAAATCTAGCATCTTATGTAATCCCCTAACAGCCTAAAAGAGGAACATTGATGTTTTAAAAGCATCTGAATCTACAGTTTTCAAAATCCTGAAATGAAGTTTACATTTTTTCAATACCTACTAAAATCATTTTCACAGTAGTTCACAAATCATGCTACTTCTCAGAGCACCTAGACTCCTAGCTATTAAGGTATCAATACATTTGTATGTGTTATTCAAAGAACGTACATGAAGCTGCAAAATACTAAAGCTGGATTTAACAGGGCAAAGTTCCCAGGTCTCATTCTCCAAAAACATTCTTAATTCTTCAAGACGGGTTCTGAAATACAACAAATGAATATTCTTAATTGGCAGCAAGAACAAATCAGAAAGTAGACAACTTACGCAGTGAAAAATGCTTTCAAAAAACATACAAGTCACACTTGAAAACTGATACTTAAATGAACTTACTTGTTCTTTCAACTGACAAACCACCTAAGAGATGTGACTACTAACATGGTGTTTGTTGTATGGCACCTGTAAAGAAATTCTCAAAGAATGCCAACCTCCAAAATTTGCAAACAATTGTGGTTTTTGTCACAACCATTAGGAAGGATAAAGGAACTGATTGTACAGTAATACTGTACTGTTTTTTCTCTCTGTAGACTAAAGAAAGCAGCACAATACACACAAACACAACAGCTTCTGTGAGCCATTGTAAGACAGATGTTTGTTTCGATAACCATACAAAAGCCAACAGATAACTAAGGGAAGTGGAAAGAGCTAGATGTTCTACAGACATAGAAGAAAAGACTTAAATGGCTGCTAATCACCTCTGCTATAGTTTGCTTCATATCTTAACCTTAGTAGTAATATGAAAAAATTATTAGGGAAATGTAATCAAGCCATTATGTCTCTGCATTGTTTTTATTGTGCTTTTAATCATCAGAAAAGTCTCCATTCAGGCATAAGCAGAAATACCTTTAATAAAGAAAATCTTTCTACCACATAAGCAGGAATTCACATAGAAATAAACAGCAAGGAGTGCTTACTGAGGTCACATTGCTGTATCTTTTCGTCCTAATATACAGCATACTGTTTTGCTTAATGAATAGCAGTTGGTAAAGTATGCACTGGGTTTCTAATTAGGCAGTAAAATATTCTAGAAATAACATTATTTGAATAAACTGTAATCACTGCTACAATTAGAATTTTCTTGCCTCGATATGTGCTGAATGATGACTGCAGTTTTCTGTGTCTATTTAAATTCACCAGTTAAATGCAAATAGACTTCATACTCCAATTTTAGAGGCACTAAGTGCTCATAGCTTGCAGTTCTTCTCACAGTAAAGATAAAAGAAACAACAGATAGACATTCTGAAAATCAGTTTCAGATTAAAATTCTTTCAGGGGAAGACTAAGGAGAAAGATTCACAGAAAAGCAAACGTTTGAAAGCTACATAGCACAAGATTTCATACCGTTTCAAAACTGAAATCAAGCCACTGAAAAAGTATTTTCAACAGATGCTGCTGATTTTCACCAGCACACAAGTCTAGAAAGTGACACAAGTGAAAGGTCTTATGCATGCTTTCTCTGAAAATCTTTGATGATCGGACACACCTTTTTACAATCGTATCAGAAAGAAAATTGAACTGCATTCTAAAATCCCCTTCCTGATGTTCTCTGCCAAAAGCCCCTTCTAATTTTTCCAAATAACAAACCTTTATCCAACAAAAGGTTTCATGTATGCTCTAGCACTACATGCTCTTCTACACCTTTTGAATGATGTGACCAGTTCCTCTGAATGCTTTCTCTACGCTGCTGGTCCTCTAAAACACCACAACACCGAGGAGGCCACATGTCAAATGACACAATCAAACAATTGATTACTCCTGGACTCAGAGCATTTCAGTCCTATGTAACTTTTATGTATTAATGAATTCTTAAAAGCACTAGCTTTTATCCTCAATTAAGTACACAGGAAGAGTTAAAAACACATTAGCTTGATCTGAAAATGTGAGACACAAGACACAAAGCTTTTATATAAATCAACGTGAGGGATATAGCTGGAACAGAGGTGGTTTTTTTCTGTTTTGTTTTCTGCTGTGTTTTTCCCCCACTTTTAAGGATGAAAACATAAGCCAATTAATCTCCACAATACCCACATGGCATACAACAGGTAAAAGTATTAAAAAGTTAACATAATGTGCATCTCATTAATAACTATTTCTTTTATTTTCACATGAATGACCAAAAAACCCACTACCTTAGTAAGAAATGCTAGTGATTTCAAAAAATGATTATTTCGGTACATATTTTATTAATGTCCTTAATCTTTATTTTGTTTGAAGGTAATTCAGAAAATTAGTCTGATTCCCTAATTTCTTAGATAGGTCCATTAAACAATCAAAAACGTGATGGTCAAAACATTATTTATTTAACTAATAAACGTATTACGTGATAAATCAGAGGAATAAAAGAGGCTTAGGTAGGCCAACTCAGCTTTTCCCAGGAGACAACAGAGCTGCTGAGAAATGAAGCATGCAGCAAGGTAGGTGGAAAAGTTCAGGGAGCTTCACTTAGAGGTGTCATGAGCTCCTGTCAAAGTCTTCACCATAAGAATATATAACTGCAAACTTCGTTTCCAAATCAGTACAGTAAATTCAGTTCAGGGTTCAAAAATGTTTTTAGGAAACGGAAAGGTGGCATGGCATCTTAATCAACTGATCTCCTGACAAGACACTGCATGCATCTGATTAAGGCTCAAGCTTTTCAGACAGATGGAACTGAGGTCTTCATCCAGTGTCTGAAAAGAAATCATAGCTACAAACTAGCAAAGCCAGAAGGAAATCCAAAACATGTTCTCAGCTTCTGAAGTTAGACACTGTCTCACGTACTACTGTCACAATTTTCATATTTTATGGATTTTAGGCAGAAAGTCTCAGACCAAATGGGTTTGGATATATTGGTTGTATGACAGCTCCTAGACAAGGGAGGACAACAGAACAAGACTGGGGAAGTATAGAGCAAGGAACAATGTTGTATTTCTTCTCTACTCTTCTTCTTCGTTTAAACCCAGAAAGAAGATAAATGCTAGATAACCAAAATGAAAGAGCCAGCAATTATCTAAACCAAAACATTTTGGAAATCAAGACAATTTAAACTAACAGACAAGTCTTGAAGCTGTACTGTTACAGCCACGTACCATACACACAGCC
The DNA here is from genome assembly GCF_964211835.1 of Anser anser. Classification (NCBI taxonomy): domain Eukaryota; kingdom Metazoa; phylum Chordata; class Aves; order Anseriformes; family Anatidae; genus Anser; species Anser anser. The sequence goes on from NC_139721.1 coordinate 137,750,398, forward strand.
AAAGATTAAGGCCAAAGTAGACTCAACTGAAACATAATTAGATACTGCCAATGGAAGAACACTGAAAACGTGACTCAAAAGGGCAGACACAATTCTAAGCATCTTGTTAAAAAACAAAATTGCTTATTTAAAAAATAATTTCATGGCCACACATGAACTGATCTTTCAAAGTAAATCAAAAAAAAAAATTTTGCCAGGAAGTATGGATGTGAGAGGAATTCATCCTCAGAACCCCAGAAAAAAGTTTAGGAGATGACCTGTAAAACGACTAAAATGTTACACAAAGTGTTTTTCATCCTTATTGAGATAGCAGAAACAAAAGCTTCTCCACCTTCTTCCCTTTTCCAGGATTCAGAGACCTATTCTCATCACAAAATATATTCCACTATGAATGAAATCTGTCAACCTCAATGCAGGAACATTAAAGTTTTCCATAGGAATTCCACTGAATAAAAACTAAATGCAACAAGATAAACATCATTATTCTCATCTATTGCACATATTGTAGTCTCACCTGTGGTATGTTTTGAAATAGTTAACACTTTGTTTTCTGATAGATTCTTGCAAAACTTCAGACTTACTGCCACAAAATTCTTCTCCAACTTGCATCAGCCTGCAATAATAAAAGAAGGTTTAGAAATATTTATTGATTTATTCATACTGCTGTTCCAATCTGAATTATGAGCCTCATTCATTACCACAAGAGTACACTCAATTCCATAAAAACAGATCACTTAAGTTAGGTTGCAAATGCTTCACTATTTCCACAAAACTCCATGTCTCATTTCCCTCCAAATCCTATCACGACATCCCATATACAGAGTGAGAAAGAGCCATAAGCAAAAGAAAATGTCTGCTTGTGATCCCATTACACAAGGTAAGCTGGACAGCTCACAGCCTGAATCCATCCTTTTATAACCAGAACAGAAGGATCCAGTAATAGTGCAGTACTGCTAGACTGTACATTTTGCTGCTATTGATTGAGAAGCCCTTTAAAAGCTTTTAGAAAAATCAAAATTGTCAGATCTACACTACTGAAATCTTAAAGCTGGCCAACACTGAAATCATATTGCACACAAGCACTACTTGAGCAGAGAAGCAATTCACGCCTCATCCCAAGTACATCCTTGGTGCAGGCAGCAAAAGAGAGAGACTGGCACTCAGGCTCCCACATAAAGAGGAAGTGCTCTTCTCTCTATATGAACTCGGTTGACATATCAGCCTTAGTTTACCATGCTGTTTTATCAGAGTTCAAGTTTGTCTGGATGTAGTAACTGGCCTCATAACCACATCAGTATACCTGCTGATAACATCAAGTACAAATATGAAGTCGTCATATTTGAAGTTAGACAGATCCGTTCCCAGAAGATACGTTTTCACTTTCAGTTGAACATCCTACAAAAACAGAAACATTTCAGAATTATTTAATGAATCCTCAGTAAATTTATATGCAAAATATGAGGTTTTGTATGCTATATACACTAAAAAGACACTTAAAGACATTAAGATGAATGCTCAGATGCCAGGTTCATTAGCACTTCTCAATTTGTTTCCACTTATAGCTTTTTTCTGAGGTCCAGTGTACAATTCCAACATCTGTAACATTAATGACTTCTTGTTGACTTTCTTAAATAATAACATAATCAGTTTCTTTAATAGTTTATAACACAAGATCAATCCGAGACATTTTATCGTCCCTGCAAAAACGCAGTTTTGGATTACAATTCTAGTATGTAAAAAGTTTACAGCTTTTTCATCATATGTTTTGGGGTCTTGCTACATAAACTGATCCTGCAATCAATCTAGGAATATTATGAAACCAGGTAGACTAACAAGATTTCAGGTTCTCCATAGCTCTACTTAAACCAGAATGGATACAGAAAAATCATTATTCAGCTCTGAATTTCAGTACTTCCAGTTTCAATTTTCTGTTTAATCCATTTTTTTTCATTCTTCCATTTCCATACCTCCCACAAGCTATCCCAAACTGTGAGTAGTTCAGAGATGCCATAAAACGTGTTGGAGAAGGGGCCCTATAAGCTCCTTATATCTCCTTGTAAACTATGCCCACGGAACTGAGGGCATATTCCACTCTGCCCACTTTTATTAAATGGTTTGCAGCACTCCCTGTCATCACCAGCTAGGCCCAATTTAAACTTCAGGCTGACACAGACTCATTTCAAGAGGCCTTAACCAAGAAGAGAAACATAAAGCAGTATGACTGTTCCAACAGAAAAAAAAAGCACGAGAAGTAAAAATAAATAAATAAATAAAAGTACAAGATTGTGCTATGGAGCAGCAGACAAGCTGGGAGAAGTGGGATCAGGCTGAGAGTCATGTCATTGTGCTTTGGTATCCTGGCTGAGTTTCTAAGCAAAGTGACCAAGTAGTTAGTGAGTCATGGAAATTTCATTTCCATGGTTTTGATACACACAGCTTACAGCAGGTCACTTGCAACAATCCTCAGAGAGAGCTCTAAAAAAAAAAAAAAAAGATCAGTATAAATATAACTAATTTTTTAAATGTTTATACCACTGAAAAACGTACCTGCCATATTCGTGAAAGCCCATGTTCCAATTTCTTTTTTATGTAGCTGCGGTCAAAACTGTTCTCCTCAGTTCCAATCACATTGCTGCCATCTGAAACTGAAGGTGGAAGGTGTTACAGATATTTCCAAAAGCCTCAAAACATTTCCTAGTTTTTGACCGATAATGATTCTTCTGCCTTAGCTATTATTATGTCAGCCACTATGCAAACTCCAGGAGAGCTCCATTGCTCTAAACTTTTGAAAAGAAATAAATAGAGCACTTACAAATACTACATGCTATTACAGACCGAAAAGCTCCTGATTACCATTATGTAAGGAAGATACCCATTCAATAATACCAAAATAAGATGAGAGAGTAACTGATACTTCAAATACAAAAGACAAAGTTCTTAGATATTCTAGCTTTGTAGACAAGAACCATAAAATTATGCGTTTCAGGAGCATGTCCTTTACCTTTTTCCCTCAGTAAATTCTGGCTGCAATTCTGAGGAAAACTAATTAAACTTTTTCCATGAACTATGCAAACAATATAGCATGCCTTTTTTTTTTCTTTTTCTTTTTTAAAACTCTCACACTAATTTATGCTTATGTATGAAATAATCTGATAATCATCTAATGAGATGTCTTTCATTCTTTAATTCTAAAAACTTCATTTCTACAGCACGGGATCACCTTCTGGATCACCATTATAATGCAGATAAACTTCTCCCGTGCATGGTCATCTCTGTCTCCACAGAGGTTATATGTTTTTACTGATATTTTAAAAAGGAGAAAGTAATATTTGACATGTAATTTTTGCGCATACAGTTGTGGTTACGCTTGCATTCTGTGACGGCACAGTGTCACATAATTTGCTTCACAGTCCATGACTGGCCACAGGAATGCTCTTGTCTTTGTAAGACTATACATACAAATTCTCCGCATGATTAAAAAGAAAAAAAAAACCACCTGTGCTGCTCTCCAGGAGTCAGTAATTCTGACAAATGTATTTTCCAAGACTGATTTATCATGGAAGATCAAAAAACATATAAACAGAAAGAATAACCCAACTAGAGAAACACTAAGCAGATTTATCCTTTCCAATTTTTATGAGGAAACAGAAAGAGCTATCTTAGTCACAGCATACTGTAGTAGTTTCTTCAACTTCTGCAGAGTGAAGCCAAGCCTAAAACAACCCATATCTTTGACCTGTTCTCAAGACAAAGATTGTAGTCCTTGTCTTCACTGAACTGCCATTTACAAGGGAATGGCTGGAGAGAAAGTCATAAAGATACTATTGTTCAGCAACAATTCATGCAACCTCCTCTCCTAGTGCACCTGTGTTATGGCCAGTTATGCTAAGAGGTCCTGTTTCCAGTCTTTTAATGAACTGTGCTGCAGTTAATTTCACATATGCTAATACTTGAAGTTAGGATAACTTCCTTGAAAACCAAGGATATGACAAAGGTCTACAAGCATTTCCACTTTTTCCTTTGAGGAATTTGGAACAGGTGGCAGAATAATTTAATATTCATAATTTCAAGTAAAAAGAAGAATCTGAGGCTCGCAGGAGTTATTCTTCTAGATGTCTGATTTGAATACAGTAATTTTTCAGGTTTCTCAGCATCTCTTTAAAATTGGTAAAGATAGCCTTCAGTCATAACAAAAGGTTTTTGTTTGATTTTTGCTAGGCAGAAGAAAAAAAGAAAAAAAAGACATTCAAATCACTGTCATCTGGATTTATTCTTTAAATACCAAGTGGGACTTGCACTGAATTTATGCAGTATTATAAATGGAATGCTTTGAAATTTAAAATGGTTGAAATTAAATATACATCTTACATCAGTTTCTTCTTGCATTTCTGTTGATCTTTTATAGCTATTAAATTTGCTACCAACTTTCACCTCCAGGTTTATATCTGTGAAATCACGAGTTTTAAATGCTATAGTGATCATTTTCTTGCTCTCTTACAACTCTTCCGTCAAATTATTGCCTCAGGAATACACATGAATTACATCACCATAACAATAAATTTCATGAAATGTGAAGACCCAGCCCAACAGTGCAAAAAAAAGCATTGCAACTTTTAAGTTTACTCCACTTTGAATGAAGACGACAAAATGATCTGCTGATGTCCCTTTCAAACTATTTTTCTCTCTGATACTGTACTACAAACACAGCACGTACTTTAAGCATGACCAACAGCGCAATGGAAATTTTTCCAGCAAGCAGGAATGAAAACCGATAAATTGTGTCAATTTGCTGTTCACTACATGAACAGGATAAAAAAAGAAAAACATAAGTAGCAATTTACTAAATACGACATGGAAGAAATTTCATGCTATAGAGTTTATACGTTCAGTTCACCAACTTTATCTTCAGTATGATTAAACAAATCCTACACATCAACAATTCATTCCACCTTTCCAACACCGTATTAAAGAAGTTAGGGAAGTGTTATTATTCAGGATTCACAGAACTATCAGTACTATACATTTATACAGCGTATATTAGCATTTCCTGTATTACAAGATATACTAAAATGCATCTCATGCTTTAAATATTTTCGTTTACAATTTAATTTATATCTAGAGATAATCATCAGTTTATACCATTAAACTTCAAAAAAATAATCCCCTGTGGAACAGGTTACACTATAAATTAAGGAAATGCAAATTCTGAACTCGTTTTCGGGGCATTTTGGACACACTGAAGAAATTCTTTACTCTGAGGGTGGTGAGGCACTGGCACAGGCTGCCCAGAGAAGCTGTGGATGCCCCATCCCTGAAGGTGTTCACGGCCAGTTAGATAAGGCCCTGAGCAACCTGATCTAGTGGGTGGCATCCCTGCCCATGCCAGGGGAGGTGGAACTGGGTGATCTTTAAGGTCCCTTCTGACCTGAGCCATTATATGATTCTTCTGAACTGCCTCCATGGTTCCTTCTGACATGCCATCACCTTCTATAGGAACTTTACTCTTTGGCTTGAGCGTGTATCATAGTTATTAAATTAATAAATATTGAATGAGACTATGTACAGGTTTAATGATCAATACACCATGAGCAATAGTTTTTAGAAAGAAAGCAGACATTGGTAGATATTCATATTTCCTCTGAAATTAAATTGTACTTGTCACACTCCCTGTTGTGTGTTTTATGATTGCTGAGGTTTTTGAAAAAGTAATTCAGTAGCTTAAATAAATTCTAGTTGGACAGCACATTACAGCTAAGCCACAAAGTCTCCAGCAACTTAAAAACTAAGCGACAGAAAATTTAGTAAATTTGTAGTAGACATACCAAAACACTCCACCACCTGTTTTAGAAGCAATACATTTAAAATGACTCATACGATGAAATATACCACTTTATTATGCTTAGTGTTTCCTTCAAATTGTTTTGCGGTGCAAACAATTTCCTTTCTTCAGGAGTATAGAAAGCAACTACACTAAGGGGAACTATTTTTAAAATTACATATGGAGCTGAGCAAGTAGTCTACTGCAATAATTTTTCTATGCAATAAACTCTTTATGATACCTGCCTTATTTTACACTTCAAAGACTACAACAAAATCAAAACAAGAGATGTTTACTTTTAAAATAGCTTCAGAAAGATGCATTATTAAGAATGAGAAATTGACTAAAAATTTCTGCATCTCAAAGTATTTCAATTCTGAATATTAACTCTGAAATACTTAGAAAACTTTCATCAGAAATAACAGTTTCAATAAATCCATATCAGATTCCACACAAAACAAGAAGGACTCTGAATGAAATACTTGCAATATTTTATCTCTAAATTTAAAGTAGGAAGACAATATTAATTAGTGTCAATTTCATTCTTTTTAAGACTTACAATCTGTAATTTATGAAAGAAACGCTGAATTTCAAATGCATTCTAGGAAGCACAGTCTTCCAACACCTCTTCTTTACTTCTATTTCCATTTTTTCCCCTTTTCCTGACAGTCTAATGTAAAAGATACAAGTTTTAGGCAAATCAGGCAAGGAAGAATAATTGCAGCAGCAATCCTACACTCCTTGCCCTTTGACAGAAGTCTTTTTCTATGTGCAGATCAGTAAGAAATGAGCAATCCTGCCTGATTCAAATAAATGGGAGTTTTGCATAAATCTCAATATTGTAAATTTCACACTATGCCCTCTGCCAAACAGAAGCATCTTGGATTGGTGGAGAAATAGATAAAGTCTGTTCTTAGACATTTTATATTAATGTAAAGTACGTCCAGCAAAATGTACTCAGAGGACTGAGACCAACAGATAGATGAAAGTTTATGGTTCTGCCCTCAAAACACAAACTGGAGCAACAGTAACACAAAACAGAATAATACTACAAGATAAAATGTTTGCCTCTTCCTGTAAGGGTGTCAAGGAAATTGTGATTATATCTTAACATGTAGATGGCATGCAATACTCAAAAAATTGGATTTCCTGAAAATCACGACAGCTACTTATGACAGATTTATTTCCTACTGTTTCTATCATGTTTACTAGTACACAGTCCAGTATCCCAATCCACTGTTTAATATGCAGTAAAAATTTAAATATTGATGAAAAAATCAGAAATTTCACATTGTTCCCATATTAAAGGGTACACTGCTCATCTCCTCACATTTTTTACTCGTCTGCCACAGCTGACTTATTAAGCTATACTGTTTAAAATAAAACTGTTTATGACTGTAGTAATGGCAAATACATGTTTTCATTAACACACCAAAAAAAGATTACACTGAAAACCACAAAAAAATTGGTATTAAAGTCCTTATTGCACACTGTAAGTAATAATGCTGAAGGCAGCAAGCCAAGATTACAAAGGTACCTAAATAAGAATTAATGACTTGAGCACAAAAAAAGTTATTTCCAAATATCAGAAGTTTTCTTTCCAAAATAATTTACCGGAAGATACAGTTGCTGTCCCATCTTGATCATGATTCTCATGCCACTGCATTGTTCGGTAATAGCTGAGCATGACTTCCCAAAGGGCTTTACAGAGATCAGCAAGGCATGGAATGTAGCTGTCTGATGTAATATGCTATAGAAAAACAAAATAATATTGTGAAACTGTTATCAATCATGTTCATCTTTTGCAGAGGCAAAATAAAACATAGAAAACCCTCCACATTCAAACAGCTCTGTTGCTGGATGCATATCAAAGTACCTGAGAGCTGACAAATGCCTGATATCAGTCAGCTGATCAAGCACTGTCTAAAAACGCAGAGTTTATTTCTTAGTGTCTTTTTTTGGAATTGACCAATCCAGAGGGATTGGCCATACCTCTTTTATTCACGGAACGGCAAAGTAAATACAGAAGTGAAGCTGTACAGTCAGCACATTTGACTAGGAAAGATGGGTGCAACCACCCCTGAGACATGCAGGCACCACTTCTGTTCAATAATATATTCGGACTTCAGTAATATATAGAAGCCATCCTGGCTGATGATCAAATGATTATCAAAGTGGTAAGTATGCAGTAATTTCTAAGATGAGATGTCAGGGAAAGTGATTAACTTGAGAAGGGCTCTTGCTGGGTAAAGAGAAGAGTATAAAATTGCTCATCTGAGTGGGAATGATAAGTCACCTTTGCCTCACTTGCTGTGAAGACACAGGAATTTGAAAGTGTTGGTCTCCTATTTGTATCCTATGATTTACTTCTTTAAATTTTAGATGATGTGTATGCTAACAATGAAGTGCTAAGATATAATTCCATCAAAATCAGTATTAAGTGGAAAATAACCAATCTTTCAATTAGCCTATGAGATGTATTAAGAAACTACTATAGCTGCAGGGTTATTTTAATAACTGAGTACTTCCTTACATAAAGGACACCTACAACAGAGGAAAAATTCTGATTAAAAAGTATACATTTATGCAAGAATCACATACTGTACAGAGGTCTTTGTACTGTAACTTCTGAAACTTGGTGTCTGTGTTTCCTGCGCACAGCTCCACATATCCAAGAACTACTTGAAACACTGTGTTGTGAATGGCTTGAGTGAAGTGCATATGTAATTGGTCCATTGCTGTCTGAAAGAAAAGGAAAAGCAAAAATCAAGTAGTAAAATTCAATTTGTCATATGGCAGAGATTTCAAACTTCAGCCTTTTTCAGTACTGAACATTGGAGATTGGAAGCATGAACTCCAATATCTGTTTTTCAAACATCTAACATAGGACTTACCTCACAATATTACTATATTGTAATGTAAAAGAGTTCATGTATTACCAGGAAAAACAGTTTCCCCTTCCATCCTCCCTGTATAACTCACCAGTTTTCTGATGTTATCACTACTAAATTTTAATTTTATATAATACATTCATTTATTCATTCACCATCCCAGTCATTGACAGACATGCCAAAAAGCAATGGGTTGAGATCAGTACTATTTTTCCCAGTGGAAACACTTTCAACTAAAAGAAAAATAATGCCTTTGCAATTAATAAAAGTAAAACGACAAAGTCTTGAATACATCCTCTTGGTGCACTGAGTTCTTCCTTGCACAAAATAATGTAGGGAACAAGTAACAAGAAGTGTTGCAGAAAGCTTGCACATCATATCAATAAATTTCTCCTTACTAAACCCTAATTCAATAATATTTTTTTTTTGCAATAAAAGCAAAATGTGAAGTTTATTTAAGAAGAAAAAACAACAAAAGAATGCTTTTTCCAGAAAAAAAAAAAAAGAATCATAGAATCATAGAATGGCTTGGGTTGGAATGGACCTTAAAGTCTGTTTTATGAATTATCCCATTTATCATTTGTTCAGAAACTGTACGTAACATTAGTCTACTTTGGACACAGAATTTTCTTGCTGTTTCAAGATAAGCTAATAATCAATATATATGGTATAAATGATGAAAAATTATCTCATGTACTAGAAGGAAAATTATCAGATCCTGTAGATTTGAAAACACTGTTTTGCTGTCTCTGGCATTCTTCAGTACTGACCAAAGCTGAGAACTTCATTAGCACTGTAGGAAATGAATAAGCGACACTGACTTTATCCAGTCACAAATAGCCAATCTTTTGCAGCTAGTCTTAACTTGAATTAGTCAAAAAAAAAAAAAAATAAAATGGCAATTGAAAACATGAAAAGTATTGAAGATACTGAAGCTTCTTGCCATTTTGTTTAATGAAAAGGGGCCAAAATGGGAGGGATTTCAATGATGCAACTGAATTGGTTTCAGGACAATTTCAAAACTCATACTTCAACAATAATAAAAAAAGTAGAAAACAAGTTACTCTACCATAAAGCAAATAAAGCAAAATTGTGCAGTAACAAATAATAACTGTTCTTTTGTTTTGTTCAGAAACTTAATTCCTTTCCAACAAAAATCTGCCTTTCTCAACCTATCATGCACTAGACTGCAGCAGTGAATGTGCTATGCCTGCTTTTAAGTTTTCTCATTTTGTAAATAAAGAAATTGAATACAAAGAAATAACAAAGGAAAAGTCTAACAACTAATATTCTTCCCTAATGTTAAGTTGCAATCATTAGGTACTCCGATAATTCTGCACAATGTCATGCAGCAAAAAAGAAATCAATTTCTATTCTATTGCAAAGCTATACTGTTTTAACAGTCAAGCCAAGGAAAAAAGAACTCGACTTTGCTAGAAAGGTTCTAATTAGAAAGAAACAAAGAACAAACAAAAATTTAAGAACAAAACCAAAAAGGTATCCTAATGTCAGCCTCGCTATGGAACACTGGGAAACAATGTTTAAAAAAAAAAAAAAAGAAAAAAAAAACTTAGAATGAAGTTCTTCTCATTCTGTATTCAGCAGGAGACAGGCACTCTGATGTGACTGCCAGCAGCTAACGCCTTCTGGAAGAATCTCTTCTCTAAACCAGAATATTATTGCTACACTGGCACTGTCATGTTCAGCACCCCTATATTACGAAAACTGATCACTGATGAGAACTGCCTGCAGGACTATCTCCTCTCCTTTTGTCATGCCTTGTGTCACGTTTTGCTGCCAAAAAAATATCTCCTCGCATCTTCATTCCTGTCACATTCAAGTACTATAAAATGGGAATGCATATATACAAAGTGCAGGTTGTGCATAGCTCAGTATCATGGACATAGCTATAAAAAAAAATAGCACTCACATGTCAAGGTATAATTTGTAATGCATAAAACATTACATAAGGAGGTGAAATATGGAATTGCTAGTTATACCATGTCCCAAAACCTATGTGTTACGGCATTACATGGCTTACCTTTAGCAATTAGTGTTAAAATAATGGAGCCTTTGTAAGCGAGATTCATCAGCATTAGGATAATCGATTTCTGCCCCAGTACACAAAGCTCCACATCGTACACCACTGTTCTTCATGACTTACTCAGAACACAAATACTAACCTGTGTTTTTCCAAGCAGCCTGTAAGCTTGCTGAACCTTTGTGTAATGACTTATATCGAAGTTCTTGCATATCTTGGAGAGCGCTACATCCAATTGTTCCTGTATAAACGAAGGCACAAAAATGTGTTAAACATGTAATATAAGCAATATACTTGGTTTGTTTTAACAAGTGAGGAAAATAAGTGTATTTAAAGAATGCTGATAATTATGCTTGTAATACAGACAAGACTGGACTATTTCAGGTGGCATATCTTGCCACATGCAGCAGCACTTCAGTCTGAAATTTGTGCCAGACAACTGGCTTCACCATTTCCAAAAACAAGTACAGCAAAAAGTACTTTACGCCGCTGAAGTCAAGTTCAAAGTGATGTTTACTTTGTGAAGGCTTAGCACCCCAATATCAGAGAGCTTGGATTTCTAATTTGGTCTACTCCCACTCCTAAGAAAAACCCAGATCTGGGGAAAAAATGAAAGGGCTCCATAGGTGTTTCAGCTCAAGCAATTCAATTACAGACTATTTATCCTACGACTACAATCTATTAAATGAAATTCACATTTTCCGACATAAAGGTTCATTGTGAAATAAGTCATTTATGAAGCACTACACTGGCATAATGACCAGAAATAGAGAAGAAAGCACAAACACACATCAACACACAGTTACTAGTTCTGTCGTCAGAGCAATGTCTGGACAAAACGTAGTGAACAGCTTGACAATAAATGAAGCCCACTTTTTATGTGCACTGAATGAAAAGATGTAACAAGATCATATACTTAATAACTAACTAATAAGCTTCCCAAGATTTTGACTGTGAAACTTAATAACATAATTTTCACTTAGACTCTAATATATTCTGAGATACACAGCCTCTCTCTAATTATTTTCAATCAACAATGCAAGAAAACAGGTCCCAAATCAATAATTTATGCAGCTAACAGATAGCTTCTCTCCTTACTAGTCCCTTCAATTCTTATTAATTAAGAGCAATGCAACCTTACTCTTGCAAATCAAAATAAAAGGATTGTTTAGTCCCTATATACTTTTACTCATTCCACTGGAAAGTTTTCATGAAATATTTAATTAGCCACAAAATATTTATAGATTTTGATCCCAAGTATTTGTGTTGGTTTTGTTTTAATGGTGTTTCTTTCTTTTTTTTGAAAAAAAAAAAAAATCAATATTTTCCTTAAGCACAAAAAAGGAGGATAGAGTAAAATCAAGAACTCTGCATTTTTTTTCCTATGCAAAATGGTAAAAGTACAAGCAACCTAAACACTCAGATATTTCTCAAAGTGGAATTCCTCAATATGGAATTTCAACCATATACTGATATTAAAAAAAAAAAAGTTTTTTTTTCCTTTTCCTATTTCATGCAAAACAGCTTTACAGACAGAGAAACAGGGATATCAAATTGACCATGAACAGAACAAAAATACAGAGTACATCAATTTTTCAGCTAGATTTTTCCAGGGTCTTTTCCCATATAGCCACCTTGTATTTTTTGTAACATTGTCTTTGCTTTCATACTGTTAAAAACTAGTGGAGGAAAAAAAAAAAAAAAAGAATGGAGATGAACAGAGTCATTTGACTATCGAGAAGAGTCATTATTAAAGTAGTAATTATTGGAATATGTTTTAAATAAAATAAATATATAAATAAATAGGAAACTTGAATACAATTCTTTATCTAGCTATGAATCGCTTACACCAACCAACATGTCACATCTTTCCAGATTTTGCTGGATTTGTTCTGCAAAGCTGTTACTGGGAGGAAGTAAAGATGTGTGTCCCCTTTTAAGCAATTTCAGTGTTTGTTCACAGGGAATAAATGGTATCCTCTGAACATAACAGGAATTAAATCTGAGTGATCTTAAATAAAGATTAATGACTGGACTAAGTGAGAGTGAGATGAAAACAGTCATCTCATTAGCTCTTTAGGACCAGACATGCTCTGAATAGATGCATATAGCAGGCAAAGAGTAAAACAACAAAGAAAAGCTTTGCAAAAAAGTAAATTTAGAAAAGGCATAAATGAAGAAAAGGTAACAAAGTTCTAATTGTACATGGAATTAAATAACAAGGTACAATAATACATGCTCTAATCTTACTTTCCAAAGAGCAAATGATCAGAGAGGTGTAGAGAACTGCTGGAACAGCAAATTCAGTTTCCTGATATGCATTACATACATAGAGATTACATGCACTACATATACGTTATACATACCTACACTGTTAGACTTCCGACAGAAGCTTGCCAAGCTCCAGCTCAAAATCACTTACTAATGAAGTTAAAAGAATTCCTTTTGTTCCTATTGTTCACAAAACCCTTTTTTTGAACCCTTTTTTGCCATCGATTTCCAGCTAGAAACCTACTATTTCGTATTTGCTTTTGTTATACTGTCTACCAACTTAAACTAATGTTAGTTGTATCTTTCTCGGCTATTCAAGTCTTACTTGCTATGCCTTAGCATTGGCCCTACCCAGCAGTTTCCAGTTTGCTGACCACTAAAGTTTCCAGTGAAACTGTCATCTCTCGTGTATATTATCCAAACCTATTGGCATGCCACTCTTGGTTATTTTTCACAACTCTTTAGGACAAGTTAAAGAATTCACAGCAGTTCATGGACTGAAAACCACCGTGTATATTCATCACACAGGGAGCATAACTATGCTCCAGTACTTCTAGTATGATGTATCTATTTTATTGATTGCTTTACCACTTGAGTTGGCACAATTAGCAAGCTGGGATGATAGACTTGATACCATATTATAAAGCATTTAAGTAGATTTCAGCACCAAAGGCTACATGAATAGCAATGGCTACAGTATTCCAAAGATTAAATTTGAAAGAAACATGCACATTCAGTAATTACTAACAGCAGTGCATTTTAGAAAGCTCTAGTATCTAGAGGTTAACAACTAATATACACTAAACAAATATAATCATTCTTACCTCTATTTGTTCCAAAGTATCTTGCAGTTTTGAATTTAACTCGCTATAAATGAAAGGAAAAAAAAGTTTAAAATCAAACTACTGGTCATACTAACAGTGCTGTATTCTTAACACTTCAAATTAAAGTATCTGTTACAGAAGCATATTATCCCAGCTTTATAATGCAACAGTGTTAAGAGAGCCCAGACAAGACCTCATCCTGCTGGGATTTACCCAGGTATTCAGAGATACTCCCAACCCCACAGAAACTTGTGCTCTAAACATTTCGATTCAGCACTCTGCTCTACTACAGCAATACAGAAACAAAAAGGTCAGGGCAGTCACGTCTTTGCAAACTGTGGTATAGAACCTTTTACCCATTGCTCAGGAACCCCTTATAGAAACACTATTGGAAAAATGTTTAAATTTTTAAGAAAAGTCAGAACTTAAGCTTACATAACGCTCAGAAAATCTCTTTAAGACCATCACTTCACTTGTCTGAGCTGTACTTGGTATAGAAAGATTAACCAAAAAAAGCTACCATAAGAGAAACTATTTTGGACAAAGAAAGGCACAACTGCTGCTCTCTTAACAATTAGCTTTTAAAATTTTGGAATACCAACCAAAAAAAAAAAAAGTGGCTAATATGTTTTTGGTTTTGTTTGGGAGGGTCATGAAAACAAAGACATAGGCAGGATATTCTCTTCAGCACAGAAAGCACGCAGTTCTGATGGGATAATCACCTTACCTAATTTAAGACGACTTACATCTGTACTCCGAATCTTTTCCTAAGGGGCCTACATTAACTATCAAAAGATAGATTCTAGCTGCCTTATCTAGTTCTCTCCACTTAAATGACATGCTCATCACCCCTCCTTTTTTAGTTCTGTTAGATAACCTGGATAGAGCACCTTCCAAAGAAAGGTTTAAATAGAAAATAAAAATTAAGAGAAAGAGCTGGCATTGAACACTAAAATCAAGTAGCCACTAATTCTTTGTTGTTTATCCATATGTAACAAGCCTCCAGACAGAAAAGCCTTCTTAACAATTTCAGGCTACTTCATCGCCTGCTGGAGTTTAGGAGAATTTCCTATTACCCTAGTCCTTTTATCTAGCAAGAAGAGATTAGAACAAGAGTAAGAATCTTGCTCTATGCACAGAAACCCTCCTGTCCATCTTTAGAGCTAGGTACAGCACAGACCCCCAAGGTACAAAAATCTTTTTGGCTTATATGTTGAAATTAACCGGTCTAAAACACAGAAGCTGTTGACATCAGCAATAATGATTTAATGCACAGGCAGCCTTTGCACAGACTGAACAAATCAAGCAACCGTACTGATATAAGCCCTATTAAAAACTCACAAATCCCCTAATAGTAACAGGTACTGCAGAAACACGAGGGATTCTTCTCAAATAAATGTCATGAACACGCTGCTGCTTGGTAGCACTTACCTTTTCTAATTAACTTAAAAATACACATGGATTTTTTTTAACCTCATCCAGGCAAATGACGTGCTCACACACATGAAGAACTTGCTCAACTACTGCAATGTAGGGCTGAAAAACTTCTTGGGCTCCTGAAACCAATTCCTGACTGTTGCAGTTGACCACATCTGACGTATGCAAGTGTTTGCAAGAATACATCCCACGTTTATACCAACCAATCTTGGAGAAGGAGGTGCAATCACAAGATTTCGTATGAAATGTAACTTTGATCAAGTATTGAACTGAAAATGTAGAAATGCAGCATCCAGCTAAAACTGCCTATGTTTTCTAGGCCACAATTACTAAGATAATGCTTGGACATAACGGCTACAAGATTATTATGAAAGCCCATCTACCATAATTGAGACTTTATGATTTAAATGAATGTCCTGAATTAAAAAACATATTAAAAGTATTTTTCACATCCTCATCCACAGAAATCTAAATTAGCATATTTTTAGAAGGTACATCTCCTGTGATATAATAGAAAGAACATTTAGACCCAAATGCAGTAGACAGAGTGGTCCTATTATCTGACACTAGAGTTTTCTAAGGGTTTTTGAAGGGAGTCTGTTCCCATCGTAAGTAATCAACAAGCAGAAGGCAGATGACTTTGATTTCTATTTATAAACAAAAATGAATCACATAATGCAAGCATGGAATGCAACATAAGCACTGACCTGCTTCCCTTGGAAGAAGATAATGGAGAACAAAGGTAAAAAATAGAAGTCCAGCCTACTATTTTAAAGGAGGATGAGCAGTCACTCTTAAAAGCAAAGAGGTCAGGAAAGCTGCAATGCTCGTCTCTTCAGACTACACACACAGCAAATCAAAATATATATATACATACACACACACACACTCCATATAAAGGTTTAAATCCCCTGCTGATTAAGAAGAGCTACATCTAACTCCTACTACCACCTAGCAAGAAAAATCTGAAGGAATGCACTGATTCTTGTCATGTGGACAAATAAAAGTGATACTGTGAAAATTTCACGGTAAGGTACAAAGGTGATTACCTACAGATCTTTATGAGAGTTAAATAGGTTTTAAATGTCAGCGCTTGTCTGACTTCTTGATAAACTGTTTCTACTGTGGTCCCAAACAAAAATGCAAAAGATCTAGCCTAACCCCTGCTAGCAAGATGTTACTCCATACAATACATATTCTTTGGGATTTCAGGAAGTAAAACAGTGCACAATTATGAAAATATATGCTCTGAGGCTGAGATTTACTGTTAAAAATGTCCTACTCTCACAATCCAAACAAAAATAAGCTCAGAGAAAAAAAAAAAAAAACAATCTCAGAATAAAGAAGCAGTCCTGATTTTTCTATCATCATTCTTTCTTTCAAGAAACTGTCTTCCTGGATGCAACTTCTTTTGAGTGCAACAACAAAGTAAATCCTCAAAACTATTTGTCACGTATCTTGTCAGTATGCTAACAGATTTAAAATAGTATGATTTTTGCAGTTAAATATTCCAAATGGCAAAAATATGAACTGTTAGTTTAAGTTTAAAATTTTGCTATAGTGAACATAATGCAGTGGAAATTAAAATTGAAACTGCAATAAAAGCTTGAAGTGATTCAGAATTAAACTAAACTTTTTATATAATTTACATAAAACAAAATTTAACTTAAAGACACTAGGTAAATAACCTGAATCTCAAAAGCACATGTTTTTGCAGATGAGTACTCTGAAGAGCCAAAGAAATCAAGCTACCTTTTCAAGCTGAATAAATTTTATTTTCCAAAAGAAGAAAAATGCAGGAGATACACAGAATAGATTAGACGAGCCATAGAGCATCGAAAAGAACAATATACTAAGGAGAGCTTCCTGAACAACGAAGACACTATAGATGACACCCAGGTGTGGAAGACTCTATAGAATCCATCTCTCCATCTCTCTCTAGAATGTAGAGTCAAGCAGAGCAAAACTTGTTCAGGAGTCATCTTGCATCTCGACAACCTAATTGTGAAGTACTGAGGGAAACCATGAAGCCATTTCTCATTCAAATAAATAATGAATATTTTTCATTCACCACTATATATGGAAGGGATTCAAAATTTTAAAAGGTTGTGGGGTTTTGTTTTGTTTGTTTTTGTTGTTTTTTTTTTTTGGGGGGGGGGGAGGTAAAAGAGGGGAGTTGTATCAAGTAATGTAGGCTAATTTTGGCTGTGTAGTTGATTTATATCCACGTACAAGTTTTATGGAACTAAAAAGAAAACAAAAACTAGCTTTTCAATGTGATACTTCCAAATAGAGAGAGGCTTATTTCCAGGCAGAATTTCTAACTTCATACACTTTTTAGTTGCATCTTCAGATCCTTAAACCTCAACCATACCTCAAAAGCAGACCTAAACTGAAATCAAGCATTATGGGTAATTATTCTGAAGTTGCAACAAATTGCGCGTTTATAGGACAGAAGGAGGCAAAGTGTATATATTCAGAGATTTTGGTCCTGCTAAGTCAAGGAGCATTCTGGCAGGAGTTCAAACAATGTCAGAATTTTACCTATAAATTTAAAACTCTAAAAATAGCACAAAAAGAAAATCCAGGTAATCTAATGACCTTCTCCATAGATGAAATATCAAAAATCACCTTATTTTTCTCCTTTATTGTCCTATCTGTTATGACTTTGAACTTGACGTTCACCCAATTCTTCTTTTCTTGCATAAAAAGCAACGGAAAACATCAAGTCTTTTTAAGCAAGAAACTGCAGATATGTGAATTAGTTCTGGTTCTGAAAGCAATTTCTCCACAACAGCATGAAGCTCGGTACTTGCTACTTTCACCACCAAGAATCAGGGTAAGTCACCCTTCCAAAACTATCTCACTGAAGGCAAATAATTCCAGAATATAAGCTTCCCTATTAAAAATTAGCCCAAGCGTGTCTAGGCTGCAGGTTGTAGCACAGTCCTAACTCAGTCTTAGCTGAAACTTTACCTGCCAACTTTCTACCACAGTTCCAAAACAATGGCACAGACCAGGTGGAGATTATATCGTGTTAAGATTGTGAAAACCTAGTGGTAGGGATGGGGATGGGGACACAACAATGCTGAAGATGTTTATGTTTTCATAAATGCCTCAACTTTACTTTTCTAAGCAGAAAATTAAATTTAAATCAAAATTGATCTAGAGAATCAGAATTAATCATCATTGTTTTATACCATCTACAAATACTATCCGGAAGCTGAGATCAGCACAATGTCACCTCACCTTATACAACTGTAGTGTTTGAAAGTGCTGGCAGCTTTCTGGCATTCCAAGCACAGCTGAATAGCTCCTGGATAGTCCTCTTCCTTGGGATAAAACAGAATAGAAAGCTAATTTGACTTTTGAAGCAAAAACCACAACACCCATTTTTGTTTACACGCTTATGTATAAAGACAAAGAACAAAATACTTCACCTCTTAACACCTGTACAGTATCAAGTTGGAGAAAACTATTGAGGGTCTATTGCAGAAATTAATTTGCAAGCAGTTTAGAGTTATAAACAGGCAACATGTTAGCAAGATCCAAAAACACTGCATGTATTACATTATCTTGTGCAAATGACTTGTTTGTTTACTCACAGATTCATACAAAACATAGCAGAAAGCTCTTATTACGAAACAAATAACATTTTCCCAGTTAATTTTCAAACCTTTGTTAATACAATACAATCTATTCGTGAGCAGGGGAAGAGGTAAGTTCAGGCACTAGTAAGCTGCAGCCATAACTTACAAAACCAACAAAGAGACAACAGAGACACACCAATATTAAGCATGAATAAACACATTCTATTTACTTTGACACATTTGATAACTAATTAGTAACGAATTTAAGACAAATGGTTCACAGAAGGCCCCAGGACAAAAAAAAAAATACTTTGGGGAGGAAAAAAAAAACATATATAATTTATAAGAAGAATTTCCAATAGACAGAAAAAAATCAGTCAGAAAGTATATGAAGACGCCAGGACAAAAACAAAACAAAACCGCACACAAGAACATACAGCCCCAAGATCTCGTCAACAGTGTCTTGGCTATGATTATTAATTTTGTATCCTATTAGGTATGAGGCCATTAAATGAGTTCCTTTTTCTTGAAGAAAGGAAAATCCCTTTCAGTAGCCAAGAGCTTTCCTTTTTTTCCTAATTACATTCATTATATTACGTGCTTCAGAGGGCTCAAATGCAAAGCTGCTAATGAATTTTCATTGACTGAAGAGCAAAAATACATGGGCAATGTATATTTAGCTATTACCGTAAAGAAGTTTCTCAAATAAAACTGTTTTTAACAGCAGCATTCTAATGTAGATCAAGTTTGGCTATTAAAAAAAAAAAATGCTTTATCCACTAGATGATGATAAAACAATACACTGGCTTAAAATGATCGCTGCAATTACAGCTCTGCGTCTTTCTCCATTGGAAACCTGGCTCCATTAAGTCTACCAGGGCTGCAAAGCAGCAAGTTCCATGCTCTCATCTCCTCATCACAAATTGCAAAGCCTGCTTGGGTAACACATATTACTGATGTATTCCAGATGTGGCTCACCCCTTTCTGTTTCTGTCACTCCTGTTTTAGTTGGGAACCCTGCTTAAATGTTCATCTCTGTATGGCTACTATGTGTATTTTATATATGTGTGTATGTATGTGTGTATATACATACACATGTATAAAACTCATATATTCCAACCTACTAACTTCCTCTCAGAGTAAAGACAGTGAAATAGCTAATACCTGGGATACGGTATTTGGGAGAAGACAGTCAACACAGTTCTAAAACTCCAGTTAGCCAGAAAGGGCAGTTTTAGCAGGTAAATGTTTAAAGATCACTGACAAATCTGACATTAGGGTCTGCGTGCAGATGCAACACCCACACCTCTGTCTCAAGAGAACAACTACCAGCAGTGAAGATCTGATTTCCTGTGCAATACAACACAGCACAGAAATAAATAGCTAATAAAAAGCTAATAAAAACCTAAGCTTATTGAGCAGAAAATAACATTGGTGCAGCCTCAGGTGAATGAATACGTTCTTGCTTGATAAAGAATAACAAAGTGTGAGACAAGGTGTATTACCCAAAATGGAATTAAAGAATCTTAAGAGTTAAAATTAGTAAGATTCAATCTCCAAATTTAGTAACTAGGGATTATCATAATGACGTTCTATCCAACCTCAGCTAAAAATAATCGGCAAGCTACCAAGTCAAAATAGTTACACGACATGATCAAAATATATCTGTCAATAAACTCTTCAATGTGACTTTCACACAATTTAAACACCTGAAGACAAGATCTTATTTTTGCCCTGCACAGTACCTACTACATTTTAGGCAATATATATATACACACCTTAACAGCAGAATTTTCAGCGTCATGGCCTGCGTGCTACAACTTTTTCTACAACTGACTATTAAAAAGCCAAGCCACTAAATAAGGAGGGAAGCTCCACCACTTCAAAATAAAATACTAAGTAGGAAGGCCATATATAAATGTGTAAAATAATATACCAGTAGAAGTACTTTATCCAGACCAGGTATATCAAGAACCAGCTAAACCTCACTTGCTTTTTTAATTCCAAGTATGAAGCTAAAGCCAGAAAAGGAGTATAAGCAGAGGTGTAAAGAGGAGAGTGAAGACAGAACTCTCACTGAACTAACTGAAGCCTAAGTTCTGAAACCAAGTTCTGAAGGATTGAGTCTTTGATAGAAAATACTGCCCTGGCCCCCTCCATAGGGGCTGTCTAATTTGGTATGAAGTATTTCTCACAACATTTAAAACAAGAACAAAAATACTATTTCACAACAAACACTCATCATAGCCTGCTCATAAAATGAAGGAAGGAAGGGACAAAATTAAGATGACTGACAGAAATACAATAGCTTCTAGATACAATAGTCTGGGAGGGACTTACCTCTAGCATCTCACTTAAGCGTACATCAGTTCTTTGCTAAAAAGAGAAAGAAAACAGTGATAACTACAAAGAAATGAAGAAAAATATTTTGCTATTGACTGAAAAAAAATCTTCACATACCAGTGTTTTTATTGTTCTCAGAGACTTTAGCAGTCCAATAAGCAATTGTCGTTTCCTTTGATTTGCAAGAAGTCCCAAACTAGCTTGTGTGAATCCCTCCTTTGCAATATTCAGGTGTCTGTAGAAGTTAACAATGAACACGACAATCTTCCATAATATATAACATAAGGCTCATTTCGAATAAACGCTAGCATGCACATCATCAGACATGCTAGAAAATAAAATTGCAAGCATTGTTAGGGAAACCCTGAAACTGAGATGACACCATATTTTAGTTTAAGCCGGCGGGCAGCTAAGCACCACACAGTCTATTCACTCTCCCCATCACTTCCCCTAGTGGCATGGGGGAAAGAATCAGGAGGATGAATGTAAAAGCTTGTGGGCTGAGATAAAGTTTAGTAAGACAGAAAAGAAGGAGAAATAGTAATAATAATAGTAATATATACAAAGCAAATGATGTACGGTACAATTGCTCACCACCCGCCAACCAATACCCAGCCCATCCCCAGGCAGTGGTGCCCCCACCCTGGCCAGCCACCCCCTATTAATTGTTCAGCACAACGCCACGTGGTGTGGGACATCCCTTTGGCCAGCCCGGGCCAGCTGTCCTGGCTGTGTCCCCTTCCAGCTTCTGGTGCAACCCCAGCCTCTTTTCTGGCAGGACAACATGAGAGGCTGAAAAGTCCTCGACTTAGTTTAAGCACTGCAATAACTAAACTCTGCAATAACTAAATATAACTAAACTAAAATAACTAAAATATATATAAAATATAAACTAAAATAACTCTGCAATAACTAAAACATCGGTGTGTTATCAGCATTATTCTCATCCTAAATCCAAAACACAGCACCGTACCAACTTCTAGGAGGAAAATTTACTCTTAGCCAAACCCAGGACACACACCAACAGACTATTTAGAAGGTATGTTATCCCTTCTGCAGAACTTGTCTGTGGATCAGTGGTATATCCCAAAAGGTATCTGTTTAAACAGAACTTGCAATTAACAGTGAAAGTTGGAAGAAAAAAAAAAGCAACTAGTACGTTTTAGTACATTTACTATTGCTAATTCCACTCAGCACATAAACAGAAAATATTATCAGCAAGTGACCTCCTTACAAATGTCTTTTTAAATCCCTTTTTCCCCTTTTCAGTTTCTACCATTATTTAAGCAAGATACCTTCTTCCGTTTGCACAAATAACAGCTGCTAATTGAAGACCAGTCTGTAATGATGTAACACGTTCAAGTTCCTACAGAGACAACAGGTTAAATAAACACACAAGTTAAAGTTCTGCTACCTACCAGCGAAGACTAGCAATTAGAAGGTTTTATCTTGAGATGTTATAACAACTTTTTAGAGTTCCTTTATATATTACTTGCTTCAGCTTTTTATATATGCTAAACACTGGTATGTAACATTAAAACAAGCTATCTCTTAAAACACAATTCTCCTTTGAAGAAAGATACATGAAATACATTTTCATTGCCTTGAGAGCCTCTTCATTTATATACTCCACATGCAGCCTAAGAGTCTGTATATGATTAACAGAATACCCCACAGCATAATAATCAGGGACAGAAATACAGATTAATTTGCATTAATATGCCAAAGGGTAACAAAAACAAAACAAAACAGAAAAAGAAAAACATGTTTCACATATCATTCACACATTTCACATCTTCTTAGAAACATTTGCATTCTAAAAATTTAATAAATGTCATTTCATAATGAACGTTAATTGTATCCGGTTGAATTTAAGCTGAAAACTCTTCAGCACAAGCAACCTGAACTTAGTTTGATTTTGACTTTGTGAAGTGCCTAGCATAATCACAACTTCGTCAAAAAAAAAAAAAGTTTTTCATGTACATATTCCTTTTGTTAGGAACAGCACTGCAGAACAGTGAGCATTCTCTCCACTCTTAAATTTATTTTTTTAAATACTCCTCATCATTTAAAAACATACTGAGTACTTTCCATGGGAAGAAGGAAGATTTTCACTTTGAAAATTAAATTTATTTTGAAGACTTGGCAAGTGAAAATAAGTTTAAAATTCGGTTCAGTTTAAGATCATCTCTTGGTCAGTCAGTCAAGAAACATGTATCACACTCTCTCCAGCTGCTTAACCAAAACAGAATTACAGTAATGGCTCATATGACAATGCTTTCTTCAGGATTCATAAAGTATGACCCATCTTAACCAGGAAGATGCAGAACAACCTCAAACAGATATTCTGAAAGTCTGGAAAACTTAATCTTTTGTATCGTCACAGGTGCGTGGCTCTTGGCCCTGAATTATTTGGCTAACACCAGAATACTACAACCTATAAAGAAGGCCTGGGGCAGTCACTCCCCTCAGCGTGCGTGCAGACGTGCCAGACATCAAGATGAGACCAGAAGAAAATGGCTGAAGTGTCAGCAGCCAATGCACAAGACACTAAATTGTGAGCACTGGGAATGGTTAATTCTCCTAAGCTGCTAAGCCAATTTTTTTTGTCCTCTTCAGCAAGGTCCTAGTAGGGTCTTTCCAAGTTAAGGGCCTCTCACATACGTTTGTGATGGCAGACTTCCTTTATTTTGCATATATTTGAGACAGTAAATAGAACTGGCCCAGTGTTTTGCCTTTGAGCTCAAGAAACAAGTACTGATGGACTATCAGGGGAGCACAATAAAAAGGTTCTGCTATGTGAGATGCTGTACACACACAGGATTATCCATCACAGGGTAATTCTCAGACTACTTTCAAAACAATCCTGAGTTTTCCTTCTGCAGTTTTCTCAGTGTCGTTTCCTGATAAATCAGATTTAATTAAAAAAAAAAAAAAAAGAAAATCAGATAAAACCAGGCTGAGCTGACCACATGTATAGGGACATTATTAAAAGCAAATGGGTAGAAAAAAAAACACCTCTTCAGAGAATCATTATGATAGCTGTTCTTCCAATTATGTTCTGGGAGGGAGGAGAGAGAAGCAGAACGTTGGCATGGCAGTAGTAAGAGCAATTCCACTTCATTTTGCTCTCGGAGGTCCTTGACATGTTAAGACTCCATTCCCAGCTCAGCATTCTGATGCTTTCCTCTCATGATTGACTGAGATCAGCAGGAGATTTCTGGTTAAGTTCTCTTAAAAAAGGTCATTACTGTTTGCTCTTGTGTATAAAAATCTGAAACCATTCCTAAACACAAGTGCTCAAAAAGCTCCTCTTCGAGTCCGTAACAGGTACTGGTCAAGCATGTGAATTCATGTTTTCAGAAAACCATCTTAATAAAGTCATATGTAGAAGCATTTAGCATCCTAAAGAGCCCCCAGGTTGAAACACCCTTCATTCACCCTTCAGAGATACAGGTTTAGCTGGATCCAGGTTTACCTAGAACAACTACTTCCAGCCAAGCACTAGCATCTCTTCTAACCAATTACTGTATTTAATCCCAACTGAAACAAGCAGTATTATAAGGGGACAAATTTGAGTGGTTTACTGTTAAAAAATGACACTAGTCTTACCTCAACATATGCAGGCTGTTTTTCAAGAATCAAGTCTGCAACTTTCTTAGATACCTTAAAAACAAGAATACCAGAATTGATACACAGCAATCTCAATAAAGTAGCCAGTCTCTATACTGAAGTTCTACAGTGACTTTGTGATTCTGTCACTCCTGTAGTTTTCGAACTTATTAATAAATATGCCAGCCATAACAAGTTAAAAACCCTAGAAATCACATGGATCATGAAAGAAAAATGTTTATTTACAATTTCATCTAGGAATTAATGACCATTTTTAAATTAATCTTACTTCTCTGACCGTTAAAGATGCTAGAATAAAAAACAGAATAAAATACGTAACTACAATGCTTACATTCTGTTTATGCTACCGCTAGAGCAGAAACTTAAGTTAACCATCTACCATGGGGATCTAAGAAAGTCATGATGACGCTTACCTTTCAGACAGATACCATATTAAATAAAATCCATGCCAAAACGAATATTCACCCTGTGCACATTACACCATTTCTTTAGCTCTCAGAACATGCATATTTTAAAACTTTCTCCATTGTTCTGAACTAACAGTAAGTGGAACGCTCCTGAGGGCTCCTGCCTGTACTGAATTTAAGAACCAGCATTGTTGCTTTGATCAGGCTCTTGTGCACACACAAAATAAAAAAAAAAAAAGAAAGAAAGAAATCCAACATTAACAGTCATATGAACGCAAGCTTGAAAACAGTTTGTAGGTTTTGGTTGCTTGTTTATTTTTCAGCAGGTACTACAGACATTTAAGAAGAAACAGTTTCAAACATGACAAAAACGTTACTGGTATTGCTCTATATTCTTCACAGGGACCAACACTTCCAGAAACGAAAATTAAGTAAAACTGGCTGTGACTGTCAGCCAGCCCCATTGTACTTGTGGGAAAGAGTGATGAGGGAGGTTTTTCGGTTTTCTTCGGTTGTTTTGTTTTACACACTGCAGGTTTGTAAACTGCTTATTCAAATGCAGTATGACATTGGGATCTTCAAAATACAGCATCCCTGTAACACTCACAACGGCTCCACCAGTTCAGTTCCTGTCCTTTGGAAGAGCACCTGCATGCAAATGGTCTTCAAAGGACTCTGATATTACAACTTTCTTTTGCAGGACAGCAAAAGAACTGCTCCTTGTGAGGCAGGAGCACAGGAAAGGATGTTATGAAGCCAAAAGCTACACAAGTCTACGCAACCCTGGGGCTCTCAGGAAGCTTTGCTCTATACACAGTCTATATCCTATAAAAATTTTCACTTCTTTTTAATCTCTTCTTCCGTTTAGCCTTGTATATGTGAAAACTTTACAAGAGGCATATACTTGTTAGCCATTCACGCCTCTAGCACAAATTTAACAGCTTGATTCTTCACTGTTAAAGGGATTCATTAAGCAGTACACATGAATAGGAGACGATGCATTTCATTTTCACTTTTCACTATTTTTGTTGTCGCTTTGCAAGTTCTTGATTACCTAATACCAATAAAAACCTAAACACTGTCAACCATCTGCCACAGCCATTTTTGTTGTTTGCTTGAACTTACTGATAGTACTTTTCTGAGCTTACAAGCAATTCTCTTCTCTTTCTTTAGAATGAACCATCATATAACAGGTTATTACATTCATTTCCATATTGTCCCCCTGCTTTTGGCAGCTTCTATACTGCTGTGCTGATGTACTTTTTAATTCTTAACCTCTGTAATCTAGAAATGCAGCCACTAGTAATGAACGTGGCTGCTAAAAGCAGTTGCAATTATCAATGCATGCAAACTGCAGTGTTTTTTGAGGGGACCAGAAAACAATTTTCGTCTTCCTAGCCACATCAGGAAAAAGTATTTTGTCTCCTGAAGGAAAAAAAAAAAATACAGCTGTGTATATCAGGCTATTAATTAAAACAAAGCCAAACAGATGTACAGGAAAAAAGCCTCCTAATTCAAATTATTTGTACCCAGATGACTACTCAAACTAAAGCTGTCATGACTCACATATTAAATAAGTATTGAGTGGCTCAATGGAATTGAAAATTGTAATGGAATGGAGAAACTACAGAAAACATGGAGTCTATAGTGAAACAAAGACATCACCAAAATCAGTAGTGCAAAAGCAGACAGTAACAGCCAGTGAGAAGTGGAAGATCAGAGCTCTACTACAAATAATTCATTGTCATTTGAGTATTTTGTGCTATAGGAATTAAAAAGTTGGAATTCTCTCTAAATCACTGTTGTAAATTCCTATGTCAGCCATAGATTCAGCCACTGAACTGAAAAATACAGTATTTATTCTATTTCAAAAGCAGACTTCTTGAGTATTGTATCTAATAGTACAGAAAGACACAAATGGATCGTATTTCCTGGGAAATATGCTCAGTTCTCTACTCTATTATTTGTTAGCTACATGTACTTCCCAGTTCACGTCTCAGAAGCAGCCATGCACTGAAACTATGCCCATGCTGTTTCCCACTGTGCATACAGAATGGCCAAGACATTGATAACAGGTATTGGGATTATTCAGCATATGCCTATGAAGTTGTCTCTCAGCATTGAGTGTATTTCCTTGCTAAAATAGGTCACCACCAGATGTCCTCTTAAGCTCATCACCTCTTGGTAAGGAACACAGAATTTTCATTTGCCCAACTTCTCACTAATAGCTCACAAAATTTCATAGGTTTATTCTGGGAAAAACCATGTTAGGCCAAAAGAACTTGTTCTTTGTGTATTGTTAGTGGTTCAATATTTTCTGATGTACATTTCATCCGTTTAAATATGTGAGTTAGGATTAATACTGTTATTTGCAGGTACTCTCCAAATGCCAGCTAATACATTCATTTCCTGTTCATCTTTCAGAGCAAAAAAAAAAAAATCAATATTTACTGTATTCAAAAAAGCCTGAAAAGTAACAAATACCTTTCAGGAGCTGCAGCTCTCATTGCCCCATAAACTACAGTTATTACTCATTATTTCATTTCATAATAAGTATATCGCTCTCACTAGAAACACTTGGGGACAACTGAAAAAAATAAATCAGCAAATGAAAAATAAGGTAAAAATATGGTAAAAAATACGGACTCTAAAGAAAGAGGTTGGTTTTTCTTTAAACATTTTATGTTTTACATTGCCTAAAGTCTCTCAAAAAAGGGACTCTACAGCACTATTAAGTGCTGTGTTGAATATTTTATTTCTTCCAATATGTTGGAAAAACTGAACTAAAAATAAAGTTTATAAAGAAACAGCCCATTTGATCCTTATTACAATACTTCTGTATTTTCACTTCAACCTACAGTTATAGACAACATAAAAAACTCTGACAGTATACTAAACACCTTTACTTACAGCAGCTTGCTGTTGTTTCAATTTATCTCTGTACTCTTCCAGTTCTTGAAGACTAAGTACTGGAGGAAGCCTCTGAATGTGAACAACAAATAAAATTCAGTGAGAAAATACATAAAATACGTATGCAGTATTAACTAACCAATCAGTTTAATTAAAGAAACATTCTTACTGCTTCTGCAATCTAATTTGTATTCAAATAATGGATGCTGAAATTAATCAGTGTTAAAAAGCATAATATCATAATTTCCTCAAAGTTACCCCATTTTAAGACATACATGTAACATACACAAGCCCCTAGTCATTGAAACTACTCATTTCTCAGTCTATTAATTCCATCTGTTTAAAAAAATACCCAAAATACAGAATAGGCATTTTTTCCTCCAACTATTTGGACTTTCCCATAGTAGTTTAAAGTTCTAAGTACGTGTTAGCACATTAGGCCTGATATTAATTCTATCACATTAAAAGAAGAGACTCCATACTAATACCATAGGTTGGAAGCTCCATACAACTGCAAGAAGATTTGGGTATGGGGAGGGGCAACAAAAAACAAAACAAAATCCACACTGTTTTGCATTAATTCAGGATACAAGAAACAAACAAAAAATGGGTCGTTGAAAGAAGCTGACTTTTGACCTTCATGTTTGGTTACATTACTGCCTTTTCTTTTATAACAACAACTTACCTCTAATTCATACTTCACAATATCAAAGGAATCATTGGAAAAATAAACTTCTTCAATACTATTAATTATTTCTTGCTGAGCTTGAGGATCAGTTGGTTCTTCCCGTGATTCTCTGAGCTCCTCCTTCACAAAACAAAAAAGGTGGATTTCCATGACATAATATCACAGCCTAGAAGGAACAATGCTTACCAAAACAAGTATTTTTTGAAAGTCATTAAGAACTTCAGTACAAGAAGCAATAATTTCTTGAGAATAGAAAGATCTGTACACTCCAGCTTGTATTTCTCATTACAAACAAGACAGTCAAAACTTTTCAAAGAACAGTGCAAGCTTCATTGTCTCAGATTACCTAAACATTTCTTCCTCAATATTTGTTTGTGGCATAAACGCATGCTGAGTCCGCAGTTTTTCTCCTGAAGCTTAGCATACTGTAGAATTTTTCATAAAAAGAAAAGACTAAAATCTGATTTATTTTTTAATCTGAAGAACTATTTTTGTAAACCTAGGGTAGACAGTGTCACTACAAATGTGTAACCATTCAATTTAGCTCTCCGAATTCACTTTGGCAACTTTGATAAAAGACATGCCATTAAACACTTGACTTTTTTATAGGCAAAACCGTAACAGATCTGCTTTCTTTGCACAATATTAACACGTTACAGATTTTTCTCCAGCTAGTGGGGTGGTCTAAACAGACAGGCACCAACAGCTTTGTGACAGCTAATATTCAAGATGTGCATTCTCCTCCCTCCTGGCGCAATCTCATGTGGAAGGTCTTCTCAAGAACCCACCTGCGCCCACTCATCACCACAAACTGAGGACTGAGTCTGAACCTCTCATCCTCCCATACTGGATTTTTCAACTAATATTTGAAGTTGAAGTGGGCTGTTCCCACTGAAAGAATGAAAAACCTTTATTAGAGATTCAAAAGGGAAAAATGCAGGGTAGAAGGAAGGGAGGGAAGGAAATTCAAGATATAGCTCTGATCATATTATTTGATATCAGAATTTAACCCTGGCAAAGTGGTCCAGCAGACTGAAGTATCCCATCAAGACCCCAAGCCTCTGACACAAGTTGCTACAGTGGGACAAGGTGCCCATATTTTCATCACCAAAAACTCAAGAGCTTATTTCACCAGCCAAAGGCAGCAGATTTGAGATTAATTTACCGAACAATCACAAACTTCCTCATTTTGTACGTCACTCGGTAACATCAAAGCACGTACGTTACAAGGAAAAGCGAGATTTCACCCACACAGCAAGGTGCTGTTTTTCCTACACAAATAAATGCAACCAAGGTGCGACACGCGAACAATTTCCTAAAGCATCAAAAAGAGCCGCTGCTCCTCTAAAACTGCCTTCACGGGGGAAAAAAACGGCCCCAAAGCAGCTGCCACCGAGAAAACAGGCTGCCAAGGGGGGCCCCGGGCCGGCACGGCGGAGGCCAGGGCAGAGGCCGCCCCGCGATGCTCGGGCGCCACCCGCCGGGGGGCGGAGGCAGCGGCCTCCATCTTCTGGGGAGGCCGCGCCAGGGCGGGAAGGCCTGAGGGGGACGGGGCACCCCGACAGCTCCTGTTCACCTCACCCCCTTTCAGCCTCACTGAGGGCACGTGAAACAGAGACCGGGCTGTAAGGGCTGAGAAGGAATAGGTTCTTGAAAGAGGCTCCGGGGGGCATTTTTCATTTGTTTAATCTGTGATTTTGAAGCTTCCATCACATGAGGGCGCATGAATCAGCAGATGATGCTCGCATTCAGATTCAGTGGCAGGCTGCTCTTGCAACAGTTTCACTAACAAAACAACTATCTGTCATCTAACCATATGTGTTCCTGTCCTTTACAACAAACAAAGTGTGTTTCCTGCTGGGCTTCCTAACAAATGGCAGCTTTATGCTGAACACAGAGCCCCTCTTTAAATTAGCTTAACATTTTACAGTACACTGAGCTTTATCTATAAGAAACTAAAAATAAAAAATATCCAAGACAGGGTCAGCTTAATTTGTCCAGTGAACCACCGCAAATGGAATCACCTAATTTATCACCCGCATGTTTGGCTATAAGTTCCTGGCATAGTCATTTGTTAAAAAAATAAAAATAAAAAGGAAAATAAGATAAAATAAATGCAAGAAAGATTTTGAACAATCTGAATTTCTTGATGATGTGTATCTTGTCATGCTGGTGAAATACGTCAATGCCTTAAGTCAGTGGTGACTGATATCCCCTAAACATACATTAAGAAGGCCACCACGGATACCTATTCTTCTAGATTTAGAGGCACTTATTAATAAATTAGGAGGACTGTTTTTAATATGAACGTTTTAATGAAGCCTAATCAATGACCTTTTAACTTTGTAGAATAACACATTTTTCAGCACAAAAATGACGCTGAGGTTGGCATGGCTAGAAAAATTACTCAGAAACCATCTTCTGTGTTAGAAAAACCATTTATCTCAGTGTTTCTCACAAAAACAGTACCTGGGGAAATATTTATTAAATGGACAGGCTCTTTCTTTATCTTGTTCATTCTTTCTAGAAGAACAGTCAGTCCAGAGAGAATGACTCTCCAGAATAAACTTAAGCTCCCATATAAATTACACCAGACTTCATGCCATGGCAGCTTCCAGTCCATTATGCTCCACTAGTTTCAAACAACTAACAGGCTCATGGCCAGCCTTTTCACTCACCACTGAAGGAAGCAAAAATCCTTGCCTAGTTTGCTGATATTCAGTTTTCCTCATCCCTTCAGTGAGGGATACAAAAAAGCTTACAATATGAAGCCCATTGTTTCAAGGGCCTCAGTGAAGGCCAAATTTAGCACTGTGGAGGTAGTATTTGCGCACTGTGTACAGGCACAGAGAGCTTTATTAAATTCCTCAAGGCAGTTTTATAACTCAAATATTTTATAACTCAAAACTATTGCCACTGAAAAATCTGCCTTTAAAAAAATAGTTCAAAAAAAATCAACATTTAAAAATGTTTACCAGTAAGTTAATATGTAAATTCAGAAGTTCAAGAAGTATTCTGAATAGAAAAACCTATAGAAATTTGGGATGGGAAAATCATGTGATGATGACCGTGCAGAGAACTTCACCACCGCTAAACCAAATCAGATACAAAGGAGATCAGAAAGAGTGACACATCAGCAAGGTGAACCCCAGAGTACTCCACTTCAGTCCAACTACCCAGATTAATACATACATTCAGCAGTAGGAACTCTCCAACCAATAACCAGCCAACATAACATCTAAGAAGCCATTTCAAGTACTCATGTTTCCAAAGTTTTGCTCTGCAAGACACTTTACCTACTTAAAATTTGCATCATTTGTGGCGATGTGCAAATGTGACTTTTTTTTTTTTCCTTTCCATGTGTTTTGGACCATGCTTTCATTGAAAGACAATTTAACTTGTCAAACATGCTTCCTTGCAGGCATGATTAGCGCTACCCTAAGGATCAGGTCTCTCTTACATAATGCCACCTAAACAGATCAGTGAAAGACAGTTTCTGGGCAGACAACAGAAACAGAAACAAAGAACTGTCTGTCTAACAGCTTACAAATTTGAAGAAACCGTTGCTAAATAGAAGTATTTGCATCCACAAACTTCTCACATTGTTTTGCCTTCCTGGTGTATGGAAATAGAAGTTTATGGGTCCAGGAGCCTACAGCAATTACTTGAACTGTATTTCAAAAGAGTCACTTCATTGCAGACTCATCTGAAAGGCAGTTCAGGAAGTTTTAGATGACTTACCCAGCAATTTCCCTGTGTGTCATACTCCCACTCTCTCTTTTGTTCTACACTGCCTGCAACACGAAAAACAACATTGCTACTGAAGCATTACTGGTACAAAGTTGAAGCAAAAACCTTCTGCATTCCACTAACAATCAACCAAAAGACTTGGGAAACGGACACCGAGAAATGTTCATGATCAAGACAGTGTTAATAGAAACTGCTTAGAGACAGAAAAAATCTAAAAAGCTTCTAACCTAATCAGAAGCTGAAGGTCAGCAATAGCTGATACACCTCTATATGGAGAGCCAGGGGTCAAGTCTGCCTGGTACTCATTTGGACACAGCCTCCCTACTTCTGTCATGAGCCAAAAGAACACCAATGAACATGCTGTCAGTTTCCACCCCTCCGTTCTGAACTTGGATAACACCCGTGTTAAGAGGAAAGCTCATCCCAGACTCTAGGATGAGGGCGCTGCTTGACTTCTTATATATATTTTATATATATATATAAAACTTATCTTATAAGTAGATATGTTTGCATACCTCCCTAATAATGTGTAATTATATATGTATATAAACCAACCTCAAGATAAAACATTTATTAGCTAATCCACAGCTACGGAATGAAGTCCCACAGGGAAGTCTGTGGTGGTCCCTTGTCCTTCACATGAAACGTCCAGAACATTCTTTTCATCCTTCATTCTTCAATATGCATACAGAGTACTTAATAAAAAAACCTTCTCTCTACCAAAACAAACATGACGCTGTGGAAACAATTCTCCTGATAGGCAGAGAATAACAAAGCCTGACCAGACATTAGTCACACCACTTAATGCACGCAGCTATTGTTGGGGAAATGGAAACCCACAACAGACTAAGAAATTCACGCTTCTATATCTATAGGAAAAGCATTAAAAATAATCTTCCAGTATTTTTTTCCACCATAAGCCACAAAGCCAACTAATTTCTATGTATTGCATATGAGCTGATTATCATCAAGATAAAAATAACCTAATTCAAAATCATC
Organism: Anser anser; assembly: GCF_964211835.1. Taxonomy (NCBI): domain Eukaryota; kingdom Metazoa; phylum Chordata; class Aves; order Anseriformes; family Anatidae; genus Anser; species Anser anser. Next base: position 137,784,000 of record NC_139721.1, read on the forward strand.
TCATTATTAACCCTACACACTTGAATTGAAGTGTACAAAATACCTCTCTTAACCTTTTGTGACAGAATCTACTAAACAGAATTGTTATCAGCTTGGGGAAGAACAAAGCTGACAATCACAGAATGGTTCAAAAATCAGTACTGCAGTTCTATACGATCCTTAATACAAACCATTTTCAACAATCAAAAGACACTGATATGCCAAGAATTACAGTTCCCCAGGACAATCACAATCCAGATGAAGTAAGGTATCTCAACCCAAAGAAGACATGAAATCATTCTGCAGGCTACTCTTTCTTCTAGAAATTTTGCCTTTCAGTTCAGATTTACCTTACCTACAAACTCCATCGCTGACTTAAACTACTATACGTTTATTTCTCTGTGTTACCGAGTTGGTAGCATGATTCTGTATTATAACAGAAAGTAAAGCAAGTTAGCTGGTGATTTGTCTTCATATGATGCAAGCAGACTGGAATTTTTCAAGACAGTTGCAGAACCTATTGGGAGTAATGGGTAATGTGAGTGCATACACTCAGGGGTATTCAGTAAAATAAAGATGGTAAATCATTTCATTGTTTGGAAAAAAAAAAAAAGGAACAAAAGAAAATACAAAATTGAGGAGCACAGTCTCCACTTTCACATGCTTACCAGCAAGCCACCGGTCAGCAAGTAACTTTCAGATATCAAAACCCATGAGAATTTTGCTGGCTTTTCCCCGAGGGGATGCAACATCAATGTACTCCTTTCCCCATTCTTTGTATTCTCCATTTGACTTTCAATTTAGTTTGACAGTTTCCATTTCAAAGACACACTTTTGTCCCTAGAGTTACCATTATCTATCAATGGTTTGTGCTCTTTTGAATAATTCATGCTGACTCTGCAGTCCTTTATTCTGTACACCTTTCTACAATGTTAACTTAGCATTTGAAACTTTGAGCAACACTTGTCCTAAATCAGCCTGGGGATTGCACTTTGACTATCAAAGTGTGATGATGAAAGCGTAGCAACATAACCATTCTATAGTTCAAACAGTATTTGGCTTGCGAGCTTGAGACTTCTGTTATTCGAGATATGAACAAAAACGTTATTAAAATGTGGCAGCAGAGAACAACATATGTTTTCAAAAAGCAGCCTGCAATATTATGGTTAATACTATGGTTTTACTCATTGCCTTTAAAAACCTGCACTTCTTTTCATTGCCTTTACTTTTGCATTCAAAAATGAATTCCCTTCACCAAACTTGTCCATTTCTATAAAATAATTATTGAGAGGGATTAGCTTATATCCAGCAAAGCTACTTGAACCTGTAATTATGTTATTCTGATTTGTGACATCAGTACATTGCTATGACATTGAATATAGTTTCAGTTCAAAACACCTATATACAAGGGCTCAATGACATTCAACTTCTGCTCAGTACTGAAACCTGATCTCCTTGATGGTTACTCATACCATAAACACAGACAAAATCAGTACTCCTCAGTACCCAGAATTCCTGTTTTCAGGAAAGGGTATCAGGATCGATGCCCACAGTCCAGAACACATATTACAGTGTCTCACCTGATGCCTTACCATTTGGAAAGTAAAATCATACAATAAAGGTTTTAGCAAAGTTAAGGAGGGATGGCAATATTAATCCTTCCTCTTAAAAGGAAAGGGATGGAAGTAAAGTTCACAGATTCACAGATTCACAGATTTCTCTAGGTTGGAAGAGACCTCAAGATCATCGAGTCCAACCTCCGACCTAACACTAAGTACTCCACTAAACCATATCCCTAAGCTCTACATCTAAACGTCTTTTAAAGACCTCCAGGGATGGTGACTCCACCACCTCCCTGGGCAGCCCGTTCCAATGCTTAATAACCCTTTCGGTAAAGAAGTACTTCCTAACATCCAACCTAAAACTCCCCTGTCGCAACTTTAGCCCATTCCCCCTCGTCCTGTCACCAGGCACGTGGGAGAATAGACCAACCCCCACCTCTCTACAGCCTCCTTTCAGGTAACTGTAGAGAGCGATGAGGTCTCCCCTGAGCCTCCTCTTCTCCAGGCTGAACAAGCCCAGCTCCCTCAGCCGCTCCTCGTAAGACTTGTTCTCCAGACCCCTCACCAGCTTGGTCGCCCTTCTCTGGACTCGCTCGAGCACGTCCATGTCCTTCCTGTAGCGAGGGGCCCAAAACTGAACACAGTACTCGAGGTGCGGCCTCACCAGAGCCGAGTACAGGGGCAAAAAAGTTACCGTGATATATGGCCTTGGACCATAGCCAGGAGATAAACTGATGAAAACACAGTAATTTTACTCAATATTCACCTGATCTAATGTTTTTATCAGATAAATAGCTACCTGTACAAGAGATTCACTGAATATACCTTGTTGAGAAGGAAAAAGCCAACATAGCTAACATAAGCATCTAAGAATATTCAGATTCATAATCTGAATATTCAGAATATATATTCTTAATATAGCAGTTATTTTTAAAACCACCCACCTAAAACATTTTGAAAGGGAACGAGTGTTAGAAGAATGAAAAACTATAAAAGCTTCATACTATGGCACAGAAGAGAATAATACTCTAATTTTATCAGCTTTGAAAAAAAATCAGGTGATGAGTTCTAATGTTGATGTAGTCTTGCCTTTTCAGCACAGAATTCCTAATTTTCAGGAGATTCTGCAGAACAGTTGCTGATAGTGTTCTCACGTTACAAAGGGTTGACAGCATACAACTGCCAGAACTCTTCCAAAAATTAACAAAAAAAATTGCAAATTGAGAGGTATTTGTTTTACCATTGTTATTGATACAAAGTGTAGGTTTACCAGACACATAACATCAAACCACTATAGAGCAGAGAGCCAACCAAGATATCCTGCCTCTATTTTTACCTGGAGAGTCAACTTGGCAGAAAAGGCTGTTTGAAATTGGATGCCCAGTGGGTGGCAGGAATTTGCAGTTTTGAAATCTGAGCCATGGAGATGTGACAGTTCTTTCAACATCACTGCAACTGAATACTTTGAGTCTTTGAAATCAATATATTGGCCACTGTTTAACAGAATATTATGTACCAATTTAGAGATTGTTATTTGATTTTTTTAAACATGGAGTAACATTGATTTTCTTGTCTGCCTTAGCACAGGCATCATATTACAATGTACTTATGTAGAGACAGAAAGACACGGGATTTTTAAATGGTAAAATAAGGCATCAAAATTCAGTTGAAGTCAGTAACTTAAATAATTCATTGGTTAAAGGCAAGGTCCAAATTAGGGGAAGAGAATAAGTATCATCCACAGTAAGTCTTGCAAATCATTAGCAGTCAAATATTGTAACAATTTCTCCCTCATACACAGATTACTCAGCATGATCTGTGAGACGAGAGAGAGATGACATCATCTGAATAGTGAGACAAATAAAAATGATTATTATTCTAAAGCTATAACATTTAAAGTAGAATATGAATTACATATGCTGAAGATGAAAAATGTGAAATTCTGAAATACACTTACGGCAGCAAAAGCATGCAAAGACTGAATGTCAAGACTAGAACTATGCAGGCTACCCTTATATCACGTACTTTCCTAAGTGACAAAAAGCACTTCCTTCCCTTCTTCCCCCTCCACCCTGATTTCAGCAGGAAACCTAAAAATATTGAGATCAACATCCAGTGACAACTTCAAAGTTCCAAGAAAGAAATTTTAATGCGCCCTCATTTTGACTCAATGCACTGTTTTGCCTCAAAATTCTAATTCTTTCATAAAAATATTTCAGATAGGAAATATTTCAGGAGCAAATAAAGCCATCAAAAACAACAGCAGCAAATCCGTTGTCGGGACCAAAAAACACAAAAAAAGCTGTGTCATCTAAATATAAAATGAAAAATTAAAACTGAAGGGGGTGGGAAGAGGTCATGTATCATACCTTACTAGGAATCCGTAAGTTTTCAATAGGACTGAGGTCATGGACACTCTCCTGAGGACTTCTTAGACCCTTTAAAAGAATTTTAAGTCAGTTAAGGTTGATTATTTTACATATCTTGCAATCAAACTGCCCAAGTCTTACCTGTTGTTGAAGAAAAAAAAAACCTACAAGTCCTTTAATACATTACACTGACATAAGTCTGGAAGGCTAAGCCCTTATTCTATAAAACCTTGAGGCCACTGGTATATAAATTATATTCCTCAAACATCTATGCACTTCCAGCTTTATGCTGCAGTAAGTACCTTTTTAGGAGAGTTCACTAATATCCTCTTAGCAAAGTCCACTTATATCCTCCTGCCAACTTCCAGATGTTTAAAAATGCAAATGTGTCCAAAAAACACAATGTTTTTTGTTCCACAAACTTAATGGTTTAATGCAATCAAATAATCAAATTCAAGGTAAGTGCTACCTACCCTACTCCATAGCTGTAATATTTTTGGATGTTGGAAGATTTCTCAATTTACCATATAAAACTATTAGGACTCATTTTCCATACGCATAACTAAGCTGAAAAAAAGATACATAACTGACATTAGCTCTTTTATATCATTATTATTATCTAAAACCCACGAAGCCACATAAGTAGAATATGCTCTATTAGACAAGCTTCATACAGGAAGCATCAAGTAACCAGATGAGTATGTGTTTGTTCAATATGCAACGCATTTTATGAAGCAGTATCACAGAACACATTACTTAGCACATTCTCTGCTATCTTTCTAAGCAGAAGTGAACTTAAAAATTCAAGCTTCAGATGTGGTTCTGACTCTACCCTTCCCTTGAGACCCCAGGCAGTTCACATGAGCCCCGAGTCACAGTCAGATTTCCCTCAAATTCTCCCCGTTCGACACCAATGACACTGTTTCTAAGCCCCTTTCACGCCCTGGGTACCAATGCTTTCTCTGAAACGAGAGGAGCTATGCAATTACTACATGAGCTTACAATGAAAAAAGTGCGCACTTATCCTCTGACACTGATACAGTGTTTTACAAGTTCATCACATGAATGGTCACTACGTCACTTCACAGTTGTTTCATCTTCCCCATATGCAAAACCTCTTCATTCTGGTTTTGGTTCTCAGATTCTCTTCGGCACGGTTTGAAAACACCCTCCCTTCCCAGTTCCTACCCCCAAAGGCTGTGAATCCGAAATTCGAGGTAACAAACAACCCAAAGCAACTGTCGCGGCTTCTCCTACTGGACATGAAATCTTCCACAACCACCTCAAAACTTTGCGTTGAAGGCAGCTTATTTCCATCAGCAGTAAAAAGTTGCACTTATTGAATGCTGAGTGGACCTTAATCCCTCCCAAAGGCTGAGAATTGCCTAAATTGTATTATTTTCAGACCACACCATTTCCACACCGGGTGGGTTTCCAACAGCTCCCGTTAAGCAGGCTGAGAGCTGCTCGCTCACCGCTGGGCTGGCTCCTGACAATTGAGGACCTACAACGTAAAAGAGGACTCTAAACTGTATCCTAGCCAAAATCTCATCATCCATCTACGGCGATGTAATGGTGCAGGGCCCAAAACGGTATTTGGGGAATTCGGCTTCCGTGCCGATCTCCATTTTAAACCCTGCCTCCTGTCTATGCTCTGGGGACAGCGCTGAGAACCAAAGTTCAGTTCCTGGCTCTCCCACCGCTTCCTACAACCACCCGGGGCATGTGATGAGCCGGCGGGTGACACTTCAGCAGTTTTTAAGCTCTGAAATCCAGGCACACGGCAAACAGGCTTCGCTTAACGACGCTCCGTGCACCTGAGGGACTCGGACACTCCCCTGTGCAAGGCTCGGCACCTCGGCAGGGCTGGCCCCGAGGCGAGCACCCCGACACAACCCTCGGGACGGCTGCTCGCAGGGCACAGCGGCCTGACAGAAACACGCTCAGGCTGTGCCTACACAGGCGCGCACCCCGGCACCTTCCTTCCGACCAGGCACATTTAATGCCACACAAGGCCACATTACAGTGCCACGGCCCGACGCCCCTACAACCACGCCTCAAGCAGGGCACTTCACCACACAGCCGCCCCCCGCCCGGCCCCGCTGCGCTCACCTGCCGGGCCATCAGCGACTTGATCTTCTGCATGGCGCCGCCCCGCAGGCGGCCGCAGCCCCGCACGGCCGCAGCCCCGCACCGCAGCGGGCTCACGGCGGAGCCATGTTGGGCGCCACCTGACCGCGCCCGCCCGCTGCTCCCTGGGACCTGCAGTCCTCGGGCGGCGGAGCCGGGCTCGGCCCTGGGCAGGGCGGGGGCCGTCAAACTACAAGTCCCGTCAGCGCCACGGCACGGCCGGGACGGGAGGGAGGGAGGGAGCGGAGCCAAGGGCGGAGCGCGGCTCTGAGGGAGCGGCCGCCGGGGTGGGGGCGCCTCAGCTGGGCGGGTGGGGTGCCCGAGGGGGCGGCTCTCGGCGGGCAGCCCCGATGTGGAGCTGCCCCTCGGCGTCAGGGGCGCTGTGCCCGCGGGAGCTGCTCTGCCGAGCCCAGCTCGGGGGTTTGAGGCGGTGGCTGGGGGGAGCAGCGCGCAAGGGGCTGCGCGGAGGGTCGCCAAAATGCGCCGTGTGCCTGGAGCCCTTCTCCACCGCCGTGCCTTACTCACGCTATCCCTCGGAACCCCTGTGGGTTACCTGCCGGGCAAAATGCCCCTCTGGGGTTCGGAGGATACGCTGTAAACCTAACGTCGGCCTATTTAGGCCTTGAAATCAATTCTCTGAGAGGACAAAATGAGGCACTGTCTGAAAGGACAGGCTAGCAAACCCACTTAGACAATTGCAGCTTTCTGTTTGCCTCGGATTGTGTCAGACGTTATGCAGAGACAAGTGCATCGGGCCTGCTCTGGCCATGATGCAGTTTTGCAGGGCCAAAACAGGCCTGTGCGTCTCTGTACTTAGTTGAGATATATAGAACAAATTAACTGAGATATACAGAACAAATTAAAAAAAAAAATACTTTTAAAATCTATTTTATATTGGTATTCAAAAAGGTAAAATCTGTAATCGTTGCTTAACTGAAGCTGACATACGCAATAATTATGCTACCAGTGTAAGCACAGTGACATACTAATAGCTGCAGAAAGCAGCCATATAGGCATAGCAGCTATATAGGCATAGCTGCAGAAAAGACTGCTCTTGCTTTTGGGGGTACTGGAGTCTGCACACAGACCACCTCAACATACATGTCTAACTCCCTGTATTTACCCCCCCACCTGTCTGACTGCAGAGTTATGTCAGGTAAAAGCGGGTGTGCTGCTCTGCCAGAACTGACAGAGCCATGGAGTGAACTTTGCCACCCTTTCCAGCCTTGTCTGGTAAGAATTCTTTAGTTCTGGCTACCTTTCAGAATATCATCCCTAATTATTTTTGTAGAAGGTCCTTAAGAAACTTAGCCCACAACAAAATTATTTCTTAGTAATAACTAAAATTAGCAGAAATACTCAAAATATTCAGGATGTTACAGCTACAAATAAAGTTGCTTTCATGCAGTTTTAATGGTCTTTTATTAAAAAGAAATGAGTGAGGTTTGATTTACATTAAGTCTCAATGACATTTAACAACCAGCACAAACCAGAGTTTTATGGGAAAAATTATGTATGGTTTTAGCTTCCATTTTATTAGTGTTCTATTAGTGTGAGTTATTTGGTGTAAAAAAGTGCAATATATTAATGACATCAGGAGTATAAACAAATGAGATCAAGAGTATAAACAAATGCTGGAATAAGGGCAGACACTTACTTGAAAAATATAACTATGCTAATCTGTTGGGGGTTTTTGTTTGCTTGTTTTTAATGTTCAATGCCCACGTAGGACCGTAGGACATTTAGAACACTAACACAGATTTTATCCCAGTGAGAAAGCTCCCATTCACTTTGGTTAGAAATTAGCTGGAACATACGACCAATATTTTATTACCTGTTGAAATCGAGTAATCATTTCTAACTAGGGTTTTATAAAAGGTTGCAATTTGATATATCTAGACTACAGTTAAGTGGATTAAACAGGTTTCAAACAACAGCATTCAGGAGGGGCAGGGCAATGGGCACTTAAAGCCCTTGGGAATATGCACAAGATTCTCTTAATCTACAGGCTTCTGTCAGGTGATGACGTTATTTCTGGTGGGACCACTCTACTTATGCTTTTGATAACCTGAAATAACCCTCGTGTCTCTTAAATTTGATTATATGGAGCTGCTAAAAATTCTGGAAGGATCTGGGTGTTTTCACCTCCCTTTAACAGAAGTACAAATTGAGTGTTCAGTCCTGCGGTTGGAGGCTTAGCAGCTTGCAGGCCCCCTGCTCCTAAGACCAGCACAGGCACGCACTGAAAAGGAGAAGCAATCCCTTGCTATGCGTCTCTCCTTCATAAGGCAGGGTACAGACAAGCCTAGTATTTATTAATCCATAACAGCCTAAGTACTGTATAGGGAAAACTTAGTGTGTTTTTCTATGGATAAACCACCTCTGTCGATGCAAATATTTGCTGTTGCAAACTATTACTGCTCATGCAACTGTGGGAGGGTTCCAGGTTTGCCACTGATTAGATTTGTACAGTGAGTGACAGCCTTGGACGGAATCCAGGTCATACATTACTATTAATATTAAACTGATGTAGGTTCATGCAGAATAAACAGTAATCAGCAGCTAACTCAACAACTCTAGTAAGTTGTCCACTCTGGCCGCAGGACTCTTTGTTAGAAAACTCCTGACGGGCACTTCACATTACATGTTGTTCAGAGAAAGGCAACAAAATCATCCCCCTATTACACTTACGTTAAAGGGAAAAAAAGAAGAAGAAAAAAAAAAAGGGAAAAAAAAAGCTATGGGCAAGAAAATGCTAGAAATTTATGTAGGCATGGCTTTGTAATAGTTCTTTTGCATTTTTTGTAACAGAAAAGAGGAGGCTGTCACTGGGAAAAAAAATCTTATCTGAAAAAAGAAAGAGAAAGAAAGAAAAGAAAGAAAGAAAGAAAGAAAAAGAAAAAAAAAAAGAAAAAAGAAAGAAAAGAAAGAAAGAAAGAAAAAAGAAGAAAAAAGAAAGAAAGAAAGAAAAAGAAAGAAAGAAAGAAATACCTGTATGCTAATTCTAATTTGAAATAAGCAGAGCTATCTAGCAGCATAATATTTTTATATAACAGTGTAGCAGAAGGATGCTAATACCTCTATAACCTGTACATTCATTGTGTTCACTTAATTTTATTAATTCAGCGTACTTTGTATTCTGCACCTCATTTATTACATTCTCTGTCATATTTACTGTGACTCCTGGGGAAGGGTTATGATAAAGTCAGAGGCACGAAGATGGGTGCTCATCTAACAGGTGTTCCACTCCCTTTGTTCTTTGTATACACATATTCAAATCACACAGGGCTGGGGACAGGATAGGGCCTGTTAACTCATTGCTGATTTTCCTTGCAAATAAACTAGCAGCTGCTGGTCCAAGCTCTGAGTTAGCACTGAGAAGAAGGTGGTGTTTGTATGGGGCAGGATGCTTTCATGGAGCCCTTTAGCCAACTTATTTTGTGACTTACAGTGCAAAATATATTTTCTGCTTGTAGGTAAGAAACAGTATGAATTATATTTGATTTTCATTGGGGAAATGTGGCTTGCTTTTATACTCCTAAATTTGAAGATATTTCTGTTATATTGTCAGATGTGTTCTTTTAAGAATGTAGCCTAAAAGGTTTTAATGATTGTGTTACTCTGTTTTATGAATTGAGCTAAAACTTTTAGAAACTGACAAAAAATAGTGCTATACATAATCTGTAAATAAAACATGGGCATTGATAAAAAATATATTGTCATATTTTATTAAGTAAGATAATACAAAGTGCATTCTTTTTAACAAGTAAGGCTTGACAGGTTCTGAACCAAAGTTTACAGAGAAGGTGTTACACATCTTTTTAAAAATGCATTATGTTCAGACAGTGCTAATACGTTATTTTTCCATTTATTATGATGACTTGAAGTTAATACCTAAAATGTATATATAATATTTAAACACACTTAGTACTAAAACTAAATTAAGATTTCAGTCAACTGAAGAATGTCTTGCATTAATAGTACATTTATTCAATATTTGGGTGCAGTTTTCATAATGGTACATTTGCTATCTGTGCACTTGATAGGTGTTCTGTGCCCTTTTACGGGAAGATCCTGTGATCAAATGTTAGATAAAGTTGTATTTCTGCAAAATCTTGTAATTCAAATTTTCTGGATTTAATTGTTTTTGTAAATATCACCAGAGGGAATATATAGCATTACAAATGTAGTACGTCCTTTACTAATTCATGTATAAGGGCTTTTTTTTTTTTTTTTTTTCCACTAAGTTCATATACGGTCACCTAGTTTCCTTGATTTTGAGCTAAATACTTTGTCAAGAGCTTTGGCTTCATAACAACTGCAGTTTTTTATGAAGAGTATCAGACTTCTTTAAAAATGAAAAACCCTTTTGATAAGAATATGGTGAATATTCACTTCTTCACCTACATTACTACTTTGTTGGACATTTCTGATTAAAATCCTACAAGAGATACTGGCATGCAAACAGAATGCTTTGGAGTACATGGTTGTTCACTTGCAAGTTTCTTCTGATAGTCTTACTCAGATAGAAACCTTTCCTACTATGGGAAATGTGTGGCTTGTACTTTTTGTCATGACAAAAATCAGATGCATGGAGGCACGACACAAAGACCACCAAAGACATTGACCTCAGAGGGCAGAATCAAGTCAGCTAATGAAGCTTGGTAAAACTTGTTCTTGGGCAAAAATGCCAACCTTGGGAAGAGCATACCTGAGAAATAAGGGGTAGAGGGGTAGCAGATTTCCTGGTCCATTATATCTCTCTCCTTTTTTTTTCCACAAGTGAACTTATTTGCAAAAAGTGTCAAAACTATTGCCACATACCTAATGACATCTTACACCAAGCTGAGGGTTTTTGGAGACCTTGGGAGCTAAATGAATACTTAAGTAAAACTTAGTTGAGAATGCAACTCACTGTGACAAGGAGATGTGCATGTTAAATTCAGAGAATAATAAAACCTCGCTAAGCAGGTTTCAGTTTACGCAGTAAACTCAAAAGTTATGTCATAGTTTTTTATTTAAACTAAAGCTCCAGTCCTTGTTTTGTGTCAATAACGATCCTGTTGTGCTTGCTAATACTGATGACAGCAGAGTGAGATGGAAGCAAAACACTGGGCTCCAAATGGAGGTCATTTTTGTACAATCCACTTGGCTTACAGGTATTATACAAAACCCGTTTTGGGGAATTCCATCCTCTCTGAAAAATGTGTATTGTATTATATGTAGAAAGCTATAGGAATAAATCTGAGTTATACGGAATTTGTGCTTGATGAGAAATAAGTAAGAGCACATCAACTTGATTTCACTAAGATTAATTCAAGGTTTAGTTGTAAGTCTTCAGTTTTAATTTAGCAAAAATGAAAACTTATGAAATTAGTCCAATATTCCAGATTGCAAAAGATTTGATCTCTGTTAAAGCAGGAGCCCCCAGCAGTGCTCCCGTAAAGCCCTTTTGGCAGAACGTCACTGCCCAGTGACACCTCCGAGCCCCAGGCTCAGCCTGCCAGCCGTGGGGAGCTCCTGCCTGCCGGTGGCTCCCTGTGAAGCCACCTCAGCCGAGTCGGAGGGGAAAGCCTGAAATCGCCCAAAGCTGCTCCATGATGAACAACAGGATGGCTGGCAAGGGGGAAGCAGGGCTTCTTCCCTCACCTTCGCCCGTCTTTGCTAAAAGAATTTCCTAACTGAGCTCACAATGTTAAATGGAGCTGCTTTTCCCCATGAATTACGTGGATCCAGGCTGAACACGTTTTAAGGTTTCTATTCCCACATTTTTTAACCAAGAAGAAATGAAATTTTTCCAGCCACAGTTCTCTTTATCTTCTTCTGTGATGGTGATAGCTTTTGTACTGGTGTCCCTAGTTATCCTGCTCACTGGACCTGCTTGTTTCTTGCTCCTTTTCTGCACAGATCTGTGAGAAGTATCAATGGTAATACATATTTTATGATTACTACTGCAGCTGTTACCGGTTTCTTATCCTACAGCACGATCACTTACTGGCAGCTAGATAAACCCCAAAAGTGAGCAGTGTCATGCATTTAGCGAGGAAGGGTATGGCCAGATCTCTTAATTGATCATTTACAGATTTCCCAGTATTTGTGAGAGATGTCTTTTACTTCATTCAAGGAGATTTAAAAAATTGAAGTGTATTAGTTGGTTATATAAAATATGTTTTCAACATTAAATATTTTGTGAAGAATTTTATTGAGGGATTATTCTCTTAAATGGACAGCAGCAGTTTGATTTGCATCATAAGGTTTGCAGGGAGGGAATTCACCTCTGTTATGTGTTACAATAACCAGTAAAACTCATCTCCCATTAACTAGAATCTAGGCAGTCCTAAGAGCTGAGCAGCATTTAAAAAAAAAAAAAAGAACAACAGGCCACAGATATATTTAAAAGAAGTAGCACAGGAGGCTTCAATTCCTGTACTTCAGCTGTTTCAGGTTTTTGATCAGGAAAAAGTTAAGCATGGGCTTAACATACTCCTGTGCATCCTCCACTTAAGTCTCCCGGTATCTTTTCTACAGTTTTCCTTCCTTTTTGTCCCATTCTCCTCCTGTCGCAGCTGACCCTCTAATGTACTTTCCACCTTGGTGTCTGTGCAACCTGAAATCCTCTGCCTGCTTCCTCTTTAGCCCCTGAGAAAGTAGGTTTGTGAGTCTTTCTGCTAAGGGATTTCACCATCTTCATATAGCTATATGCTTTCTACCCCATAGCTTTCTACCCTGTAGCGTTCTCCCCAGTAGCTGCACCAAGATGTTTTCCTTTGGGTTCCCTGCCATACCTTCAGAAGTGCTGTGAGCCATCATCTGAAGTTGAGTATAGTTGAGTACAGTGTTGTTCAGCTTTCTGAAAAGGGGAGACAGCTACAGAATGACTCCTTTTTTTTGTAGACTTTGTAGCCCTCTTTTTCATTGACTATAAAACTCATTAGCTGCTGAACAGACAGTATACGACAAGAGGTTCCTTAGCAAACGTGTATTTTTCCTGCAATACAGTCAGTATCTCAGAGGTGGGTTTTTTGCAGCACCTTCAGCTTCAGTTACCTGGTTACAGGTATTCAGAATAACTGGTGCACGGTGCGAGCACAGCATGTGTCCCTGGGAAGCCCATTCTTTCTCTTTCCAGCACATTCCTACACAGTGGTGGACAGATTACTTAAACCAGATTTATCAACATGTTATTACTAATAAGGGGTTGTTGTGTTTTGTTGTTTTTTTTTTCTCCCAGCATTTTGACTTAGCACTTGCAGTGTGTACTTTTCAGAAATACGGAGCTCTCAAAGCTGAGCCCTCAAAGCTGCGACTGAAGTCAATAGGAGTTACATCTCGAACATATTAAAAGCTGTTTGTATATGCTTTGAAAAATACAGTCATTAATATTTCAAACTGATGATCTGAAATTAGTGGACATTTTTGCTGCTATTTTGCTCTGTGCTTCAATTCCTCATCTGCGAAGTCTTATCAGTTATAATGGTGTTGGGAAATCAATTCGTTAATGGCAATGCTTCACACCGTTGCTGTGCTTGAAAAGTACCGTGGAAAAGTTCACATGGAAATTGAGCACACAGTCCTAACGGTAGAGTTTTAATAATGTTCTGTAAATCTGCCTGAGGATGACATGATGAAAAATGGTTCTACAATAAAGCCTGGGAAAGCTGGTGATTAACTGAAGTGTGGGTGGCTGTTTTGCACCCTGAAGGAGGCAGTGCTCTTGGAGGTCATCAGGGGACTGGAAATTTTGCTTTTGTGCATATCAACAGAAAACCTTAATTCTTGCTTTTTCTTACAAGATTAGTAATCTTTCTTGAATTTAGTCTGAAGTGTACAGTGCAGACAATAGTAATGACTAATTACTGTCACTTTAATCACACCAATCTGTGAAAGTGGGCCGCCTTAGATTTTTTCATTGATTTCCCAGAATAACTGGCAAAGTAACATTAACAAAGTTCTTCCTGAATAAACACACACCAAAAAAAAAAATCCTTGATATTGAGTTTGTGGTTGAAGACTATTAGACAGTAGGGGCTCTGCAAATTGAAAATATATTTGAAGAAAATATTTTAAACATTAAGGTAAATTCACCTTTCTTCATTTTCATCAAACTTGCAAAAACTGGAAAAAAGAAAATCTAACCAGAAATCACAAATATCCTTCCAGCTTTGGCTTTTCCTGTATTTCAAAGCTGGAGCTCTGCAACTAGATCTTACTCCACTGAAGTGAAGGAGAGTCTTCCCATTTCTTACTTGAAATCTGAATCATTACCATAAAGAAAAAAAAAAAAGTTTTAACTCTGAGAATTTTTTCTCTGTGAGAATTTTTCTTTTGTTTCTTCCAGTGTTCCCATTTGTGTTTTGGGTTTGTTTATTTGTTTGGTTTTCATCTTTATGCAGGTATTTGTTCTGCCTTGAAGCTGACAGTACCATCTCATACTATCCATGGTATTGAGGGGCAACCTCTCCAGCTTACTGTTGACTACAATTTCAACACTACAGCTTGTGAAATCCAAATAATTTGGCTGTTTGAGAGGCCTCAAAGTAATCCAAAATACTTGCTTGGCTCTGTAAACCAGACAGTAGTACCAGACTTGGAATATCAGCACAAGTTTACCCTCGTGCCACCTAATGCATCTTTGATGATCAATCCATTACGTATCAGTGATGAAGGCAACTATATTGTAAAAGTCAATGTCCGTGGAAATGTAACAATAGCTGCCAGTGAAAAGATTCAAGTAGCTGTTGATGGTAAGTTAGTAAATTGTAACAACTTCATTTTGAAAGTAAAATTTCTGTAGTTTTCACGTACTGGTTCTTGGAATCCAGTTATGATAGTGCATTATTTATTCCAACTGTGCATGAATAAATGCCAATTATTGTTATTTTCCACTTCTGCTGGAGGGAATGCTGCAATAAGCCATCTTTAAACAAACTACTGTACCGACTAATATTTCTTGATCATAAGTAAAACATTTAAGGAATCTAGAAACCAATAAATAATATGACAAATATATGAAATATTGTTTCATAAGGCTCCATTATGCTATCAGTCATAAGGACGTATCGATTTTCAATGAACTGCAGTTTATGGATTATATGCAGGGAGCACTGTAGCTGTTTGGCTTGAAACAATTAAATGAATGAGACGTTAACGTGATAAAGTTGCAGCTGCCATTTCACTCCCACACCTGTGTCAGTTTGCAGTCATCCTCACGACCGGGTTGGCAGTGTGTTTCAGTGGGTCCCGGTGCCAGCCAAGCCACAGGCAGCACTGTTGGGGAAGTCACTCACTGTGGGCAATGTGATCCTTTGCACTCTTTTCATTGCTGTGGCCACAGGAATTTGCTTATGGGACCAGAGTTGGAGACACTGGTATACCCAACTGCAGCCTTTGTCTTATAACCAGTAATACAAACAGTCTGGTTTTGTTTAAATACTTGAACAATTCTTACAGTCACCAGCTGAGAGTATGATACTCTTTTTTCAACCTTTAACCATATTTAACAAATACAATTTGAAATATCAATACTTTCCGGAGAGGATGATGACTGGTGTTTGCATTCTCTTAGCAGTGAAGGCTGTAATGTACTGGCTAGTCACTTTTATAACTCTTCATATCTCTTTATTTTATAGTTCCTGTCACACAACCGATTGTGCAGACTGAGCCATCTTCTGGGGTAGTGGAGTACGTGGGGAATATCACATTAAAATGTACCGTGGGAAAAGGCACAAGGGTAGTTTACCAGTGGATGAAAAATGGCAAGCTTCTCCATGCTGGCCCTAACTATATCTTTTCATCAAACAATGCTACACTTCTAATTGTTCCTGTTGTAAAAGAGGACATTGGGAATTACAGCTGTTTGGTATCCAACCCTGTCAGTGCAATGGAAAGTGAGCAAATTGCACCAACCATATATTGTGAGTATATGAAATATTCATAATTACCTTTGTATAAAAGATCTGGCTGGAAAGAGTGCCTCTAACTATGGAAGAGAGGCAGAAAACTATTGAGTCAACATTGTATGTGAGCTGGCATTCAAAATAAGCTTGTTTGTAGCAGCCATAACTTATAATAGTGTAATAAAAAATAACTCTGATATGGAGTTGTGGAGATCAGCATGAACTGCAGAATCAACATATAAACTACAAGTGTCCCACCATATAGGCATCATCAAATCTGGAGGAAGTGTGACTCAAAGAAAACCAATCAGATAGGTATACATGAAAATATTGATCAAGATAAAAAGAGCAAACATTATCCGAAAGCTGAACACAGGAAGTACCAGGCTGAAGAACTGGTGGTGGTGGTATTCTGAGGCCCCCAGCACAAGAAGGACGAGGACCTATTAGAAAGAGTCCAGAGGAGGGCCACAAGGGTAATCAGGGGGCTGGAGCACCTCTGCGATGAAGACAGGCTGAGGGAATTGGGGATATTCAGCCTGGAGAAGAGAAGGCTTCAGAGAGACCTTATAGCAGTCTGCCAGTACCTAAAGGGGCCTACAGGAAAGCTGGGGAGGGACCCTTTGTCAGGGGGTGTAGGGATAGTACAAGTTAGAATGGCTTTAAACTAAAAGAGGGGAGATTTAGATTAGAAGTTAGGAAGAAATTCTCCACAATGAGGGTGGTGAGGCGCAGGCACAGTCTGCCCAGAGAAGCTGTGGATGCCCCAGGAGGTGTCCAGCGCCAGGCTGAATGAGGCCCTGGGCAGCCTGGTCTGGTGGGAGGTGTCCCTGCCCATGGCAGGGAGTTGGAACTGGGTGATCTTTAAGGTCCCTCCC
Organism: Anser anser; assembly: GCF_964211835.1. Lineage (NCBI taxonomy): Eukaryota > Metazoa > Chordata > Aves > Anseriformes > Anatidae > Anser > Anser anser. The sequence continues at coordinate 137,800,814 of NC_139721.1, forward strand.
AACCCAAGCCATTCTGTGATTCAGTGATTCCTCAAGATAATTTTGAGCCCAGTCCTGTTTAACGCTTTCATTAATGATGTCAGCATAAAGACTGGGAGTATATCAATGAAGTTTACCTGTGTAACCATATATTTTGACTGGAAACTAGATGTTTTCTAGCTGTTGGAGTAAGGAGGTTCTGCAAGAGCTGTGCACGTTACTGTTGCCATGGATTGACAAATGTATGAATGGGATTCTGTACTGTGACAGCTTACTGTAGTGGAAGGCTGACCTCAGTGGGACAAAACATCCCTTTCAGTCCTATAGTCCCAAGGTTTCCTTTGTACCATTTAAGATCCCATACTGATCCTTGCAAAGTTCGGAGACACTTTAGGTTTTGGTTCAAATTCATTTATTATTTTGTTGCTGTTACTGTTGATTTGCATAGGTCCCCCAAGAAGCAGTGCTGTGGAAAGCGTAATGGTTTACTGTAAGTGAAATGAGATTTTTAGGCAGTCTCTACAAGTTCAGAAAGAGTGCCCATCTTCTGCATATTTTGAAACTTTCTGTTTTACACAATGAGAGATTTCTGTACCCCAAACCCAGCTATATTTTTTCAGCTATATTAGCTTGATAAAAGAAAATAAGTCTCTTTGCAAATATACCTTGTTCTTCAATGCACCTCATCTCTGTGAAAGGTAACTTTTCAACAAGCTAATTATATAGGTGTGATGTTAATAACACTATCCACCTGGAGATTCCTGTTCTGAAGATCTGGTAACCCAACTTCATGATCCTGTCAATACTCAACAGGTTAGTTAGGCATGTGAGTAACCCCTTCAGTCAAAAGTTGCCATTTAAGTGTCTGTGGCTATAAATAACACCAGGATCTAAAATAGATGAGTAACATCACAAAAAAAAAATGGTTTTAATAGGCCATGAAGAACAGGCTATGATGGCCTCACGTTTGGCCATCATTGTTTGCAGGACACTGCTATGAAATATTTTTAAGGGTTTGTGATGGTATTCTTTTAAGACGTTTACTTAAATGATCTCTAAGCCAGCTGCAAAGTTTGCAAAAAATCATTTTGCAAATCATGCAAAAATGATCTCTAAGCAAGCTGCAAATGCACTGTTGACACCTTTCTGACTGCTGTGTTAATCTGTGGCACTGTCTGTTCGGTGTTGGGATTTCTGATTTGCTGCGTGCACAATTAGCTCCAGGGCATTTCTTGCACTGGTGGCTGTCTGGGACCCTTGCACTGACAAGGTGTGTGCCCCTTAGTCTCAGTTCTTGTACGGCTTCCTTCCTTCCCCTTCACCCAACCACATATATTTTCCTGCAAATTTGAAAACCCTTTCCAAGTTCTACATGAAAACCTATTTTCAACCGATTACTTAGCAGAATTTTAAAATTTCATTTTTACTTCTGTGTCCACATTTCTAGAACCCTTTTTTGCTTGGGTGATGCTGATATACTAAAATATCTCAGATTCCATTTTTTCTCCACAGATGGAGATATCACTATAAGTAGTTGTATTTTCAGAATATATTTTTTGTTTCATCAGAATCAAGGATTTGCTTTGTGTGTAACTTAAAATATATATAAAAAAATAGATATGAAGAGAAAACAATGCAATCCTGAAAGACTGCAATGCTTGCACTACTATCTGCATCCAAATTTGTGATGGGAATGGGGGCTTTCCTTCCTGAGCTATACCAAGTCCCATAATCCTGTCCAACCTCTGCCTGCAGAGGTGGTTTGTCTTCCACCCAGCAGTTGTCAATAACACTCCGGGATAGGCCCCAGGATCCCCATGTGCCATATGTCATTGCTGCGGGGAAGTTACTGTAAGTGATAAAAAAAAAAAAAGGTCACTCACGGTAAATACCTGCCATCTGCTTAGAAACTACAACAGTCTCGTGGAGATAGGAGCAATTGGAAATATTCCCACAGAGCAGTAAATTGTTGCCCAGAACAGGTGATTTATTATTTTACAAGTCATTTAGTTAACTAGCTGCACTGAGATGAGAGGCTTGTTTCTGTTGAGAATGAAACAGGAAAGAAGTAGAACTGGGTGATCCATGAAGGCAGGCATTCTGGTTTTGTTCTGTTTTTTACTGAGAATCAAAAGATGTTTTTGTTCTTCATTAATATTGTCCCACTTCTCCATTATGATAATGCACCGTACAACATTGCTATTGCAGTAGCTTGATCCAGAAATTAGGTATTTCAAGAGAAGAAGAAGTTGTCATGGAGGCTGCAACAGAAACAGCTGTATTGTGGTGATGGAGTTGAAGTTAATAGATTAAGTGGGATTTCATTCCATTGTACTTTCAGAATCCAGAATATATTTAGTCTCAGAAAGGAAAATGCTGATTATTTGCTTATCAGAATCATACTTTAAGCTGCATATGCCCCTCAGCTACCTAGTGTTTAGGGATCACAGTGACGTATACGAAGTCCAGGAGAGGCAACGGTATGATTCAAACTCTGAAGAATTATCTGATGGTAACTTCTTCAAGGGTGGACTTCACCGAGGTGAAGCTACTTTTCAGACCTTGACAATATTTGACTATTTCATTAATAAAAAAAAAAAAGTTTTGGTGTTTTTTTGTTTGTTTGTTTTGCAACAGCAGTTGTCAGAGCTTTTAATTGTTTCTTCTGATTTGCAGCTTTCATACCAAAGCGTGGTCCTGCATTAGTGCCATCAGAACTCAATCCTGATTCTTTTGGAGACTGCAGCAATCTCCCACCATAGGGAGGGAGCAGAGAGGCCTGTCAGCTATTCTTACTATTAATCTCTGTTTACATATGCCAAAGGTTATATTATCAGTGAAAATAAAAGCTAATAGCAGAAAGAACAGTCAGATAGGAGGAATCACTGAATCACTCTGAAAGGTAAAAAAAAAAAAAAAAAAAAAAAAAAAAGCATGTTCCCTCCTATAAATAGTGTGAAGGGTTTTAGTTTCATTTATGAAAAAGTCAAAGTTCACTACATCCCTCTCCCTTCCCATACAAAAAAGCAAGGGGCAAGTCCCAGTGAGCGGCCGGTGTGGTGACTGGGCACCGCGCACACAGAAATCTTTAGTTGGGGTGCACTCAGCCACACTAAAGCAGTGGTGACAGGTTTGCACTTTCCAGAAGTATTTATCATAGGGTGAAGTGGCACTTGGGTACAGTAAAGCAAATGACTCAGGAGTTATGGAGCCTGTGAACAAGGAGCATCTCAGCTGCTAGATTTTTAAAAATGCCTTGGTTCTTCTCAGTGGCACCTGTGATGTTGGTCAGAGCAGAGCTAATTCATTCTGATGTGGATCTGTATTGTGTTGCCCAACAAAATATCACACATGATGCTGGGTCTTCTTTAAAATGAGACTGCAAAAAGCTTATCACTAAGACATAAATAGAGGAAATAGAAATCTTGACAACTGCAAGTTGCAAAATAGGCATGTGTGGTTAAAAATGGACTACATTCAGGTCATGGTGTCATAGTCTCCATTCCCTTTCCTAAACCTTCACAAATTGGGAAAGAAAACCACAAAAGCACACATGAAACAGCCTGTGTGCAGCTTGCTATGTGCTCTTGAAGAAGAGGTCACTCTCATAAAGTGAGGCAGATAATAAATAGAAGCATACATGTTACCGGTAAATCTAATGTTAGCCTGAATTTCCTGATAAGCAATAGAGAATCTGAAAGAAGGCAGTGTTCCTCTTGATATGACAACATATTTCACATTCAAAACCAGCTACATTATTTTAATGCTTCCAAACAACCATAGGAACGTGGAAATATTACTTGATCACATTAAAATGGACATAATATTGACTTACCTGTCTTCTTGCTATGCTGTCCTGGGTGAACTTTTCTGTGACACTGCGTAGTGTCTTTTGGCTTCTTTTAGCATCTGTCGGTAGTAGGTCTGTACGTTTTGATTGCACATGGAAGCCCTCAGGGAATTATCAGCATTAAAATGACTGGTTCTTTTGACTGGAAAAAGTCATTTAATAAGGCACATCTTTATTATTTTATTCTCTACATTATTTTCTATACTCAGATCCTTGTAAAAATAGATTTTAACATGTAAAGATGGAAAAAACCAGGATCCTAAATGATCTATTAAAATAGCATGGGAAATACACTTATTGTACTTAAATATATTGTTTACCTTCCCATTGTCTTATGAAGATTACCCTAAAAATACTTAGCTGCTCAATTATCTAAGTAATGAGCACATGTCAACTGGACAATATGTGTCTCTTCTAACTATATTCAGAAGTCTAGCTGTCTGGAGTAAGGGCTTGCTCTTGAAAGAAACCTAAATGTCGAAGAAGTAGAAACATACTAAAATAAGGGAAGGTTAAAATTTATTTTAGCAGTCATTTATTGAAAACATTTTATGAAGTTATCTAAGGCACACCCCACTCTAAAGTATACCTCTAGGATAGTTATGCAAATAATTATTATACTGCTGAGTATTACAGTGACTATTTATGTATTTCAAATCTAATTTATTCACCTTTAAATATGCAGAGAGATTACTTATACCAATAACTTTGGCATTTGAGTAGAAAAGGTCTAGTATGCACATGAAAAATTGCTCCTTTACTTCACAACATTTCCAACTGTGATCAGTTTTCATTATTTTTATGGTACTGAACATAGACCTGTGCTGTTTCCCTGAACAGTGATTAGATCAGCATTAAGTTGGTGTAGTCTGAGATAAATCTGGTAAAGATCAAATTATTGAATTGAAAGTCTTTTAATTGAAATAATTCAATCTAATGACAGCCATTCTAAAGACTAGTCCAGTTTAAAGATTCCAAGTATAAAGCTATGTTTTTACCTAAAGTTTAAATGTGCACTGCTATTTTATTTTTTTTCCACAATGTTTTCTTTTTTCTTTTTCAATGCAGATGGACCTTATGGACTCAGAGTTAAGTCAGACAAAGGTCTGAATGTAGGGGCAGTGTTCACAGTTGACATAGGGGAAGCTATACTGTTTGACTGCTCAGCAGACTCAAATCCACCAAATACTTACTCATGGATTCAAAGGGATGACAACACTACTCAGGTAATCAAATACGGACCCCACCTGGAAGTGGTATCTGATAAAGTGTCCCAGAAGACAATAGATTATATGTGCCGTGCTTTCAACAATGTGACTGGAAAACGAGATGAAACTCACTTCACAGTGATCATTACTTCTGCAGGTAAGCAGATTGGTTCCTTGCTATAACTATAACATCTGACGAGAGGGTCAATACGAGGAAAAGAAATCTGTTCTTACAGAGAGAATATATGTGTGAAGTGAGGTCTATCTAACAATGTAGTTAAAGGGTTTGGGGCCATTCAATGGGATGAAGGTTTTACTCACAGTGTGTCACAGCTTGGGACAAGACCCCCTGAGATATTGAAGTTTTGTGGCAGTTTGACACTAAAATACATTTGGCCGTTTGGAGCTTTATCCCGAGTAGAAAAACTTCCTGAGTAGCCAAACCTCATCATGACCAACTACCATGGCAGAATTATATGTTTCTTGCTCTGTTTCTTACTTTGTGCTTTTAAAAATGATAACAATAAATGGAGAAAACATTGCAAAAATCTGCTGGATGCCAGGGTGGGCCTTTGCTGCCAAGGGCAGATTTTGTCCAAGGCTCACTGTCTCATTCTCTGCCTTTCAGAAGCTGTGAGCCCTGGGGCCCCACGGTGGTCAGTACATGGGAGAGTCTCAGTCATACATCACTGGCTAAAATAACCAGTCACAGACTAACAGCAGTGAGGGTCTTTAATATCTTCCCAGTGTGAGAAGATAGGTATTATAAGAGCTTCAGTTTAGCATATGGTGATAATGCAAGCTGTGATGATGAATGAACTACAATCTGCTTGTAAAAATTATTTTGCTTTCACATTTAAGAAACTATGAACTGGCCACTATGTTCTGCTGAGCATGTCTCCTGTGTTTCCCATAATTTATAACCTCAATTCCTGCATCAGATTGTGTTAAAGAGCAAAAAAGCAATTTTTCAGGAAACCTGCAGAAGCACACAGCTAAGAATAAGATACTGAGGCACTCTGATATCTACTATTAATAAGGATTATTACAAGTATTTTCAGATAAGGACCATGTGCTGTTACTGTTCAAAAAAGATGCAATCGACTGCAGTTTAGAAAATTTAACAAAGCAATTTTGCTTGTGCAGAACAAAGAGCTCAGCCATTTGTTAGTAAGGTAAACAAGGTGCGCAGATGTCCATTATTCAAGCTGGTACGTAATCATCACAAATCCTTGGGGTTAAGTATGCTGAAAGGAAGACAGGTTGCAATTTTGCAATGAGAATGCTGCATTTTAAATGTTACAATTAGTGGAGAAAGAAAATGCAAACAGAGCTATGTGTCATTAGAAATAAGAACGACATTTCCCCAGGAAGTTCATGGAAGCTGTATGGTATATTCATCAGTAAGAAATAAGAAATTCAGCTGAGATTTCCTTTTAAAGCCCCAAAAGGAGGGAAAAATCCAGAATGTTCATGTTTAGTTGCACTTAAAAACATACATTTCCTAACTGACAAATATTTTACCTAAATAAAGCTTTCAAAAATATTTTATCCTGTGTATTTGGGGGGAAAAAAAAAAAAAAAGTCCCCACTCTCCAGCCATTTCTTCCTGAAGAATATTTATTCAGATAGCACTAAATCCAGATGTTGAGCCCACCTGTTGCAATGCAGCACTGATTGAACATAAAAGGTATGAATTCACCCACGAGGCTGAACCTTAGTGACCCTGCTCAGGCTAACCTGCTTAACAGAATTTACAGAATTAACAAAAATTTTATGGGATTAAACTAATTAAACAAAGGCTATGAATTCTCTTCCATATGCCTCTTCCCTCTTCCTATAATCCTAGTTACAGAGCCTGGACTGTGCCTTTCAAAACACTGGAAATGCCATTTAAGCAGCAATAGGAACATCAATGGCTTGGAAGAGCTTACAATCCAACCTTAGTTTCAGATTGAAACTCACCTCTATGGCAGTAGTAACAGCTACCTAATTAATGCAAAAAATCATCAACAATTTTATCAATAAATTACAATTATATCAAAAAGCGCACTAACCACAGTCTGGTTTTGGCCAAGACTAGTTAGATTTTAAAATAATAGGATCTATCTCATTATGTACACAAGTCATTTCTCAGTCCTCAAACTGAGTCAGTTTGAGTGTTAAATGCATGTAAAGACCACTTCTTTGTTTTCTGCACAGATGTGCTTGTGGAGATAAGATTTATTGAGTCTAAATTTAAAATTACTATTTTTAAAGAGGATTTTTAAGGTCTCAGATGTCTTTCCAAGTGTTTTTTTTTTTTGTTTTGTTTCTTGATGAAAGAACTACATTGAAAGAATAAGAAAAAAAAGTATGGTGAAATTGCAGAGATTTGTTTTCCTAAATGTTTGGGATGCATCTTGTTTGAAATCCACACATTTAATCCACGCAATAGCCAAAACTTCTCACTGCACCCAAAGCCAGCACAATGGCACTGAGTTACATGATGTGAGTAGATGCTGGCTCTGTATAGGAGTCCATAGGTGTGCTGGAAATACATCCAGCTAAATAATGCACATTTGAATTGTGTTAGTAAAACTGGCACTGGCAAATACACAGCGTTAATTTACATGTGTGGACTGTGACATGGCTTCTAATTAACGAATTCTACACCATTCAGAGCAAGAGGTGGGAATTAAGAGTGCACAAGCAACTGTGCTTGGCCTTTCCTAACTTTCAAATTCCTGTCTTTTCAAGTACTATGTAGGTGTTTTCAACATGTTTTTGTGTATATAATTGTATATGTTCTGCTCGCGTTGTATCAGTAAATCTTGCTGGAAAAGTGCTACTAATGTGTATCTCAGAAAAAGGAAATAAATCCCATGTATCTATATAGACATGAATACAAGCGAACATAAATTATTAGATTCTGATGGGATTTGATAAATAACCAGACTGCCAGTGACGTAAAAATCTTTAAAAAAACTACAGCAGTTCAGTTGTTCCCTCCTACTATGCAGCTCCTACAGCTGGGATGATTTCCCTCCCATCCAGCACAAACTACTTGAAAGAAATATCAATATCAATGGGTTGTAAATGAAGAGTAAACACAGAGGGAAAGAGACATGTATGCAGCCCTATGACGGGAGGGTAGTTGTGTTAAGAGTTACAGGTATTGTCTTAACCTCTGGTCCCATGACAAGCCCCCTGGACAATTTTGTCTTCTGCTGGATGAAGCTATCAGTGTCTGGGCTACTCCAGCTATACATAATCTGCCCTGGTTTCTTTTTTCCCCAGGTATTCTCTATTTTCACCTGATAGTTTTCAGTCCAGGAATTGCTTGCTTGGTCACTGTAATTATAATGCTTTATTCTATTAGCAAAGCCAATCAAATTTTGGCACTATCAAACATGGTTTCTGCAGTGTTGTTGCCTGCACACCACTACCTTTGTGATATTTGCACTTTATGAGACATTTCATTTTATTTATTTAAGTCAGGGCAGACAACCTGAGAGACAAATAGCAGTTGTGCTGGTGACCAGCATATCACCCTTTCATGCATGAAGTAGAAAATGTGCACAACACAAGGACTGCTAGGTAGATACAAGATGCTGGCTCCAGCCCTTCTTGAAGACCTAATAACCTACAGGGAGAGGAAGAGCAACTTCATCTGTAGGCACTTTGACATGAATAGGAACCTGTGCTGATCCACGGAAAGCCAAACACTGAAGCGGAGGAGGAGATACTCATTGATGGTCCCCGTGAGAAGCTGCAGCACATCTGACACACCACATGCCATCTAGGTGGCTCTGACACAGATATCTGAGTGTTAACCCAAATGCTGTACAGCACACAATTACCTTACCAATTTCTGAGGTGTGCAAAATTGTATCATAGAGCTCCACTGCCCAAGAGCCATGCTCAGGCAGATACCTCACCCCTTAGCTCTAGAAATGAGGGAGCTTGTTGCCTTCTGTCTGCTGCGGTGCCAGGAGGGAGGATCTGCCCTACCATCTAGCTAAATGCAGGCTGCTCTATCAGGCGGTAAAATATACCAGGGAGGCATATAATTGTGTGTATGTGAAATTGTCACAGCCCTGCTGACTCTAAACACACCCCGCTGTCCCTGCAGGGCTCCCGTGTGGGACAGGATAGCATTCGTTGCGTTTTGGAAGCTACCAAATTCCAGTCTTGGCTTGCAAATAGAGTGCTTTGAAAGCATGATAGTCTCCTGCTATTTCCTAACACAGTCTGACACAAACACAACCAGCTAAATACATTTTTATTAGAAGAAGAAAAAACTATATCACCTCGTGATTTGTTTGACATGTCTGTTGTTCTGGCAGAGTGGAAATCCATATCCTATAACAACAACCTACAGAGGAGAGGGTTTGCTGTTAATACACGGTGATTCCATCACTGTGGAGACCTGATCCTTGCTCCTGGTTCACCCTTGATTTCCTGAGTACCTACAGGTTCTGTCACCTGTTTTCTTTGCACTTCAGAGTCTCTGTGACTAACACCAGAACACATTCATTTACTTTTTGTGGTGCTGTAATTCCTGGATTATGTTTACTGACCTTCATTTAGCTCTAGGTACCATTCTGTTCTGGACTCCTTTCTGGTATGCTTATCATTGCTTTCCCAACTTAGGTGATTTGTGGGGAATCATCACCAATTCACAGGAACCTAAAATTTATATCGATTTCATACCTATATACTAGCTTTGTATGAATTTAAAAAGATGCATTTTTCATTTTTGGAATATGACTTTGTACAGAACAGGAGACTAAATGCAGTACTCATCTTCTTTGACACAGGATTGGAAAAGCTGGCCCAGAAAGGAAAATCTTTGTCATCTCTTGCAGTAATAACTGGAATTTCATTATTTTTGATCCTAGTTATGGTCTTTCTGTTCATATGGAAAAGGTATCAGCCACATAAAGGTATGTAAAAGTTAAGCATGTTCTGGCTATTCTTCTGAAATATTAGAACATAAAGAATTATTTTTTCTTTTTTTCTCTTCTTTTCAGTGATACGACAGAAGCTGCAGAGCAGGTACAAAAAAAAATCATTCTTTTGGTTTTGAAATCCTCTCCATTACAAGAATTACACTTTGTCATATTAATTTTCTCTCCTTGGCTTGTGACATCAAATTAAAAAACGTGTTTCTGTTTTTTAGGCCAGAGGCTGATTACAGAAAGGCACAGACATTTTCAGGTAATGCTAATGAAAGAAGTGTGAGCATAAGGTCAAATCCATTCTTACTGAAAAATAGCATCTCTACATACAAAAAGAAAGAAGGAAAGGAAGGGAAGTGTGTTTTTAGCTTGGGTTGTACACCTCTATTCTAGCTTTCTTAGGATAAAACCAAAAGGAGAAAAGGTCAGCATGGGTTTAGCTCATGTGTAGAGTTCACATCAGTATGCATCCTGCTGGCTTGAACTCAAGCTGTTCATGTAAGTTAAAATTAAACTTCTGAATGTTAATGGTACCACGCAATACCAAAATCCTGAGATCATAATAAAATATTATAATTGGGCTTGTAGCATAGTGCCCCACAGCCCAAGAGCCATGCTCATGGAAAAAAAATGAGCTCAGCTGGAGGCTCTGCTCTTGGTCCGAGGCCCTGGAGATCACCAAGCAGCGTGCACACCAGTGGTACAGCTGCCCTGCCTTGCTCCATGCCATCTTAGTGGTTGAAAGTGGTTTAAAGTAGACCAAGCATCCAATATTCAGGTGTTTGTTGGTTTGGTTTTGTTTTGAAATTAGGCCAAATGAGTTTTCCCATCTATATTTAAACTGTCTATTCCAGATTTGTATTACATCTTGACATGTTTTTCATGTTTGTTCATTTTAACTTTAGGACATGAAAGTGCGTTGGATGATTTTGGGATCTATGAATTTGTTGCTATTCCTGATCATGCCAGTGGTTCTAGGGTATGTGATTTTATGTTGCAAACTGATCGTTTTTTTCTATTTCTTAAGGAGTACCAAATGTCTGCACTAGAATCCTTTTGTCAGTTCCTTTCTGCTGCTTTTCATAGTTGCTTTTATGACACCCTGTTTATAACTATCATTTTCTCAGTGCTTTCTCTGTCTTTACAAAGTTACTAGTTCAGTACGTGTATCATCATGGTGCAGGAGGGAACTACCCAAACTCTACATGGAACAATCTCAGTTCAGTTACCCTATATTAAAATAATATCAGTAGTGTTGGGTAGATGAGTAATAGTGAACCATTCTCCCTCGTCTCTGTACTGTTGCTCACACAACATACAACTTTGACAGTGCAGAAAAGCCTCAAGAGATATTTAAAGTATTGTTTGTAAAAATATACAAAATAAATCTCAGTTATACGTCACAAGAATTCTTTTGGTAGTTTCATGTATTGCAAGGGAGGACTTAAGCACAGGCATTTTGCTGGCAGAAAAAAATCTCTACTACATATGCTATTTCTTTGCACTGTGACTGTACAGATGCTATTATTGGCCATTATTCTGCTGTGTTGTAAGATGGACAAGCTAGAAAAATAGGCCCACATGAACCTGATGAGGTTCAAGACCAAATACAAGGTGCTGCACCTGGGTTGGGGCAATCCCAAGTGAATGAGGAGACTGGGAGAAGAACTCATTGAGAGCAGCCCTACAGAGAAGGACTTGGGGGTTCTGGTGGACGAGAAGCTCAACATGAGCCAGCAGTGTGTGCTTGCAGCCCAGAAGGCCAACTGTGTCCTGGGCTGCATCAAGAGAGGAGCGGCCAGCAGGGGAGGGAGGTGATTGTCCCCCTCTGCTCTGCCCTTGTGAGGCCTCACTTGGAGTATTGCATCCAGATCTGGGGCCCCCAGCACAAGTAAGGTGTGGGGCTGTTAAGGTGGGACCAGAGAAGGGTCACGAAGATGATCAGAGGGCTGGAGCACCTCTCCTATGAAGACAGGCTGAGAGCGCTGGGGATGTTCAGCCCGAAGAAGAGAAAGCTCCAGGGTTACCTTATTTCAGCTTTTCTTTACTTAAAGCAGGCTTATAAAAAAGGTGGATTCTTGCAGAATCAGAGCCTTAGTAAGTCAGAAAGGAGAGGTGACCACAGCAAAGTGGATTTACAAGTACTTAAATCCATTCTAATCTCCAGCACAATTTCAAGAAACAGGAGAAACTCCACTGGTCTAGCTACTCAGATTTGTGACATTGCAGATATAGTCAGCATCTGATCCACTGATTCATTTTCCCTAGCAAAAAATGGAAAAATACGAAATTGGAGATAATGAAGAACTGGAGGTTGGATAGGGAAAGAAATCCTTATGGATTATGAGTCTAGGTGTGTTGGCATAAGAAGTGATTTGTATACATAACATATTGGACAATTTCGTTACTACTTTTTATGAAAATTTCTCACAGTTCTCTCACTTTGACATGCTGGTGGCAGTTCTATACTGAGCTTTTTCCCTAAATATTTTCTCATTTTTTACTATCTATTCTCCTACTTATATTTTCTGTTATTAAATGTTCCTTCCTTGACTTGTGGAATAGTAATATAAAGTACTTGCTATATTAAATGCAAAAGCTGCATCCTAAATCTTCTTAGATCCTAACTGAATTTTGCTTGCATTACTATAAACATGATGAAAATTTACCCAGAATGAAATGTGAACTAATAGAGATGAATTGTTAAATCCATGCCCAAAATGTTGATGAAGGGATATTCTGTTGTTAAAGTGTGTGAGAGAGAGAAAGAGAAGTTACATTACCAGTTTCATTTCTGTTGAACCTCTTCCCGTTTGTACTTACAGCAGAAACACTCTTTGCTATTTTTAGGTTTCAAGTCAATCTGTTCCTGGCTCTGCCAGTGTCCCAGGCCAGGATATGCTTAGTACAGTTTATGAAGTTATTCAGCATATTCCCGAGCAGCAGCAGCAGCAGCAGCAGCATGACCATCAACAGTAAGTTAAAGCCTTTGTGCACTCGTGGTAGCTTAAAGACAAGGACTTCTGCATACGTTTGTGACAGAACAATTCACATGTTGGTGGCTGGTGTTTGATTCCAGCGAAAGGGGTAAGGAAGCAAAAAGATGTGAGCTACATCAGTTCTTCCACCGTTACCTATACAATCCTATACAACTTCCTATACAACTTCCACTTTACCTCCAGACTCCAACCTTCCGTTTCATCATGCCACATTTGTCTAAGCGTGAAAAACAAAAGCTAAGACCTTTAAACACAATTTCAAGGGGAAATTCCAACATGCTTTAAGAGGGTAGCTACAGTTTGACACCACTGAGATCTCAGCACTTCCCACTGAGCAGGTTACTTCTTTAATCAAAGCAGTTTAATTGGCAGCCCGGCTTCCAGATCGGCCAGCCATGTGCCAAGAAGAGTTAGGGGTCTTTTGCACTGTTGAAACTGCCCAGCTGATTAATGACCAAGGGTTGTTTGCAATGGTCACTGAAGTACTGACAGGCAATGCTCCATTATCTGAGTAATTGATGTCTTAACTAATTAACTGATTTTAACTAATGTTTTAGAGCAAAATAAGTATTCTTCTGCAGTACCCTGGCCTGGAAGACTAAGAAAATGCCTTTGCTGAGTTAATTACCACCTAGTGGATGCTAGTCCTGTTTTTATTCAAACCTGCTGCATCGTACCTCTTGGCATAAGAGTAGTGAATACTCTTAAAAAAGAGTAAAGTTTTTGTAATGGCAGTATAGCTACCATAAATCAGCTCTGAATATTGGCAGTCTTACAAATTAAGAACAGCTCACAAGACTTCATTCGGTAACAAGCCCATTTTATCACATTTTCCATGTTTTTACTGTGTGTTCCCTTTCTTTTATTATTGAAATGGAAAATGCTCATTCTTGCAAATATACTAATCAGTTGGCTGAATAATCATGCTTGTGTGACTGCATTACCATTCAGGACTTACACTACTAAAAATTTTGTGCGGGTTACAATTTCAACTGTGCATCCAAATTATGTATGCAAACATGCAAACATGCTTGTAAAAGCAAGCTGATTAGTGAGAAACTAATAATGAATTACTATGGCATTTTTCTTTTGCTTGGAGTTACTCACTTTGAATCAAGATGATTTTTTAAACCAGATGTAAAAAATAGCAATCACAAGGTACATTTTCTTCTTACTCTTATATGCCTCCCTTCTCAGCTTTCTCACTGATATATGACTCTTCTAAAATAATACATTCAAAGTAAAGGTAACTTGAACTTTGTGACAGTTCAGATTTCAACTCAAGCATCACAAAACGAATTCTGTAGTTGTAAAGGACTTGGTTGCATAGCCACATTTTGCTGCTCTCTTCATTTAGCAAGATTTTTAAAAAGAAACATAGGAGCAAAACTTCCACTACCAAAACCAGGATGGGTCCTGCTAAACATGATAAAGGGTGAATGACTCAGCTTGGAAAGACTGTCTTAGAAAGATGAATTTTCCAATTCCTGACCTGCAGTGAAGGAGCGCTCTTAGCAGTGAATAAATTGGGACAATTAATACTTGTATTTGCAGCAGGATGCTTCAGCACTGAGTATAATGAAATGTAAAACATCACAAAACTGGGAATGGAGCTGAGGAAGTAATTTCAGACTCCTGCAGTGCAAAGTAGTGATTGCTTATAGATGGACTCCATGAACCCAGTATGCAGGCTTCTGTACAGTAACCAGCAATGCTCATGGGAAGCGTGATACAGGATTTGCCTGCACTTTGCCGACAACAGGAATTTCTCTTTGTGCAAAACAAAAGAATAGATGTTAAGGCAGCCAAACTGGTTTGCTGGGAAAGTGATCATTTTGCTCATATTCCCTGTGGTCCTGACTGGAAATGCTGTAAAATTTATTAGAAATAAAATGCAAGGAAAAATAAGTAGAAAACACATTATTTCATAGCTTAATGCCCAGATTTACTGTCTGAGAATCTTTCAAATCCTCTCTTTGAACCTAAAATCTGCAGTGTCAGCTGATTTTCTGTCTCCTTTTATATAAATCCCAGTGACAGTACTGGCAAATTCTCAGACTAACCAATGCATAATGCTCTGAGAATAGCTTTTCCCTAACACTTTTTGTTATACTTTTATCAGCCTTTTCATTCAGTCACACACACATGCACCTATGCCTCTGAGCTCTAATGAGCTCTAAATAACTGCAAAAA
This sequence comes from Anser anser, assembly GCF_964211835.1. Classification (NCBI taxonomy): domain Eukaryota; kingdom Metazoa; phylum Chordata; class Aves; order Anseriformes; family Anatidae; genus Anser; species Anser anser. The sequence goes on from NC_139721.1 coordinate 137,815,986, forward strand.
GTTCAGCTATGCCCCAGCTGTTCAAAGGTAAGAATACTGCTGAGAAGTAATAAAACTCTCAAACTCCCCTGAGATTGAACTGCGGGACTGAAAATCTAATTGCAGTCAAAAGAATAGACCTGGGATGATAGTTGGATTGGCATTTTTATGTTCTTATGGTGATACTAGTTGTTGAGTGCAATAATCTTTTGCATATTTGCCTCGTTTCTCAAGGAATCCAAGTGGAAACATCAGATATGTTTCTGAGGAAATCCATGCCCCATCTCTGGGATAGACAGTCATAGGATGGTACATAGCTGTAGCACATTCAATCATTTCATTAAACACACTCCTCTAAGCTGATTTTTTTTTTATCATCCTTGCACATTTTTTAAACTAAATATAAATCCTTTGACAAAGAGGACAACTGACTTTTTTCCACATACGAAAAAAAAATCAGAAAATTGCTACAAAAGCTAATGAGCAAGAAGTTTAACTAGTCCTTGTTCAAGAGCATTGACAGCTCAAATCTCTTCTGACAGGGGAAATTGTAACTTAGATAGCATTTTCACTTCAAATGAAGATAAATCTGCATCATCTCCCTCTCCTCTCATATGCACTATTTCTCTCAGATCAAGCATTACCATGGCACAGATTTCCCATCTGCTGAAGAGCAACGAGGATGTAAACCTTGGCCAGGCATTTTGGCACGGGGTTTGTGCTGTGTACACCGACAGCCTGTCATTACTGCTACTCTTTAGCAGGTGCTCAATGCAAAATTGTTGATAACATATGAACAGCTTGAAATATTTGTACTGAAAAGGCAGCATTCTGGTGTGCCATATTAGCCAGGATGGCATCATTTATGTATGGCTCAGACCTGTCTTGCCACTAATTATATATTTCAAAACTGGAGATCTTATGCATACTAAAAATTCAGTCAAATATCAGTGTGTTAAAGATATGCCCTTGGAGCTGACTTTCATGTTAAAGAAGTGTTTTTTCTTTTGTGTTTAGAATTGCTGGTTTGTATATACGTTTGCAACAGTGTTCTAAAAAAAAAGAAAGAAAGGAAGCATTGTGGGCAACAATTATCATATCTGTTCTTTCCTAGATGTATATGAAGATGCAGGAACAGGAAAGCAAAGCATCTGAAAATACAAAATGGACTTAAATTCCTTTGTTATACATAGAAAGGAAATGCCCTCAACTCTAAAAATGGCAAAGGCTTACACCAGCTTTACTTGAAATAGCAGCTTATCTTCAGACTTTGGGTGCTCTGAATTGCTTTTTTTGCTTTTTTCTTTTACTTCTGTTTAAGTCATAGTTTCTTGAAATGTATGTCTTTTTTCATTCTTTATATTTTTTTTCCTTATTTGTGGATACAAAAAGTCAAACAGCTTAAAAATCATAGTATAAAGCCTGTACATTTATTATAATAGTTGGTGGGAGAGACATAGAGGAATCAGGCCCACAATGCCTCCCATGCTTGTTTTATTTAAAAAAAAAAAATGTATGAAAGATTTTCATTGGGCTAGATTTTTACAAGAGAAGGTCTCCATGAAAAGTAATAGATGCAATATGTCAGATTGCAAAAGACATTTGAAGTTTAAAATAAAGTCATTCTTTTAACTCTTTCAATGTAACAGTATCTTTTAATTTACCAGCTTAGAAACTGATCTGTAAAGCAGTTACAGTATAAAAATGTACATATGTATATTATTCTAAATAATGTGTTCTTATTAAATTCTGTTTCATTTCCATTTGAAGTGGTTCTCTACTTGCTGCCAAAGAGCCTGGTTTTCATTGACTAGAGGAACAAGAAGCATTCGGATCACTTCTGCAAGCTACAGAATGTTTAGACTATTTATACATTAAAATTCTCCAGTGCAAATGAAACCAATTTTAAACAATGTGCTACAAGCCCCTTCGCAAATACAATAAGCCTCCTTCGGAAGATCCTGTTAGCAGGTGTCTGAGTCCTGCAGAAAAATTCACTATTATTTCCATAGGGTCAGCTATTATGTGGCTTCAGCTAGCTTCAGCCAGAGAAAAAGAATATTATGAAATGAATTAGATAGTCTACAGAAAAGGGGAAAAAAAAAAAGAAAGAAAAAAAAGAAAGAAAAAAAAGTGCAGTTTAGTATCAGCTAATCCTGGAGCAAATCATCAGGCTGAGTAATAAGTAATGAGAAGCACACAATGTGCCCACCCTTGAAGAGAGGCTGTGTGGGGTTATTTAAATGATTTGGTATTATGAAAAATAATTTGCATTTTTATAAGCACCTCCCTAATCCATGTTTACCATTACCATTAATCCATTCTTCCTGTCTTGTTCTTTCAAAGAGGAAAAAGAACCAGCTTTTCTGTAAATATTCTGATTTCGTGATGCCAAAGAAAAAAAAAAGGGGGGGGAAAGGAGGAAGAGAGTACTGAGCACTCCCCGGTGGCAGTGGTGCTTCCCAGATTTGAGGGAAGCACTGAGATGATCTGAAAGAAAATGTGCCTTCCAGATTGGCTCCCTAAGAAATAACCCTTTGACACAAAGGTGTCAGGCAGGGGCTGTAAGCAAAAATATTTGTGCAGAACTATTCAAAGTACTGGAGTTGTCCCGAATGAGTGGGGAGCTAAAGGCCATCCCCCCAGATTCCTCCATCATTCATTCAAAGCTGACTTCATTTGCATCCTTCAAATTAGGGCAGACATTTAGAGTGTGCAAACTCTGAATTTCGCCCTCTTTCCCGCTCCTCTTCTCACTGGAGAGGTTGGAATATTTTAATTGCTCTAAAATAAGCATGCAGATGTTTGAAGTGCTCATTACCATTCTGTTTTACCACATTTGATGTCAGTGCAGGGCCATGGGGCAAAAAAACGCAGATGTATTTACAGAAATAACTGTTTCTCCACCTCTGTAGCCTCTGTACTGCCAACGCTGTACATTGTTCGAAGTATTTTCTTGACAAACAAAGATAAATGGGTTCAATGTCAGTTTCATTCTTCATTTTTTTAAGCTGACTTCAGGCACTTTTGGCTCATGCCTAAGTGAACTATAAGGTTCCCTAAACATTTGATTTCAGAACCTGTGATAGTCTTTTGATAATAGATCAGCAATACATTTGAAATTAATCCATCCGTCAATAATATGAGATGGCTTTAATAATCTAACATAAAAGTCTACCCTAACAGTCTTTTAAACATTTGCAAAATACCTCTACAACATTTTTATAAAATGATTTCATCTGTTAAGTTCTGTGGGTACATATATGGATATACATTTTCACTGGAAAGGATATATATCATTACGTTTATAAATATGGAACAAAAATGCACCTGTTGCCGTGGGGAAGGTCAAATAAAATCTCTCCCACCCATTTGCACCATACCCTACAGCCCCACTGCTGTCTTGGAGTTTTTCTCTCTGGATCTAGCTTAAGCCTCTGAGTAAAAATGTGAGTGTGCTGGCAGGTCATTGCAGCCAAGTTCCAAGTTCCCATTCCCCACTTACAAGCAAAGTTTAAAAAAAAAAAAGAAAAAGTCATCATTTGGCTTAAATAATTCTTCTACCTCTGAGAGCAAAACTAGCTCTGCAAATAAAGTATGTTATTCCAAGGGAGAGAGAGTAAACATAGGCAAGTTGTCTTCTGCTTATTATATTGTTCTCAAATATTTTAGTTTTGCTGTGTTTTGTATATTAGTGGCCGTTAAACAAAAGCACACTAGTGGTTTAAATCCCTGTTCAAACGGCGCTTATTCTTTGCTATGCTTCCAAAATTTACATAGCCAATTTAACTAGTTTTGTGGGGAGATCCTTTCATTGGAGATATTAAAAAAAAAAAAGGTGGAAAAAAAAAATAAAAGAGCTCTGAAATATCACAGGCTTTTCATGGATGGAAAAGAACGCTTTTTCATATTACATCTTCTTACTGGTGCTATCACATTCAGAAGAGTGCTAAACTTTTATTTATTGCTGTAAGATCTATTCCAAATCCTACCCAAACCAGTGGAGTGTTTGTCCATTAAACAAGATGTACACATCTGTGAGTTCACATGTAAGCTAAGGATTATGAGAATGCAGAATCTGTTCAAAACTTGAAATGTGGGGAAAAATAATAGAAGTTTTTTCCTCATTTATTTTGGTGGAGGCTTTTGCCATTTCATTTAACCACTGATAAGTGTGAATAATGGCTTTCTTTGACAAAGTAGGGTGATGGACTTGAGATCAAAGGTGAGGAAGATGAGCCATAACTGAAAGCAGAATATAGGAGCAGCAACAGCAGCCAGAGCAGCTCTAGGCTTTTATACCTATATAATTGCAAGGTACTGTGTAATACTTTGTCTTTTCTTACTAAGGTATTACATAGCTTCAAGGTGATTCATAAGAGTATTAAAGAATGTTACTTTTTTTTTTTTTTCTCAGATAAAATGCAAGCATTTTTCTATGGCCCTTCTTCGGTGTTAGCATAATTCCTTCGGAAATCTGTCACTCACCACACTGCTATGTATCTGCATCATACAGCTTTCTGGGAGCTAGATGGCAATGGTTTCCCACAGAAGATGGAAGGACGCTCTGGTTAACTGTGCTTGGGACAGAGAGCAGGAGAAAAGGAAGGGAGATAATACTAGCAAACACTAGCTTTTTTTCTTGACAGAAGTGGGAAATTAGAATGTCCAGGGTGACTTCAACACGAGAGGTAATACTGTGTGTAACTGGGGATTGATTCCTCTCTCCTGCCTCCCACAAGAGTCTTCCCGATTTATAACGGCTAATTTTTAGGTAACTAAATGGCTGTGTTGAGAATATTTTTGCAATAAACCAAACCTTTTTTAATGCCTTAGAAGGTCTTAGAATGCCCTTAAATGGTATGTCATGCTGTGGTTTTTGAGTATATTCTCTATTCACACATGAAAAACTGCAGAATGATGTTCATACATATCTCTTAAAAATATCAAAGTGCAGGGTAAAATTTTTATGACTGACTGACAACTTAAAAGCCCATGACAGTCTATAAAGAAAAGTTTGTTCAAAAAGTTGTTCTTCATAAGGCTCCTGAGTGTATGCAAGGAGCCCAGCTCCTACAGAGTAGATGCCCTGCTCCTTCACTGCCTTTCTGCAGAGGCTGCAAGACTTTTCTAGAGAGCAACAGAACTGCAACAAGGGCCTCCAAACACTTTGCAGATGGACATAAAGTGATCACATCATAAGCAACAAAACTGATGCAGCCTTGGGATGGAAAGGGGCAGTTTTGCTGTGCTAGTTATATGAGAATTTGAGAAGAAAAAAAAAAAAAGAAAAAAAAAACAAGGGATCATTTCTTCATTAGAATCTGTGGTATATAAACAATAGACAAGGAGTCTGGAAGACAAACAAAAGATTAAACATCTAAGGATCCCATTCAAGTCAAAGTTTACATCATGGTTCAGTTAGACTTGCAATGCAAACACCAGTGTGTTGATGGAAATCCTGCTCCACCTAAAAAGATAATATGCATACATCTCTTCAGGCTATGTGCTGTGTTCCAGGGCGAGGTACAAAGCTCTTGGTCACAGTGGGACGGATAACTCAGATGCATTTTAATATAGAGATAGTAGTGCATGCCTTCTGAACTAGCGCGCCTCATGCAACAGCACACCCTGACCAAAAATAAAGGCATGTTCTTCTTTAAAGATACATTTTCTATTAACTCAGATTTTCATCATGGTATATTTTCTGCATTTCCCACAGTTCTAAAAAGTACTTTCTATATTGCTTTTTTTTTTTCCTTCTCAATAGGAAATGAATAAGGTTGTTTTCCTAACGCAAAACCTTATAAAATTAAAAAAGCTCGACTTATAAAATTAAAAAAAAAAAGGTGTCGGGAATCATTCATTTATTTTCCTTAGAATTACACTTTCCTGCTTAAGTTCACCTTGCTTAGTTCTGATATTTTTCAAACCATATTCAATTCTAAATCTGTCTTTCAAGTCCTTTCCAAGTCCTTTAAGCCCGACATGCTTAGTGCCATCCACATGTTGTATATACAAGTATCAAATGTTACAATTATATTAAATTATTACGGGTCACTATTCCAAACAGCAAGCTAGGACAGTTAGAAGACTGGATTCCATTTTAAATTCCTAGCGTGTCTGAAAGATACAGTCAAATGAGGAAAGCCTTTGAGAAACAGCAGAAATAAGAATTCTAAACCTTTTGGTTTAGAAAATTTATCAAACAGGGAAATGTTTTATCTTGGTGAAAAAAATAAAAATAAAATAAAAAAAGATATGAATAGAAATAAGTCTTCCAGTATGTAGAAAAAGCTATTCAAAAAAAAAGGGGGGGCTGTGATCAGTTTTTCTCCATATTCAATAAGAGGAGGAAGAGGAAAGACCTACTCAGAAAACTCAAGCCAGATGGCAGTAAATAGGCTCCCTAGGAAAATGCACACTATACCTTATCGGAGGTTTACAGAAAAAGTGGAGAAAGATGTCTAGTTCTGATAGATTGAATAGCTCAGATCCTACCTTGAAGAGTTCTGCAGGTTCATTCTTGAGACACCAGAAGAAATGAGTGCTCAATTCTATCTTTTCCCTATCTTCAGAAATCAGGATTGTGATATACATAGGATTTCCATCACAAGGAATGAGGGTCACAAGAGGATGCTCATCACAGGATGTGGTGGTTTTACTCGGGTGGGCGGCCGAGCTCCACCACAACCGCTCTCTCACTCCCCCTCCTCAAAGAGGAACGTGGAGAAAATACGATGAAAAGGGCTCAAGGGTTGAGATAAGGACGAAGAGATCGCACAGAAATTATTGTGACCAGCAAAACAGACTCAGCATAGGGAGATAGTAAGATTTGTTGCTTATTACTAACAAGCTAGAGAAGTGAGAAACAAAGGAAAGAAGCCAAAAGCACCTTCCCCCCCATCCACCCTCTTCCACCTCCTCCCCCCGAGCAGCGCAGGGGAACAGGGGAATGGGGGTTATGGTCAGTCTATAGCGCTGCTTCTCTGCCGCTCCTTCTCGGTCACTCTCGTCCCCTGTGCAGTGGGGTCCCTCCCACAGGATGCAGGCCTTGGTGAACTGATCCGGCGTGGGCTGCCCACAGGCAGCAGCTCTTCAAGAACTGCTCCAGATATGGGTCTGCACCACAGGGTCCATCCCTCAGGAGCAAACTGCTCCAACCTGGATCCCCCATGGGCGGCAGCTCCTGCCAGGTCACCTGCTCCTGCGTGGTCTCCTCTCCATGGGCTGCAGGTCCGGCCTGGAATCTGCTCCGGCAGGGGTCTTCCACAGGCTGCAGTCTCCGTCGGTGCAAGTCCACCTGCTCCAACATGGTCTCCTCCACGGGCTGCAGGGTGGAACCCTGCTCCACCGTGGTACTCCATGGGCTGCAGGGGGACAGCCTGCATCACCATGGTCCTCACCACAGGCCGCAGGGGACTTCTGCTCCGGCGCCTGGAGCACCTCTCCCCCTCCTTCTTCACTGACCTTGGTGCCTGCATGGCTGTTCCTCACTCCTCTCAGTCTCCCAGCTGCTGTGAGTAGTGCAGCGGGTTTTTTTTTTTTTCCCTGTCTTAAATATGCTGTCACAGAGGCGCAAAACAACATCACTTACTGGCTCAGCTCTGGTCAGCAGTGGGGCCCTTACCAAACATGGGGCAGCTTCTAGATTCTTCTCACAGAAGCCACCCCTATGGCCCCCTGCTACCAAAACCTTGCCATGTAAACCCACTACACAAGAGGAGGGAACTTGTGAGGGTGGGAAAGGAGCTGTGAGCTGTGTGTTTCCTAGAGAGGCAGCTAACCACGCAGCATTTCAGAACACAATGCCCAAGGCTTTTAAGCAGGCAGCTACCTTGTGAAAGATAACACAAAACCCAAAGCAAGCTACCAAGTTACTTGTCAGGGCCTTCCTGTGCTAGGCCTGAGATGGCAGAACACAAAAGAATATGCACAATGATTTCTGCTGTTGCTTGTGTTGATTTTGATAACCTGCAAATGCAGAGGCCCATACAAGTATGTAGCTTTACAGCACCTTAGGCTGCTCCCACCAGTATGGTCTGCCTTATGCTGTAAGGAGGGCAAGCAAACTCAAAGAAAGCTGCCCGGACCTGATCTGTACATATACTAACGTGAGAGAGTGATTCAGCTCCGTGGGCCAGCTCACTGCACAAGTACACAATGCAAGAGAAGAGGCCAGAACCTGGGGAAGCGTGATAGTTCTTCAAAGGCAACGCTGATCAACACAAGCTGCTGTGGAAGGCCAGCGTAAGATCATCCGTTAAATGTTCATGCAGGAGAAGAATGGTTGCAACATCATCCTGTACAAACACAGCTTAGGGAAACTCAGTCCAAAGCAATACAATCAGGAAATAGCCAGCGATTTGAGAAAACGAAACTAACACCCACGGAGCTTCTCAACAGATAACTGACCTGAAATAGTAGAAGAAGCATAGCTACTCTTTTCACGAGCACTAAGAGCATGCAGCCACAGGTTTATGCCTGCAGAGGTTCCCTCAGGCTGTGATCTGACCAGAGAGCACACCTGAGCGAGGGTGGGATGGGTGGCACTCTGAACATCAGTCCTGCTGCCTGACAAACCACGAACTACATGGAAACAGCCTATACCAACCTGCCTGCTCTTCCTAGAAGACTAGCAGGTCCTGCTGTCTCTGGTCTGGCTACTTAGCGTTACAGTGCTCATGAGACTTGTTCCCAGGGAAAAGGATCACTTGCAGTTCCCCACACTTTCCCTATTCAGCAACTGAGAATTTAAGGAAAAGACAAGGAACGTATCTTACTGTGGACCTGTGGCAGGGGGCAGAAAGTCTTCCTTTGCTGCCTTCTTTAAGAAACTGATAATGGTGACCGCTGAATGCAAATTTAAGCAAGAGAAGCAACTTCAGTAAGAGTGGGCTCCTCATTTTTTTCAGCCTTTTGTAATTTTTTGAACAAATTGCTTTTGGGTTGGGGCATAGGAGCAGCTGCTGGCAAGAGATGGAGTTTCCATGGGATTGTCAAAGAAAGCAGTAATGCAAGAGAAATGCACTGAAAAAAAACCTCAAGACTTTTTTGAAAATGGTCTCTTGGGTAAAGCATATCACTTTGAAGAAAAAAAAAAAAAGCAAACAACACATTAGGCACAAGTAGCATGCTATATGCTTGCATAACAGTAGTTACAGAGCTCTCAAGAACTAATAAACTACCTCTATTGATGTCTATGTTATAATAGGTATGCAAGAAGAATGAAGATAAAATTCTTTAGCAAATGTCTGTGGCTGAGGATATTGCAGGAAGGAAAATGCTGAAAACCACATCCCATTTATTAAATCTTTGATCATATCTGACACAATTTTGAAACAAACAAACAAACAAAAAAACAACAACAAAACACGCTGTTTCCTATTTCCTGTTAGTGCAAAGCTACAAATGCATTTTGCAACTGGGCTGTTCCATATCATTGAGATGCAACACAGTGGTCTACAAGCTGTACTTTGGTCATTGTAAGATTTATAGAACTGATATAAATGGATAACTCACAGCATATTTTGGCAAGTTTTTTTATCAATAAAGTACTTCATATTGAGTCCTCATTTGGAAAAAATCAATAACAGCAAGTGTAAAGTCTGCGCAAAGAGCTATGAATCTGAGGCTCAAATGATTCACAGTGTTATTCAACATTTACAACAATCACATAGTACTTTATCAGATCACTTTATCACACATTACAGGTACCGATTGCACTGGATTTATGTAACAAGGTTTTGGTAGCAAGGGGGCTGCAGGGATTCCTTCTGTGAGGAATCCAGAAGCTGCCCCATGTCAGAAACATGTTGGAACCAGCTCCAGCTGGCTGCAAAAAGGACCCGTCCATGGTGAGCGATGCTGGTTGCACCTCTGTGAGAGCAAATTTAAGAAAGGTGAAAAAAAATGTTGTAACAGCAGCTGGGAGAGGAGTGAGAAAATGTGAGAGAACCAGCCGTGCAGCCCCCAAGGTCAGTGCAGCAGGAGGGCAGGAGGTGCTCCAGGCATGCAGCACAAGTTCCCCTGCGGCCTGTGGAGAGGCCCCTGGTGGAGCAGGCTGTCCCCCTGCAGCCCAGGGGTCCCACACGGAGCAGATCTCCACGCTGCAGCCCGTGGAGGAGCCCCCGGTGGAGCAGGTGGATGTGGCCTGGAGGAGGCTGCGGCCCATGGAGAGCCCCCGCAGGAGCAGGCCCCGGGCCGGAGCTGCAGCCCGTGGAGAGGAGCCCACGCAGGAGCAGGGGGTCTGGGGGGAGCTGCCGCCCGTGGGAGACCCGTGTTGGAGCAGTTTGCTCCTGGGCGATGGACCCCGTGGTACGGAGCCGTGTGGGAGCAGTTCTTGAGGAGCTGCTGCCTGTGGGCAGCCCCCGCAGGCTCAATTCGGGAAGGACGGCATCCCGTGGGAGGGACCCCACGTGGAACAGGGGCAGAGAGAGACCATGGAGGAGCAGCAGAGATGAAGCATCAGGGACTGACTGCAGCCCCCATTCCCCATTACCCTGAGATGCTCAGGGGGAGGACGTAGAAGAGGGTAAATAGGTGGAGGGTGTCTTTACTTCACTGTTAGTTCTCACTGCACTAGTCTGTTATTAGTGGGCAATAAATGACATTAATCTCCTTTTTACGCCGAGTCTGTCTCAGCTGTGAAGGTAACTGGTGAGTGATCTCCCTGTCCTTATCTCAAAGAAGCTCCATGAGCTTCTTTTCATTGCATTTCCCCCCAGTAAGGGAACCACAGTGTTTTCCCAGCTAGGAAGAGGCAGAGCAGAAGCAACTCTCCTTCGCAAAAGAGAAAGCAAAAGGGGAGGAGGGAACTAGAACCTCCTGTACCAACTTCCTCCAGCTTCTTTGCAACACCCAGCTTCAAAGCTGCACAGTCTAGAGCATCTTAGTCACAGATATGGAAGTGTAAACTAGAAGCACGCAAGAAGAAGGTAAGGAGAAATAAATATTCTGTAGCAGGCACTGTTATCTGTCTCCTCCAAAGATGTGTGTTTGCCGCTAGGAAAAAGTGACTGTATGTCTATCGATGCACTTTTCCTCCTACTATTTCTGATCCCAGACTTCTCTTCAAAGTTTATAAACTAATTTTAGGGTGGTTTGTTTTGTTTTGTTTTTTGTTAATAGCTTAGAAGAGTAATTCAGCTGAATTTTAGCTTTTGTGTATCCTGCTTGAACAAAATACACTTATCGGACAACTATAGGAAGAAAACTGCAGAACAGAACAGTTACAGTAAGTACACACATTTAATTCTAGTCTGGGATATTTTATGAAGATGTGATGTCTTCGTCTGATACCATTTCTTGTTTCTGAGACATTAATTTTATACATAAGATGATCTACAATCTACTAAGACAAACTCTTCCAAATCTTCTGTAAAATTTTTTGCACGTGAAAGGTGGCTGTTTGGAGATTACAGTGAATTAATCCCAAGGAACATGTCCTGAAAGAAATTATTCTGCAGCAATAATATAGTAGAGTGATTCTCTGGTGGAAAAGAACTTCAGTGGGTCAGAATCATTAACTAGCCAGTAACATGAAACCTAGAAACACTACATCAAAACTAGGAAATGAAAGTATCCCATTCTAGAGCTTTGCCTCATTAGGGGGGGTTCCAAACTTTAAAACACAAAGTAACTGTTTTAAAGGTCATAAACATGTTTGCTTCTATGTTAGGAGTAAATTGTGCCTCTGTTGCAAACTGTAAATTTGGTGGGATTTAAAGTCATAATTTTACACTGCTGGCTTGAATAGTCTCCGAGCCAGAGAAGAGCTTTAGTTTCAGTTTCTTTTCTCGGCCTTCAGATACCCTGGGTGGAGTTAATAGTGAGGATGATAGCCAGATCAGTTTTGTCATAAAAACAGTGAGTCTATTTCCCTCTGCACCCCCGATTTTTAATAATATGTGCTTACCAGAGTGTTATTCCAAAGAACTAGAAACTAGTTTTCCTTCTTTTTCTGTGACTAGAGGGAACAGTCTGTTGAGAGCAAAGCCAACTGCAGGCTTCCCCAGCCTGCTCTCCGCCTTTGCTCTGTGCCCTGGCAGTTCATTAGTTAAATCAGGAGGCAGCTGGACCGAAGCTAGGAAGAAAACAGTACTCCAGCACTAGCTATAAGAAATCCCTATTGTTGCTTCTTATTAAAGTTCATGTTTTAGGAAAACATGTAATAGATCAAAGAAAGCATGTTGCTAGGATGGGTTAGATAACAAAGTGTTCTTTCAAGAAACAAAATTTCCTCTATGGAAACAAAAAATTCTATGAATTTATTTTGTCTCAAGAATAATCAGGTACCAACAAGAAAATAATATTACCACTAGTGTAATGACTGTAGCTGGGTGTAATTCCATAACAAAATACAAATTTCAGAGGAATAAATATAATTCTCCTAAAGGAATTGAGGGGATGAAGTAAAATTGGACACTACTAAGTGAATTTTTTTCCCTTCCCTTCCTTTCCCTTCCCTTCCTTTCCCTAATTTTCCCTGTGCTTCCTTATTGAAAGTTTATGCCAAAAGTCCAAATTCAATAGGATCAAGTGGATTGTAAGATGCCCTCCTCCCCGTCACTCATCTCCACAAATGCTGCTGAACTGCTTGATTTTATTTGAGAAACCTCAATGAATATAAAATGTACTGAAAAAGTAAAATGGTAAAGAATTTCCTTTCATTTGCAGTAGCAGCAGTTGAGTAATCACAGCAGTATATTTCCACCCGAAAGTCTCTTTGCAATGTTATTCAAACAAATTGAGTACCTAACCACATCTTAGGATGAAAAAAGCTTGGAATTTTTCCTTCTCCACTAAATTGTAGCCTTTATGAGAGCCATTTGTGACCATGGTTTGTATTTGATGGCCCATACACCTGCAAGTTGGTGTCCAAATGACAACAAATAGGTAGCAGCCACCATTTTTATGTAGCGTCAGCTATGGAAGTGGTTTAAAAACAGGATTCACATAAAGCTGTTCTGTAAGAAAAAGTAATCTTTCTCTTAGAAGCAGATAATGTCTTATATATGATCTGACTTCACATTCCCATGATGTCCCCTAATTGAACCGTTATATTCCATGTGGCAGATTACACAAATGATGAAATAAATGGTAGACAGCATCAAGAAAATATGCATTATTCAGTTAATAAGCTATTATAAATCACTTGTTTAGTAACATTGTAATTTTTTTTCCTTAAAGAATGGAAAATGCAAACACTGAAAAAAAAGAGAAATTACATTTATATCAACATGCTGAAGAGTGGACAAAAGAAGAAGTCAAACAATTCTTAACTGAAATTCTTAAGATTGACCACAAATATGCAGAAATCTTGTATGACCAAGATGTAGCTGGTTCTACTTTGAAACTGTTGACTAAAGCAGATCTGGTGGATATGAGCATACCTCACGGGCCTGCTATTCAAATCATTCATTTCCTGAAAAAGCATGGCATTCTAACTGAAAGTTCAAACCAGGCTGAGGGACAAGAAGGCAGCGAACAGAGTCTTGATGGAGAAGATGATGAAGAAATTGTAAAGAACGAGTGGAAGAAGAAATACAGGTCATTTAATTCCAGTATACTGCAGGATTCTGAACTGGATCCTGTAGAAGATAAAACAGCGATAAAGTCAGCTGACAAGGAGAATGTATCGGAGAAGTCACTGTCAAGCAGCCAGCACCCAACCAGAAACATGTGTATGCCACATCCTTTTGATAATTTCAGTGATGGTACTCGATATATACAACATCATATTCTTAATGTCCCTGAAACAGGGCCACTCAACCTCATTGATCCAGCACATGAATTCAAATTACTTTCCAACACAGAGAATGCACTAGAAGAAGACATTAAAATGAAATTTAGCAATGAAGTCTTTAGGTTTGCTGCAGCCTGCATGAACTCTCGCACAAATGGCACTATTCATTTTGGAATACGTGACAATCCACACGGGGAAATCGAAGGAATAAAAGTTACCAAAAAAGAAGCCTACATCGACCATTTTGATAGATACATTGAAAAGTACTTTGATGAGCAATACATTGGAGCTGCAAAAGCTTGCATTAGACAACCTAGATTTGTGGAAGTATTGTTACCAAATGGAACTCCATCAGATACGTTTGTCATTGAAATAGATGTGGTTCCCAGACACTCCATCTGCAATACAAAATATTTCTGTACCAACACATATGATTTTAAGAGCAAGTGTTGCAGAAAAGCTGTCTTCATCCGCGACGGAGCTAGTTCTAAAAATATTAAAAATACAAATGAATTTGAAAAGTTTAAAAGTAACTTGACGTTGTTAGCAGATTCTCGTAAAAGAGCAGAGGAAGAACATAACTTAAAGCAAAAGAAGACAATGAATGAAGGACTAAAGCTAGTTAGTCTGCTCACTGGCAACAGAGACATGCTAGATGACTCTTATTATGACTACTACATTTTGGTAACAAACAAATGCCATCCAAGTCAAACTTCACACTTAGACTTTTTACAGGAAATTAAATGGTTTGCTGTGCTTGATTTTGACTCTGAATCAGAAAAAAATGGTGTATTTAAGACTTACCAAAAAACTCGAAATGCCAAACTTCACTTCCCATATCATTACGAAAACAAGGTGGGTTCAGTTTCTGAACAAGCTGAGAAGCTGAATTTGCATCAGGAGACAAACTGGATTTTCTGCAATGGTGGATCAGACTTCAAAGGCAATAAAGAACAACCATTAGATCCTGCTTTGTGGCAACGAGATAGGGCCGCTGAAGTCAGAAAGATGATTTCATTTCTTTCACACAAACACGTAAAGCAGAGTGGGAAGTTTTTAATAGTGTTTCTTTTGCTTTCCCGAGTGGAAGATCCATTGGATCCCCTTGCTGAGACATTTGTTACATTTTACCAAGAATTAAAGGGACTAGAAGACATGGCCTGCATTTGCATTGGTGCAGGTACAGACCAGCGATGGAAAGATCTTCTTCATGCTAGAGGCATAAGAGAGGAAGCACTTTCAAATAAATGTGTTTCTAATTTAACCCTGCAAATGGTAAACGGTACCATCATAAAAGCGAAATCAGTGACCCAGTCATCTAAAAGACTTCTGCCCTCCATTGGCGGTTCTACAATTCTTCTAAAGAAGGAAGAAGATTTCATAGCAGCATTGGAAATCTTATGTGAAAATGAATGCAAGGACACAGAGATAGAGAAGGATGAAGAACAATTTAAAAAATTCATGAAAGAGCGGGAAAAAGATTTTTATCGAGGTGGTAGAGTGACATGGTGGAATTTTTATTTTTCTTCTGAAAATTACACATCGGTTTTTGTCAAAAGGGATCGTTATGAAAACCTTGAACAACTAATTGTGTCTTCAGCTAACAGCGCTAATCAGTCACCTGTAAAAATTATCAACCTTTACCACCATCCTGGCTGTGGTGGGACAACATTAGCTATGCATATCCTCTGGAATCTCCGGAAGCAATTCAGATGTGCTGTTCTCAAAAACAAAACAAGTGATTTTGGAACACAAGTGGCAACTTTAATCACCTACGGAGCAAGCAAGGACAGTGGCTATTTACCAGTGTTACTTCTTGTGGATGATTTTGAAGAGCAAGAAAATGTCTATCTTCTGCACAAAGAAATTCAGGTAGCTATAACAGAAAAATGTATTCAGTATGTAAATCCTTTAGTGATCATTTTAAATTGTATGAGATCTCAGAATCCTGATGAAAATTCAACGATCAATTCCTTGAACAGTATTTCTTTAAAACAGTTTCTTTCTGTAAAAGAGCAAAGGGCCTTTGAACAGAAACTAAAAGATATTGAAAAGATGCATCCAAATCCCAATAATTTCTATTCTTTTATGATTATGAAGGAAAACTTTGATCCAAAATACATAGAAAAAGTGGTTAAAAATACCTTGCGTAACTTGAATATAAAGTCTAAATCAGCACAACTTGTTTACTATCTCACACTCTTAAACGCTTATGTAAGAACATCTACACTTTCAATATCACTATGTGAAGAATTCTTGGGAATTAATTCTCGAGAGACAGGCAACAAAGATAAACTGATAGAAAAAATGGGAATTTGTTCCAATATTCTAATGTATGCTCAAGTACAAGAATACACGACATACCGAGGTCTACGCATCATTCACCCATTGATAGCACAGTGCTGCCTAACAGAATTTAAACTAACCTATAACTTGCCAAAAAGTGAAATTACATTGCGATTATTGAAGGAGGATTTGCTTTATGAGAATTCATTAAAACACGACAAACTTACTCATGATATATTAACCCTACTGATTACTAGACAGCGCAAAGAACATGGCTATGAGTCAGACACATGGTTCTCCCCATTAATTGAAGCCATTCATAGGGAAGAGAAGTATTTTAATGTGGAATGTGTGTTACAACAAGCATCCACTAGATTTAAGAAAAATGGTCACATTTGCCAAGCCTTGGCAAGATACTTCTACATTAAAGAAAACAAATTTGACTTAGCATTACTCTGGGCCAAAGAAGCCAAAGAGCGAGCACCACACAGTTCATACATATCAGATACACTAGGTCAAGTCTTTAAACGCCAGCTAAGATACCAGGTAGAGCACAGAGGAAAGAGTGCAGTCCTAACAGCTGAGGAACTGTATTATTTGCTAGAACTTGCTCAAAATGCTTCATCGGCTTTCAGAGTATCTCAGCAGCAAGCTAAGAATGCAGTCATTGAACAGCATTTGCAGCGTCAAAAACTTAAAAGAAAGTTTCAAAATTACAATACTTTGGGTTATCAGGGAGAGATAGAAACTGGTCTTTATGTTATTGATGTCCTGCAGCACATTCCCTTTTTCAGCAAAGAAGACTCACAGTGTAGGGAAAGAATGATAAAGTATCTATCAGGAAATGGTGATTTGAATTTAGATAGCCCTAACACAGAGAGTGAAATGTTCAAGGCTCTTACACATTATTCCAGTTTTTTAAATAATTTGCGATTGCAATTAAAAAGGGCATTTGACTTCCTTGAAGACTACTTTGTGTTTTTCAAAACACAGACAAATGAAAGAGAAATTGTAGAGGCAAAAATGTCTGAGACGGTTCGAGAATGTTTTACAAAATACATAAAAATATTTTGTGATTCCAGTGTTGAGCAACTGAGAAGTCAACAGGTCTTAGGGTGGCCCTTGTCTCAGAAAATAGAAGCATACAGAAAGACTGTGGAGGCTTCCAAAGCAGACTCATTTTCTGGAGTTTTAGCATACCTTTACAAAAACCAGAGAAATGCTGACAGAGAAATAGAAGACATAGTATATGCATATGCATTTCTGTGTGAGGAGAATTCACAAGCAACTCTGAAGGAAAAACAGAATTTCATTTTGGCAAATGTTGTTCTGAACTGCGTTAAACCTAAATCCACTGAGTTACGTCATTTTGAGGAGCTGAGAAGTCAACTTGTAAGTATTCTAGAGAAAGTGGAACCGAATTCACACTGCGTAGAGCCTTTCTTCCTTGCCTCTTTGTTGTTCTGGCCTGAAAATAGAAAACAACTAAATGAAGATTCTAGGAAAATGGACAAGTATGTTAGACGCCTAAGTGAGTCTTTCAAAGAGCTCTATGGAACCGTGTGTTGTTCCAAGCAACCTGTGGCTCATTTCTATCTTGCAAAAGGCAGTGGCCTAAACAGATTTGTTCACAAAAGAAAGATAGATCAGCTTTTTAGCTCACTTTCAGAACAGGAACTGAATGTCTTCTGGCAGAATGGAAATATCTGGAAGGAAAAGGCTGTTCATGATCTTTTGCTTCCTTTGGATGGAAGAGCTGAGGGTACAGTTATCTACATAAACTACGGCAGCAATGAACCCTTTAGGATACCAGCGAAGCCTGTTCCTTCATGCCTACTGAAAAATGGCCCAAACATACAAAGAGTGTCTTTTTACCTTGGCTTTTCCGTTGCTGGTCTCCTGGCATACAACGTACGCAGTTTATAATTAAAACAATAGGGATTTCAGGTTCAGGTTTTCAGGCAAAATTATCATTAGCATTTTTTTGCCAATAATTGTAAATGAAAAGAAATGGCTGTCCATCATGCTTCCCTCCTCAGTATGCCAGTCTTTGTGCTTGGCTAATAAACAAGTTGTACATATTGTGAAAGGACAGAAGCACTTTTACTCTCTCATAGCATTTCTAAATATGTGATTGTTAAAGATACCACTACTTTCTGCTCTACTGTAAAAACACCCTAGTTGTCATTTGAAGCCAGTATCAAACAGATTTTCTTCTTTTGTGATGGGCCTACTTCTGCTTTATATAAAATTGATCCAGTTTGGTCTTTCTTTTCATTATAAATTCCATGAGTTCCTTCCAGTGATGGATGGATACATTTCGTATTAAGTTTGATCCTTGTATAGGATCCATGCAAATTAATCAAAGTATAAAACTGCCTGTAATGTTCAGGCACAATGTTCCAAAAAAGTAAAATATACTGGTGTGAAACACCAGAAACTACAAGTTACTGCTACCTGGGTGGGAGGAGGGAGTGTGCAAAGCGTTGCATTTTACACTATGTGTATGCAATTCATGACAACTAGAGGAGTTCGATAAAATTAACAGCTTTAGAAATGTCTGAAGGACTGATCTTTTATCAGCCTATGAGTCCTCTTTGCTCTTAGTGGCAGGTAGGCAAAAATAAATTACTTCTCAGCAGAAGATTAATAAAAACAAATCAACGACAACAACAAAAGAATAAAGCAGCATGTCATTCCGGTGTAGTGCAGCTCTTCTTTCAGTTGCAAATATGCAAAAGTAGCTTTATTGTATAAAGCAGACTATAGCCAAAATATATTTCTGTTGGCAACTTCCTATTGCAGTGACCATCTCCCACTGATTGCATGCTTTGTTTTGTTTTGTTTTGTTTTTAATAGTATACTTTTATTTCATGTAGGATACTACAGAATCAATTTTCATAGTAATTCATTATTTGCTCTAATTGGTTCTTAGAAGATCGCTGTACAATTTAACAATGACTATTTACCCTTCCAAATAAAGATTTACAGCAAATAATTTGCCATGTCTTCATGGCAACTGAAGACTTCATCTCAGTCAGTCATGTCTCAAAAACTGCAAGTTTACGACATGTCTAAGAAAGAGCAATAGCTGTGAGGGGCAGGAGAAATGGAGGTGATGTGGAGGAGACAAAGTTGGAAATGCATGGAAGAGGACATTGTTGGGGATGTGGCTAGAGATGTGCTCCTGGAAAACAGCAACCCATGCTGAGCCTGGGACACCTTTGAGGGACTGACATTACCCACACTTGGGTAGAGGAAACAAGTTAGAAGGAAGGAGCCGCATCGCGTAGGAGGAGGAAAGTATAAGAAGCAAGAAGCAGCACAAAGAAGCCACTACACATCGATGCCAACCTTCTCTGCTGCCCTTCACCTTGCCAGAGGGATTGGAAAGGTCTGAGAATAATACCCGGTGAAAACAAAGTAGGACATGGAGAGGAGAGGTGTTGCACTGTTTGCCTGGGGAAAGGAGAAAAGCATTTCCCTAATGATGGTTTTAAGGTCCCTTCCAACCCAAACCATTGTATGATTTGATGATTCTACATGTCTGCTTAGTTGTCTTTTTGCTTTCTCCATGGCCCAATTAATAATTAGAAGTTTTTGTTAACTGGCAATAAATTAAATTATATTTCTCAATATGAGGTTCTTTTTCTCATAACGTGCACATTTACTAATAACCCTTGTGATCTGGCATACTGATTACATGCTAGGCACCGCACTATATGTCTGTGTGAGTTTACAGAAATACAGATTTTATTATTTTTATGTATCGGTCTGTTTGTTATAAAATTGTATTTTTATCACCAGTAACTCATTAATACAGATATTTTATAATATATAATAACTGTGCAAGGTTGGACTGTATTTTATGATACATAACTTATACAGAGACTGACAGAAAAATATTTCCTACTTTAAAAGGATTTCCTATTTTCTATTACTTTGTAAGACCAACTTCTTTATGGCTCATAGCTTTTTTAATCTTTGAAAACTAAGCTCTCCCATACCAAATATCTGCCTCAGACTTACTTGTGTTAATTAAAGCCAACGGGCTCAGTAGCTTCCAAGAGTGAGGTCAAGAAAAAAAACATGTTGCGTTGCCCATGCTAAATAACTCTTCCAACTTTTTCCAGTATGCTCAGGAATTATTTGGAGTAGTTTATAAAACAGTTTTTAGCATGGTAGAGAAAAGGTAGAGGTGAGGGGAAATATGACTGAGTAAATACAATTTTACGAAGTTGCAAGGCCTGAAAAGACTGCCATTTCTATATGGGCACATGCAAACTTAGGTTTTAACAGCAGAGTCTTTATGCAGTCAACAGTCCCAGAAGTTGCAGGTCCGGGCTGTCATGGGCCAAGCCTAAGCTGTCAGTGCTGAGCCCAGAAACCTCGAGGAGGCAACCTGATTCAGACGGGTTGCACAGAGGCCAAAGCTAGGCCAGCAAGGAGAGGCAGGAGAAGCCGTTTGACTTTCACAGGCCGTGGCAATGTTATCTCAGCAGCTCCCTCTGGTGTGTGGCCCAGCTGTTGGAGCAGCCAAGGTCCTCGCTGCACCCAAGCATCTTTGTGGAGTGTGAACTCCTGTGGAGGATCAGGAGTTTAGGAATCCACTTCTGGAGGAGTGCAAGGCCTGCAAGCATCAGTTTAGGATGTGGAATTTATGGGCACAGAGGATTCTTCTCTAAAATCACAGCTAGAAGCACACGACATGGAAGGGGCTTCACAACTGGTGTCGGAAAGGAAAATTTCCATTAAGGTGAGCGTAAGGTAAACGGCCTGGAGCATGGCTGCAAGGACTGAGGATGAGAACAGTGGCAGGGACTAGAGTAGGTAAGAGGGAACAAGGGAAGGGAAGGCAAGGCAAGGCCAGGCAAGGCAAAATGGTAGGCAAGGCAAGGCCAAGGGAAAATGGAAGGCAAGCCTAGGGAACACGTACAGGTACTGGTATGCACACTAGCAATAATATGAGCTGACTGAGCCAAAGAAAAAGTATGTGCACAGGGTATTCAAAGTCCCTTGGCTGTAAGTCTGTAGAGGATTGTATTTCATACAGGAATACTTCCTGGGCTGAAGACTTCCAACTTACACGGCCAGAGCAGAGACTGTAGGACTTACGAGGTAAGACAGAACAAATGGAGGTTCTCTAGAAATGAGAAAGTGGAGGATGACACAGTGTCTTCTAATAATTAATAGGCAAAGAATGTAGCAAAAAGGAAGGTAGTAAAATGTTCTGAAAGCCCAAAGTGGGCATGGAGTAAAGGTAAAAATGTACTGTAAGAAAGATTCAAGCTATATCCCAGCAAATAAAATAAAATAAAAATAAATAATAATAATAATAATATATCAGTAAAAGTAATGAAGTACAGGGATAGACAGCTATGTCATGGAAATCTCTTTGTAGATCTTGAAAAATGAAAAGACAAACATTTGAGATAAATTTAATAGTTTTAAGTGAGCTTATATGCTGTAGAGCACTCTAGAAAATCTCTTAAGCTTTGTTTCAGACCTACTTTTCCATAACTTAGATAAGAAAGCCTTGATAGGATCAAATACCCCTCCATAGGACTGCCCTTCCTTAAATGTTTCATGCATCTACCCAATCTCACATAAATTTTCTGTAGCTCTGAAGACATGAGAGCAAAGGCCTACATACCTCAAATCCTCCCCATTGCTAAGACACATGGATTGCATCTGAACTTAAGGAGAAAAAAGGTCTTGTTTCGTCCTGAAAAGCCCAACTGATGTAGACAGAGGAGTTGTGGGGGCACAGAGCAATCAGCTACAGACTGTAAGAATTAGCTAAATTCTGCACAGCTTGTATGTTTGATTACAGCTGAGATTATACCTGTGATGTGGTTTTATCATTACAAACACCTTTTGCTGAAAAAACAAACAAACAAAAAAACCAACACAAATCAGATCTTCAAAATCATGAGATTTCCATCTAAAACCATGAGATTTCTAAATATGTGAGGATTTTTACACTGCCTTCTGGCTTGAAACTACTCTGTCTTCTTTTGTCAACATGTGAAAATTTCAGATTAAAGTCAACTAGAACAAAAAAGAATGTGCTTCCCTCTGTCCATATGAATGGAGATTCCACTTACTGTCTACACACATGTAAAAAAGGAGTACAACTGCATCTTCTCCTAAGAGAGTGTAAGCTTTACATTTCCTATTACTGTGTTAACCCTTTTCCCTTGCACTTTCACATCTGATTTCTTTATTTCCCTGCTGTGCTAAGGCTATAAAACACAAGTGGGAAGTAAGCATCCAAGAATAACAAAGCAACTCCTTTATGTATCAGATTTTCTTGTTATTTCTCAATAAAGATTCATGTGAGCTCCAGAGATCTTAAAACACAATACATGTACATATAATAATGATGTATAACATCAGAAAGTAAATGTAATCCAGATAGCCAAAAATTATTATATTCTAAATTACATATCTTCACTGTTGCACCAGAGTTTAATTTCTTCCTGGAAACCAGTCCATATTCTTTCTTCTTCCTTTCCTTGCAACACTTTTTTTTTTTTTTGGTCTGGACTCTTTTCTTCCACCTAGTTCCAAGCAGAAGTGAAGGCTTAGGCAGCACAGGTAGCAAAGATATACCACAGTGCTCAGGTAACTGCTCAAATCCCCACTGTATGGTCAAATGAAAAGGGCAAGTCCATTTCTTACAGTTTGAGCTATCCTTTCTCCATATTGGAAACATAACCTTCATATAGCATTTCCTTTAAAATGGATGTAAGACTGCTCAAACAAATCAATTGGGTATAAAGTGCACAGCTGTTTTTTGTTTGTTTGTTTGTTTCTGAAATGTTTAAATTGAACTTTGCAGAAGAGCCAATATAATTTGCAGTGCTTATACTGGTATATATACATATACTGTACATATATATATAGTATACATACTGTGTTACACATCCCAAAGTTTCCCTTCCAGGTTTAGATTTCATTTGGAGACTGAGATTATCTTTGTCATTTTCCTCACCATGCTGGCAGCTCTGAATTAACTTTTCTCTTGCACAATCAAGAACCAGGAGTGTTGGGGAATATAGTGTGAAGATACTGAGCCACCTGTGACTGGGCAGCAGTTTAGCTGTATTCATATAATGTTGCATTCACATCTTTTCCGAAGGAGCTACCAACCAGGGACCAGCCCCCCACAAATGTACCTACCCTCTCCATGACTAAAGATGCAGCAAAATGAAGTGATCATACCCTGCATACTTGTACATAAGATGTGATATGGCTTCTGTACTGTTGGACAGGTACAGAAGAATCACACTCATTTGGGAGATTATGCCATGGAAGAGGTAGCTTGAGAAGTACACAAACTATCAAAGCTGGGCCACTGGTCCAGGTTCAGCAAGGACTCTCACCTCTTCTCCTTTATTCTCCTCTTCCTGGACTTTCTTCTGTGGCATCTCTGACAGTGAAATAACCAGGCTTTTTCTTCCCATTCGTGCCTCTAAAAACTTGGATCTATGCAAAACTCCTGCCTGCTTGCCACCTTTAGGTGGCCCATTATGAAGGAAAACGAGAGTTGGAGAACTGAGAGTGTCTAACCACCCATGCCAGGTTGCAGCCACAGAGATCCCGTGACAGTAACGAACATGCTTAACAGGTCAGGGAGCTTCCTTGATCCTCCAATCCCAGACCCAGAGCAAAGACAACTTTAGCATCAAGCCATCAAAACTGTATTCTTTGGGAAAAGCATCCACAGAGGACATCTCCTTGATGCTTGACATCAGAGGAGATTCCAGTAATCTCTTAGAGGAAGAGATCAAAATTATCTTGGTAATTCTGTCTTCTCTGTAGTTGTACCACCTCCTGCTGCTGTTATACTCCCATCCCTAGACAGTCAAAGACAAAGATTAGCTAGCTTTATCACCACACTCACCTCCTTTACCTATGTAAAGAATGAGTCTGTCACAACAAAAACACTTCCTCTTTTCACCATACACAAGATATAAGTAATTCAGCGACACCTGACAAATCTATTGGATTACTACTAAATGCAGTGATGAAATACATGGCAACAACATATCTAAACCTAGAATGCTTTTCCTTCACACTACCCTTCTTCTGCACGTGTTGTAACTTATAGTGGTGCATTTACTCAACCAGCTGTCCATATTAAATCCACATCTCTCGGTAACTGCTGCACTACCAGCACTGCAGCCCAGTAAGGCTCCAAGCGCCGGACTGTTATGTTCTCTTCTCAGACCCAACGGAGGAGTTGTGCTGCTGCTTGGAAGGAGTCATCTTCAGCCCTGCTCCCACCTGTGGCTGGTGAAAAGAGCAATATCTCTGCTATTCACACTTTATAGATTTCGTTCAAACCAAACCTCTATGGCCCAAGGACTTCTACAGAACAAATATGCTTTGGGTTATTTCTGGTTTTTGTTTGTTTGTTTGTTTTTTCTTTGTTTTCTCACATAGATGTGTATGAGACTTAAAAGTTTAAGGTTGCAATAAACTAAAATATCTGCAGGACAGGAAAATAAAGGAGGACAAATTTTATCACAAATGGGAGCTGGGCTGATCTAGTGTCGACGAGGCAGGCACTGATGCAGTCCTTGTGGCAGAAGCGACCAAGATGATTCAGATAAAAACACAGCAGTAGTGAAACTCTGTGGAGAGCCCCATGGCAGGTGGGAGCAGACCCCGGCCCGGGGAAGGCAGCGAGAGGAATCAGGTCCGAGGAAGAGGACTGCTCATATAACTACAGTTGCAGAAAAGAAAGAAAAAGAAAAAAAAATACTAAAAATAAAAAAGGCCAAACATTGAATTCTTAGCACCTATCCGCCACAGAATATAAAAAGGGAACCGAAACCTCCCCTGGCGGCCTGCGTGAGGCGTGGACACAAAATGGCAGGCGGGGGGAGCCGCGGGCAGCGCGGCCTCGGGGCTCCGGGGCGGGCAGCAGGCGGCGCTCCGGCTCCGCGCACCCCGGGCCGCCAGCCGCTGCAGGGGCCTCGCTTCTCCATCGAGGCCACGGGTGGCCCGTGGGGCCCACGGAGACCGAGGGGAAGGGCTGCTGCCGCCAGCGGGGCGAGAGGAAAGGCGCTTTGGTCGCCGCGGTCACTCCGCAGACACCTGTCCTCCCGTGTGAGGGGAAAATGAGGAAAATGCCGTCCAGATGTGACTGTGGAGCAGCCTCAGGGGAACGTCCTTCAGCCGTAGGGAAGTCACTCCAGAAGCAAAGTCACTCCGACCAGCAAAGCCCAGCCTGAACGGGACAGGGCATTCCCCTGCCGTCACCTGACGTGGCCATACCCACCAGAGATGTCACGAGTGAAGGCTGGAGGGGAACCTGTCCAAGGGTATGGCAACACCTGTGCAGGCATCAGGTGCTCTCCCGTCACCACTGCCACCTCGGCAGGTGATGACCAGAAGGAGCAGAGCCCAATGGGGTCTCCCCACACTGGGATATTTTACACAGGGCCTCAGGTTCCATGAGGCCATGATGGGAGAGTTAATGCATCCGAGTAAAAAAGCTGTGTTTCCTCTCCCAGCAATGGCAGGAGTGGGTCTGGGCTTGTCTTGAGGCCTTACCCTTGCTGAGGAGAGCCAGCAACATGGGGAGTTTCTCAGTTTGGGTTGATTCTAGCTAGAAGCACAGCCACCATCCAGTGAGGGGAATGTTGGTCATGACAAATTCTAATTACTTAAACTTAAGGGCTCTGTGCTGCAGAAAGCTATTTCTAGTTTCCCTTTGCCTATTGGAACCACAGACCTTCACTTTGTGTAACCTGTCACAAGACAACTTCTGACTTCCTCTTCATTGGCATTTGCTTGTTCCTTGCTCTTTCTTAAGAGCTCAAGATGAAGGACATGCTCTTTCCTACTCAGCAGCTGTGTTCCCTAAGAGAAGTTTAGGGCTCTACCGTCTGTTGCAGACCCTATGCTTCAGATGCTATGTCTCAACAGAGACTGAGCCAAACAGCAGCACTAACTTCAGTGCAACTATGACTGCCTTTGAAAGGGTCTGGCTTCACAGCAGGTATGGGACTGAAAGCTAGCAAGCTACCACAGCAAGGAATACAGTAAGAGTTATGAATTAATAATGATAATAGGAGTGAGAAAGAAGGGAAGAAAAAAAAAAGAAGAAAAAAGAAAAACTTTAGTCTTGCTAGTTTCCTGCGTTCTTCAGTGGTGACTCCTGTATTTTAAGTCTTATAATGTCGGGAAATGAGAATAAGAGCACATACTGACTTTATAAATTCAGTCAAGATGGATTCAATTTATGCATATGATGGGAAGTGCGTGCTGCAAAGAAACAAAACATAGAAAGAGTTACAAAAAATACCGTAGAAATAGTCAACACTGTGAGTGCAATGTTGCATGAATTATCACCTCATGACAAACTGATCAGTGGAACATAAGAAACCAACAGCTGAGATCCTTGGTAAAACTCCTATAGGGATGAGCCTATAGGAATTTTCAAGATAATGATGGTCATTGTGGCCACACAGATCATTTGGGAGTTACATGTTGGTA